>NC_042970.1:40237067-40545855 GCF_901001165.1 Salmo trutta | reverse complement strand
CTTAGGCTGCTGGAGAGATTCCTGAGGAGGTCCAGCGAGGGGACACTGTCTGAGCGGGTAATGATGGGATGTTTGGAGCAGCCAAAGGGAGAGGGGGCCACCAAAGCTTTCCGCCACTGCAGGTGAAGGCAGAGACTGGAGACTGGCAAGGGGGTCTGGAGGACTTGTTAGATCTTAACACTCCGAGCCTGGGTGAGTTTGAAGGGGTGGGAGGTAAAGCCCTCTACAACCTCTGTGTTAAGGTGAGGAACATTAGGAGCCTAACAGGAGTAAAGGCACATCAGTGGCAGGGGGTATGTGGGGAGGAGAGTATGGTGGGTTTTAGATGGAGGGGGCTCTACAAACCCCCAGCACCAAAGAGGTCAGGGGACCTCCAGTGGAGGGTTCTACATGGAGCCCTGGCCACTAACAGCTGGCTGGCACGGTTTGAACCGGGAGTTGGGCAGGAGTGTCCTTTCTGTAAAATGAAGAAACAGTGCACCATGTGTTTTCTGTGTGCACCAGGTTAATTCCATTAATGTCTCTGTTGGAATGTCTGTGTGAGAGGTTGGGGGTGGTCTTTACTGTTGGGGTGTTCATAATGGGATACAGTTATTCAACTAAGGAGAAGGCCAAATGTGTTTGTTGAATTTTCTGTTTGCTCAGGCGAAGTTGTCTATTTGGCTAACAAGGAGGAACAGGGTCAAAGGTGGGGGGATAACAGACCCTTTACTATTGTTTAATGGGATGGTCTCTGCGCGCCTTAGGGTTGAGTTTGAGTTCTATAAAATGATAAAAAGTGTGGAGATGTTTCAGGAGATATGGTGTGTTGGGGGGGCTGTCTGTATAGCTGGGGAAGATGTTTTGGATATACGGTTATAGGAGTGGGTATTGTTTTGAGTATTGTGATGTTGGTGTATGGAATCACAGGATGTATTTTTGGTTTTATTTTTAAGGGGGGGGGGGGGGGGGGGGTGTTGGGTGGTGAGTTTTAAATGAAATGAGAATGGTTCAATAAAGAAGACAAAAAGTCAAAAGTCTCTCTCTCTCTCTCTCTCTCTCTCTCTCTCTCTCTCTCTCTCTCTCTCTCTCTCTCTCTCTCTCTCTCTCTCTCTCTCTCTCTCTCTCTCTCTCTGCTTTCTCTCTTTGTGCCATCTACATCAGTGACAGTACAACAGTATGAGGAGAAAGCTGCTAACACCATCTTGTGGAGTAGAACTTGTTCACTTTGCTTTTTAAATGTGTATGGTCATATTTGCTCCGGTAAGTTGTTGTTTCTTTCATATTTGGACTGTGGCTAATTGATTTTCATTAGTAAGTACATTCTTGGTTTAAACACTATAATAAAGCATTACAATTATCCAGTTATGAAGTATGGATGTGCTCTATGGTAGGCTAGTGATAGATCTGTTTTTAAAATCATTTTTTTTTTCATTTTCAATTTAGTTTGTAAGGAATAGTATTATGTTTAGTGGGTAGAATGTTATCAAACGTTGTTTCCAGTGGAGTCTTTTGGTGTGTGTGTGCCTGTGTGTGTGTGGCATGTACAGTATTCCAACAGGTTGAGTCCCTCTATGGGGCTCTGCCCACCCTCTAACCCCACAGTAGGTGACCCTCTGTTTACAGTCAGCCCATTTCTAAATTATTCAGTTGTTTTCATAATGCTGTTTCCAAGGAAATCAATCCCAAACCTTTATCATCAGTCTGCTTAATAGATATGGTGCCAGGATTAGGGGCTCGGTTAATACGCAGCGCTGAAGTTCAGCGTTATAGCGCAATTAAAATTGAAAGGTAATTTTCGATTGAGCCAACATATCCAGTGTTTACCGTAAATGCAGTTTTCCGCTAACATTGCCTTTAAATGTCAATCACTCTACAACGCATATCTTCAGTGCTATGGATTAAATTGACGCTAGCTTTCATCTATCATCTCTCTCTCTAATGTGTCATTAATAATCTGAATAATTTAGAAATCATCCTTATCCATTTGAATATTAATGAGTTAATGACCAAGGGGTTTGCAGACAACAGACAGATCAAGCCTTCTATAAATCCATCCAATCACTGACTTTTAGTTATAGCCACACATACTTAATTAGATGTGGTCTCCTGGCTGTATGTTATCCCTTTAAGGAACTCTCTCTGTCTATGTCTCTGTCTTGCTCTCTCTCTGTCTCTGTTTCTGTCTTGCTCTCTCTCTTTATCCCAGCCACTGTCAATCTCTCTCTTTCTAAAAGATAAACAAACCCACACAAAGAAACACAACAAACATAACATTTCATCAGAGAGATGAGTTGTGTCGTCTTTCTAAATTATGGTAAAGGCTAAAGATTATGGATAATTACTTGGTGTGTGTGTCCATGCGCGTGCGTGGGAGTGCTAGGTCTTGATTAGAATTGACCAATGCTTCAATCCTTTCACAGGCATCAAAGGTCGATAACAAAAAGAGATTAGTGCCAGTAGCCTACAGTATCTGACTGCCTGCCATGCTCACAGACGGTTCCTGATGAAATATATATAACACGTATAACATGCTGACATCAGTCTCCCGGCCACTGACAGAAATTATAGACACATGATCCCGTTGAATGATGTGCATGCCTCATAGACTCCCAATAGATGTATACAGAGATACAACATGCATTCACCTGTTTGCATTCATCAACAGCAGTTGAAGCTCTGACAAACGCAGAGTGACTGTTGCTTAATAAACCTAAGTGATTCTGGAAAGAGCAGGTTTTCTTTTCTTTAAGGATCGATCAACAGCTCCAAGTTGGCAAAAGCTAAAGACAACCAACTGTTTCCACCATATACTGTATCCACACCATATACCATGTTACACATGAAAAGTTCCCTAATTACTTTCACAGAGTCAGCCTTTGTCAGGATGTTGATGTTCCTCCGTGGCCCATTAATTCCAGCTGCTAGTCTAGCAGCTCTGTAGAAGACCAGACAGGAGAGGTGTGACAAGGACCAACTATGTGTGCATTCCAACTGGTACCCTATTCCCTATGTAGTGCACTACTTTTTTTACCAGGCCCAGGGTTCTGGTCAAAAGTTGTTCACTATGTAGGGAATAGGGTGCCATTTTGGGACACAGCCTATGTCTAGAATGCTCAATGGGTAGGAGTCTAATGAGGTATTTTCTTTTTCCCAGATTTTTGCCGTCTGTGCATTTGCAACATGTGGAGGGTACTCTGGTCACCTGCGGGTTAGAGTGGAATGTCTAGACAAGAGCCAGAGCAACCTCAGCATCACCATAAACTTTGCCTATCCCTTCAGGTAATACATGCTGACATTTTTACTAGTCTGACTATTATACTTTTACCCATTTTATTGTGGTTCATGGTCAACATTCTCCAAAATATGAATTCAGCAGAATTTACATTGAAGTACACTACAGTCATGTGTAAACTGGAGCAGAAGGCTCATGCCATTGTCACATGTACTTTCACAATCATGGGTATGTCATGTTGAGAGACAAGTCACACTTACCTAGATTAACATGGTGACCACACTGCTCGTGTCACGTGTGCAAGCGTTGCAAAATAACATACATGTTATTCCATCATTGCACCCACACTGCTCAAGCGTGTCAACGAGCATCTGCTTATCCAGAACTTGGTTCTATTTGCGACGCTTGTGTCATGCTGGTATAAAGGATTTTGGAGACAGGCGCAGGAATACACAATAGTTTTTTTTATTAATACACCCAAAACAAACACGTATACAAAAACACTGGGCTGTACCCAAACAAAAGAGCGAGGGTAAACCTCATTGAATGACACGGGACTATACCAGTAATACACTATATACACACACACATATACATATATATATATATATACACATATACATACATACATATACATATATATACACATATATGTATGTATGTATGTATATATATGTATATATATATATATGTATATACACACACACACACACACACACACACATACACACATATATATATATATATATATATTGCTAAAAAAATTAAGGGAACACTAAAATAACACATCCTAGATCTGAATGAATGAAATAATCTTATTAAATACTTTTTTCTTTACATAGTTGAATGTGCTGACAACAAAATCACACAAAAATAATCAATGGAAATCCAGTTTATCAACCCATGGAGTTCTGGATTTAGAGTCACACTCAAAATTAAAGTGGAGACCACACTACAGGCTGATCCAACTTTGATGTAATGTCCTTAAAACAAGTCAAAATGAGGCTCAGTAGTGTGTGTGGCCTCCACGTGCATGTATGACCTCCCTACAACGCCTGGGCCAACTCCTGGACAGTCTGTGGTGCAACGTGGCGTTGGTGGATGGAGCTAGACATGATGTCCCAGATGTGCTCAATTGGATTCAGGTCTGGGGAACGGGCGGGCCAGTCCATAGCATCAATGCCTTCCTCTTGCAGGAACTGCTGACACACTCCAGCCACATGAGGTCTAGCATTGTCTTGCATTAGGAGGAACCCAGGGCCAACCGCACCAGCATATGGTCTCACAAGGGGTCTGAGGATCTCATCTCGGTACCTAATGGCAGTCAGGCTACCTCTGGCGAGCACATGGAGGGCTGTGCGGCCCCCCAAAGAAATGCCACCCCACACCATGACTGACCCACCGCCAAAACGGTCATGCTGGAGGATGTTGCAGGCAGTGGTGAATTTGCCAATCTTGGTGTTCTCTGGCAAATGCCAAACGTCCTGCACGGTGTTGGGCTGTAAGCACAACCCCCACCTGTGGACGTCGGGCCCTCATACCACCCTCATGTAGTCTGTTTCTGACCGTTTGCACATTTGTGGCCTGCTGGAGGTCATTTTGCAGGGCTCTGGCAGTGCTCCTCCTGCTCCTCCTTGCACAAAGGCGGAGGTAGCGGTCCTGCTGCTGGGTTGTTGCCCTCCTACGGCCTCCTCCACGTCTCCTGATGTACTGGCCTGTCTCCTGGTAGCGCCTCCATGCTCTGGACACTACGCTGACAGACACAGCAAACCTTCTTGCCACAGCTCGCCTTCTCGCCATCCTGGATGAGCTGCACTACCTGAGCCACTTGTGTGGGTTGTAGACTCCGTCTCATGCTACCACTAGAGTGAAAGCACCGCCAGCATTCAAAATTGACCAAAACATCAGCCAGGAAACATAAGAACTGAGAAGTGGTCTGTGGTCACCACCTGCCGAACCACTCCTTTATTGGGGGTGTCTTGCTAATTGCCTATAATTTCCACCTGTTGTCTATTCCATTTGCACAACAGCATGTGAAATCTATTGTCAATCAGTGTTGCTTCCTAAGTGGACAGTTTGATTTCACAGAAGTGTGATTGACTTGGAGTTACATTGTGTTGTTTAAGTGTTCCCTTTATTTTTTTTAAGCAGTGTATATAGCTAACAGCTGCACCAACGCATATGTACTCACACCACCAACGGACATGGGAACAATAACCGACAAAGACAGAGGGAACAGAGGGCACATATATAACATACTAATCAGGGGAAATGGGAACCAGGTGTGTGTAATCAGACAAGACAGTCCGGGGTTGATGATAATGAATCCCGTTCAGTGAAGCCTAGAAAGCTGGTGACGTAGACCTCCGAAACTGGTGAACAGAATGAGCATCAGTACTGGGGGGATCCGTGACAGCTTGACACAATGCAAGTCCCGCCTCTCCCATCTCCTCATTGGTTTTTAGGAGCATATACCTACGTGGGTGTTTGAAAGATGAACTGAGGTCAACACACCAGTCCAGTTGGTAGTGGTAATCCACCTTACAATTGGTTGCCAACCACCATGTCAAGTCCAAAGAAGAAGAAGACGCCTGAAGGAGGAGAGATTACTAGAAGCAAACTTTTACCCTTTTATGTGTGGATTAATCGTCCCGGGATATACTGTAGGCATACTGTAGCCTACCCATACTGTGCATTTCAGGATAAATAACGACCCAATGTTTATATCCCAAAGCAAATTAGCTAGCAACAGCAAGCTATCTAGCTAAATTACCATTAATGTTTAATGCTTTTCGATCTGTCCCCAAATGAATATAGTTGGTTCAGAGTTTGCTTTGATATTTCAAAGCAAGAGCGCTTCCGGCTTCGTTATCATTGAATCTATGGTGCATGTGGTAATATAGCTTTGATGAGACAATGACAGTGTTGTCTGCCTGTGAATGTGTTTTGAAAAATAGTGTGGTGGCTGAGTTATATTTTCCATCTATAAAAGATGGAAGAAAGAGAACAGCATTGAGTTGATGAAATATGGAGCTGTCAGACAGACTGTGGTGTCAGAGTCTTTGTCTGATCCCCAGAAATGATTCATGTTTCCACATTCAGTATCTCATGTGTATCTATCTACAGTACCTGCTCCCTTGAAAACCCTAAACCTTTTCAACTCCTGGGGCCTCATTTATCAACCGTGCATACATTTCTTAATAAATTATGGTATATGTGCAGATTCTAGGATTTGTGTAACAATTTTTTGGGATTTATCAAACTGTCGTTCGCAACATTATACGCACGTTTTCATTGATAAATCAGAGCCATAGTATATTTAGGTTCTCATGAACAAGCTCTAAAACCCCACCTTTTATGGTAACCAAAATTCCTAATTTGCTGTATGATTTGGGAAATGTTGGAATTGGGCCATTTCAGATTTAGGCCTATATAATGTAAGTGTACATAGGCTATACATGCTGGTATGCAACTTCCTTACCAATGGCAAATGCATTGATTTTATCATTAGGCTTACTCTTTAATGTTCATATTATCCAACTATTATCATAATTCCTGTGTGTCAAACACCTCCATTTTCCCCAAAATAGCAAAATAAGCATGCAATACAATTCTTCAACCATTTGAAGTTGTGCGTACGCATGGTACAGTACATGGAGATACGCACACTTCTCCGTTAAAACTGGCGCATGCAAGTTTAGTCTTTTTTTATGTGCATGTACCTTTCATAAATTAGTCCCTTAGAGATTGGTGGAGAGATGTATAATTGAGACTCCTGAGCATCATGCAGTTATTCTGAAGGATACATACAGTTGAAGTCGGAAGTTCACATACACCTTAGCCAAATACATTTAAACTCATTTTTTCACAATTCCTGACATTAAATCCAAGTAAAAATTCCCTGTTTTAGGTCAGTTAGGATCACCACTTTATTTTAAGAATGTGAAATGTCAGAATAATAGTAGAGAAAATTATTTATTTCAGCTTTTATTTCTTTCATCACATTCCCAGTGGGTCAGAAGTTTACATACACTCAATTAGTATCTGGGTCAAATGTTTCGGGTATCCTTCCACAAGCTTCCCACAATAAGTTGGGTGAATTGTGGCCGATTACTCCTGACAGAGCTGGTGTAACTGAGTCAGGTTTGTAGGCCTCCTTGCTCGCACACACTTTTTCAGTTCTGCCCACAAATTTTCTATGGGATTGAGGTCAGGGCTTTGTGAAGGCCGCTCCAATACCTTGACTTTGTTGTCCTTAAACCATTTTGCCACAACTTTGGAAGTATGCTTGGGGTCATTGTCCATTTGGAAGACCCATTTGCGAACAAGCTTTAACTTCCTGACTGATGTCTAGAGATGTTGCTTCAGTATATCCACATAATTTCCCCTCCTCATGATGCCATCTATTTTGTGAAGGGCACCAGTCCCTCCTGCAGCAAAGCACCCCCACAACATGATGCTGCCACCCCCGTGCTTCACGGTTGGGATGGTGTTCTTCGGCTTGCAAGCCTCCCCCTTTTTCCTCCAAACATAACGATGGTCGTTATGGCCAAACAGTTCTATTTTTGTTTCATCAGACCAGAGGACATTTCTCCAAAAAGTACGATCTTTGTCCAAATGTGCAGTTGCAAACCGTAGTCTGGCTTTTATATGGCGGTCTTGGAGCAGTGGCTTCTTCCTTGCTGAGCGACCTTTCAGGTTATGTCGATATAGGACTCGTTTTACTGTGGATATAGATACTTTTGTACCTGTTTCCTCCAACATCTTCATAAGTTCCTTTGCTGTTGTTCTGGGATTGATTTGCACTTTTCGCACCAAAGTAAGTTCATCTCTAGGAGACAGAACACGTCTCCTTCCTGAGCGGTATGACGGCTGCGTGGTCCCATGGTGTTTATACTTCTGTACTATTGTTTGTACAGATGAACATGGTACCTTCAGGTGTTTGTAAATTGCTCCCAAGGATGAACCAGACTTGTGGAGTTCTACAATTTATTTTCTGAGGTCTTGGCTGATTTATTTAGATTTTCCCATGATGTCAAGCAAAGAGGCACTGAGTTTGAGGTAGGCCTTGAAATACATCCACAGATACACCTCCAACTGACTCAAATTATGTCAATTAGCCTATCCGAAGCTTCTAAAGCCATGACATCATTTTCTGGAATTTTCCAAGCTGTTTAAAGGCACAGTCAACTTAGTGTATGTAAACTTCTGACCCACTGGAATTGTGATACAGTGAATTATAAGTGAAATAATCTGTCTGTTAACAATTTTTTGAAAAATGACTTGTGTCATGCACCTAGGTAGATGTCCTAACCAACGTGCCAAAACTATAGTTTGTTAACAAGAAATGTGTGGAGTGGTTGAAAAATGAGTTTTAATGACTCCAACCTAAGTGTATGTAAACTTCCAACTTTAACTGTATGCCCCAATCTCCTTAGATGCGTCTTCTCTCTCCCCCTCTCCCCCTTTCTCTTCTCTTCTCCCTCCCTCCCCCTCACAAAGCCTGTCAGATCAGGTCAGATGCCATTGGTAATGGAATGATTTCCCCCCCAATGTCGTAACATCTTTGTTGTTGTAATATCACAAACGGATGTGTCAGTTTCACTGCTCTGGATTCATGCTTGAAAGGTTTAAATTGCCTACACTGTGGTCAGAGCCTTGCATTACTCAATAAAAGTCTCTGTGACCATGTCCTTGTTCCTGTCATCTGATAGGTTACAGCAGGTCCATTTCAAGCCCACGCTGTGTGAGGGGAACAGACAGGAGACCATCTTCATGGTAGGAGACTACTCCTCCTCAGCTCAGTTCTTTGTGACCGTGGCAGTTGTTGCCTTCCTCTACTCCCTGCTGGCCACCGTGGTGTACATCTACTACCAGAATAAGTACCGCGAGGGTAATAGAGGACCACTGGTGGTGAGTTGATTTACTTACCAAGAGCTGCCTTTGATTCATTCATGCCATGGGATTTGTATAATTTGCGTGTGTATTAACTGAGAGACAATACATTTAATAATTTCCAGGACTGTAGTTTAGCATGTAAAGAAATGTGATTCAAGATTATTACCTATAAAAGGTGTGGTACATTATTTCATTCTTTAAATAGCAGTTAGCTGTACTTTTGTGTTAGTCCTGATGTTACTCCTGCTGTTACTCCTGCTGGTACTCCTGATGTTGCTACTGCTGTTACTCCTGCTGTTACTCCTTATCAGAACTCAGGATAAGACCCAGATGCAGACAGCTAGAGTCACAGATGTTTATTGACCCAAACAGGGGGCAGGCAAAAGACAGGTCAAAGGCAGGCAGATATCCGTAATCCAGGGCAGAGTCAATAAGGTACAGAACAGCAGGCAGGCTCAGGGTCAAAACAGGAGAAAAAGGGCTGTGAGACATAGGTTTAATCACAGACATGAAAAGTGTGATGTATACGGAGGGTACGGGGCAACAGAAGAAGAACAGCAGAGTGGCTAAGGATTTTGGAGATGGGGAAAGGGCCGATAAAGCGGGGGAAGTTTGAGGGACTCCACGAGTGGACAGCCATACACTCTGCCGAGGTCCGGTGGCGGTCCGCTTGTCGTCAATACCTGGAGGTGGTCTTGAGAAAAGTCGACCGGGCTCTCTTCCAGATACGGCGACAGTGGAGGACAAACATCTGGGCCGAGGGTATGCCAACCTCTTCCTCTTGTTCTGGGAAGAGCAGGGGCTGATACCCCAGGGAACACTCAAAAGGCGAGAGCCCAGTGGCAGAGCACGGGAGGGTGCTGAGGGCGTATTCAACCCACACGAGTTGCTGCCTCCAGGTGGCGGAGACAAGGTAGCGAAGAATCGTCTCCAGGTCTTGATTGGCTCGTCAGACTGAGCCCGAAGGACAGGCTGGCTACCAACCCAATGAGCGTGCAGAACACCTTCCAGAACCGGGACGAGAACTGAGGACCCCGGTCGGAGACCATGTGCACTGGGAGTCCATGGATCTGGAAGACGTGCTGCACCATGAGCTGGGCCATCTCTTTAGCAGAGGGTAGCTTGGGGAGAGGAATGAAGTGGGTGGCTTTGGAAAACCGGTCCACTATTGTCAGGATGGCGGTGTTGCCATCAAACAGGGTAAGACCCGTGACAAAGTCCAGTGATATGTGAGACCAGGGACAGTGAGGGACATGCAGTGGTTGAAGGAGACCAGCCAGAGCTTGCAGAGGAGTCTTGTTCTGTGCACAGACCGTGCAGGCAGTGACAAACGCGGAGACATCCCGGACTATGGTAGGCCACCAAAAGCATTGTTGCACAAAGGCCAGGGTCTGACGGGAGCGGACAGCATCAGGTACAAACATCCACTTATCTGTGCCCCCCCGAGGTTCGGCTGGGAACGCTGTGCCTCACAGATCTGCTTCCCTATTTCCCAGCTGAGTGCCGTCGCCAGACACAAGGTGGGAAGGATGGTCTTGGGGTCTGAGAGTGTAGCCACGGGGCTATAGCGGTGTGACAGCGCATCCGGCTTGATATTCTTGGATCTTGGTCGGTGTTAAACCGGGTGAAAAGCAGGGCCCACCTAGCTTGCCTGGAATTGAGACGCTTGGCTGTGCGGAGATATTCCAGGTTCTTGTCTGTTGAAACGTTGGATATCAGATTATTTAATTATTGCATCTGAGCTCCTAGAGTGTGAGCTCCTAGAGTGCGCTCCTTTTCTTTTTCAAGTGTTCTACTCTGCTAGCCAGCACCTCGCCTAAACAGGTGTGCGTTTCTTTCGCCTCCAGATTACCATGTGAACGGAACCTTGGGAGATGTAAGTGCAGACAAGGGGAAAGCCAGGGTGCTGTAACCCCGGATAAAGCGGCGATAGAAGGAATTCTCATTTCTCTGCTTTCACAAAAAGCTGGTTCTCCAGGAGGCGCTGGAGGACCTGTCAGATGTGGAGCACGTGTTATTGGGCTGAGTGGGAGAAAACGAGGATATCATCGAGGTAGACTAAAACGACCGGTTCAAATGTCGTGGAGAATGTCAATAACCAGGGCCTGGAACTTGCCTGGAATTGAGACGCTTGGCTGTGCGGAGATATTCCAGGTTCTTGTCTGTTGAAACGTTAGATATCAGCTTATTTAATTATTGCATCTGAGCTCCTAGAGTGTGAGCTCCTAGAGTGCGCTCCTTTCCTTTTTCAAGTGTTCTACTCTGCTAGCCAGCACCTCGCCTAAACAGGTGTGCGTTTCTTTCGCCTCCAGATTACCATGTGAACGGAACCTTGGGAGATGTAAGTGCAGACAAGGGGAAAGCCAGGGTGCTGTAACCCCGGATAAAGCGGCGATAGAAGGAATTCTCATTTCTCTGCTTTCACAAAAAGCTGGTTCTCCAGGAGGCGCTGGAGGACCTGTCAGATTTGGAGCACGTGTTATTGGGCTGAGTGGGAGAAAACGAGGATATCATCGAGGTAGACTAAAATGAACCGGTTCAACATGTCGTGGAGAACGTCAATAACCAGGGCCTGGAACACAGCAGGGGCATTGGTAAGTCCAAATTGCATGACGAGGTATTCGTAGTGGCCACTGGCCATGTTGAAGGCAGTCTTCCACTTGTCCCCTTCCCTTACCCGCACCAGATGGTAGGCGTTCCGCAGGTCCAACTTGGAGAAATCTGTGTAGGTCCTCGATGTAGATCTCCATTGCCTTGGTCTCCAGACCCGAAGAAGAGTACAGTCGTCCCCGGGGCGGTGTAGTGCCTGGAAGAAGGTCGATCCCGCAGTCATAGGGTCAGTGCGGAGGAAGTGAAGTGACCCAGGCCTTACTGAAAACCTCCTGGAAGACCTGGGACTTCGCGAGAATGGCGGAGAGGTCCGAGCAACTTCCGAGCCCACATGAAGACGTCCTGGGGCAGGCTGTGCTGACTTCAGACAATGGGCGTGGCTCCAGCCCATAATGGCACCAGCAGTCCAGTCTATGAGGGGATTGTGTCACTGGAGCGAAGAGAGTCCCAATACCACGGGAACCTGAGGAGACTTAATCAGCATGAATTGAATTGCCTCGCTATGGTTGCCTGACACTTGTAGGTTGATGGGAGTGGTATTGTGAGTGACCCGGCATATAGAGCGGCCGTCCAGCACTCTAACGTCCATGGGAATGGAGAGGGGCTGAGTGGGGATGCCCAGCTCAGTTGCCAGGGTACATCCAAATACTCTTATCTGCCCCAGAGTCGATGGGTACCCGGAGAGATTTGGACTGGTTCCCCCACAGCAGGATGGCATGGAAAGGGGTGCGAGTAAGGGGAGAGGAAAAGTTCTCAGTATGGCCCACCAGAGTACTCGCCCCTTCTTGATGAGCCTGGGTTTTTAATGGGCAGTTAGCTAAGAAATGTCCCGTAGCTCTGCAATATAGACAGCTCTGTGTGTGGAGTCGGAGTAAGCGCTCAGCAGGAGTCAATCTATTCCTGCCCAGGTGCATGGACTCCGAAGTAAACGAGTCGGCAGCCCTTGGTGATTCTTGAGAGAACTCGGATGACGTTGGGTTCACTCGGACACGTAGACCTCGGGGGTCTCCGGGATTCCTCAGAGGCAAGGTGGGAATCGAGGGTGAGCGAGCGCGACAGGGCACAGACTCCCTCTCCTTCCCACATTCTAGAAGCCGCCCATCAATCCGGATGGTCGCGGCTATGAGGGAATCAAGGAGCATGGGCAGCTCCCAGTCTGTGAGCACATCTTGGGTTCCAGGCACTCTCAGCCGCCAACGTGCAAAAATCCACTGCGTAGTCTGCTGCATTGTGGGAGTCTTGACGTAGCTGGAGCAGCTTACAAGTAGCCTCTCTCCCGGACAACGGAGAATCAAACACCTTCCAAACGTCTGCCACGAACTCCTCCAGACTGAGGCAGATGGCGGACTGTTGCTACCACACCGCTATAGCCCAAATGAGCGTGCCACTGCCAGACCCCCACAGCAACTCGCCCAAGCCTTCCCCATTTCCCCTTCTCCCAAATCCAGTCAGCTGATGTTCTGAAAGAGCTGCAAATCTGGACCCCTACAAATCAGCCGGGCTAGACAATCTGGACCCTTTCTTTCTAAAATTATCTGCCGAAAATTGTTGCAACCCCTATTACCAGCCTGTTCAACCTCTCTTTCGTGTTGTCTGAGACTCCCAAAGATTGGAAAGCAGCTGCGGTCATCCCCCTCTTCAAAGGGGGGGACACTCTTGACCCAAACTGCTACAGACCTATATGTATCCTACCCTGCCTTTCTAAAGCCTTCGAAAGCCAAGTCAACAAACAGATTACCGACCATTTCGGATCCCACCGCACCTTCTTCGCTATGCAATCTGGTTTCAGAGCTGGTCATGGGTGCACCTCAGCCACGCTCAAGGTACTAAACGATATCTTAACCGCCATCGATAAGAAACAATACTGTGCAGCCGTATTCATTGACCTGGCCAAGGCTTTCGACTCTCTCAATCACCACATCCTCATCGGCAGACTCAATAGCCTTGGTTTTTCAAATGATTGCCTCGCCTGGTTCACCAACTACTTATCCAATAGAGTTCAGTGTGTCAAATCGGAGGGCCTGTTGTCCGGGCCTCTGGCAGTCTCTATGGGGGTGCCACAGGGTTCAATTCTTGGGCCGACTCTTTTCTCTGTATACATAAATGATGTCGCTCTTGCTGCTGGTGAGTCTCTGATCCACCTCTACGCAGACAACACCATTCTGTATACTTCTGGCCCTTCTTTGGATATTGTGTTAACTACCCTCCAGACAAGCTTCAATGCCATACAACTCTCCTTCCGTGGCCTCCAACTGCTCTTAAATACAAGTAAAACTAAATGCATGCTCTTCAACCGATCGCTGCTTGCACCTGCCCGCCCGTCCAGCATCACTACTCTGGACGGTTCTGACTTAGAATATGTGGACACCTACTAATACCTAGGTGTCTGGCTAGATTGTAAACTCTCCTTCCAGACTCACATTAAGCATCTCCAATCCAAAGTTAAATCTAGAATTGGCTTCCTATTTTGCAACAAATCATCTTTCACTCATGCTGCCAAGCATACCCTCGTTAAACTGACCATCCTACCGATCCTCGACTTCGGCGATGTCATTTACAAAATAGCCTCCAATACCCTACTCAATAAATTGGATGCAGTCTATCACAGTGCCATCCGTTTTGTCACCGAAGCTCCATATACTACCCACCACTGTGACCTGTACGCTCTCGTTGGCTGGCCCTAGCTTCATACTCGTTGCCAAACCCACTGGCTCCAGGTCATCTATAATAGCCCATCTATAATTTAGCCCAAACAACTACCTCTTCCCCTACTGTATATATTTATTTATTTTGCTCCTTTGCACCCCATTATTTATATTTCTACTTTGCACTTTCTTCCACTGCAAATCTACCATTCCAGTGTTTTACTTGCTATATTGTAATTACTTCTCCACCATGGCCTTTTTTGCCTTTACCTCCCTTATCTCACCTCATTTGCTCACTTTGTATATAGACTTATTTTTCTACTATATTATTGACTGTATGTTTTTTTTACTCCATGTGTAACTCTGTGTTGTTGTATGTGTCAAACTGCTTGCTTTATCTTGGCCAGGTCACAATTGTAAATGAGAACTTGTTCTCAACATGCCTACCTGGTTAAATAAAGGTGAAATAAAAAACAAAATAAAAATAGCGCTCCAAAGGAGGTAAGCGGGGTTCTCGGGACACTAGTGTAGGCTGGGAGATTACTGGTGTGACCCGATGCCCAGTAGGGAATCCACGGAATTGCTCCAGCAATGTATTGAACGCCTGGTAATGGTGTTCTGCCAGGGTTTGGAGTCCCTCCATAAGACATTGCACTAACTCTTTGTGTCTTCCAATGGTGGCTCCTTACAGGGAGAGCACTCTGGAGCTGGTCTGAGTCTGCTGGGTCAGTCATGGCCAGTTCGTACTATCAGAACTCAGGATAAGACCCAGATGCAGACAGCTAGAGTCACAGATGTTTATAGACCCAAACAGGGGGCTGGCAAAATACAGGTCAAAGGCAGGCAGAAGACCGTAATCCAGGGCAAAGTCAATAAGGTACAGACCAGCAGGCAGGCTCGGGGTCAGGACAGGCAGAGGTTCGTAAATTTTTCAGAGTCAGGCAGGTACAGAACGGCAGGCAGGCTCGGGGTCAGGGCAGGCAGAATGGTCAGAACCGGGGAAACTAGGAAACAGAACTTGAGAAAGCAGGGAGACGTTGCTCCTCATGTTACTCCACATGTTACTCCTGCTTTTTTATCCCATATCCCTTTAAATCTCATTTATAACTTCCCCCTATCCTCTTCCTCAACTCTCACAATCTCATTACATCTGATAATAACCTCCTCCATCTCTCCCTCCTAACCAGGACTTTGTAGTGACTGTGCTCTTCGCCTTCATGTGGTTGGTGAGCTCCTGTGCCTGGGCCAAAGCTCTGTCTGATGTGAAGTCAGCCACAGATCCCACCCAGGTCCTCCTGCTCATCTCCGCCTGCAGACGCCCAGCCAACCGGTGTTCAGCTTCCCACCACCCAGTCTGGTCTGAGCTCAACACGTCTGTGGTGAGCCATTGGATGCATCCATAATGGCATCCTATTCTCTATATAGTGCACTACTTTAGACCAGAACTCTATTGGCCCTAGTCAAAAGTGGTGCACTATATATGGTAAGGGTGTTCAGCTCTTACCCTATGAGGTCCAGAGCCTCCTGGTTTAACTGTTCTACCTGTTAATTAATTGCATCCACCTGGTGTCACAAGTCTAAATCAGTCCCTGATTAGAGGGGAACTATGATACAATGTACTGGAACTGGCTTCAAGGTCTAGAGTTGAGTTTGAGGGATATATGGAGTAGGGTCCATTTAGGACACAGCCCTTATACTGTATGTGAAACATGAATGCTGAACAATGTTAGCTCCATTGCCTTTTTTTAACCAGGTAGGCCAGTTGAGAACAAGTTCTCATTTACAACTGCGACCTGGCCAAGATAAAGCAAAGCAGTGCGTCCAAAACAACAACATTGAGTTACAAAGTGGATAAACAACCTCACGGTCAATAACACAATAGAAAATCTGTATACAGTGTGTGCAAATTAAGTAAGGAGGTAAGGCAATAAATAGGCCATAGTGGTGAAGTAATTACAATTTAGCAATTAACACTGGGGTGATAGATGTGCAGATGAGGATGTGCATGTATAAATACTGACATAAATACTGGTGTGCAAAAGAGCAGAACAAAAAAAAAAAAATATGTGGATGAGGTAGGTAGTTGGTTAGATGGGCTATTTACAGATGGGCTGTGTACAGCTGCAGCGATCGGTAAGCTCCTCTGACAGCCGATGCTTGAAGTTAGTGAGGGAGATTTACGTCTCCAACTTCAGTGATTTTTGCAATTCGTTCCACTCATTGGCAGCAGAGAACTGGAAGGAAAGGCGGCCGAAGTAGGTGTTGGCTTTGGGGATGACCAGTGAAATATACCTGCTGCAGCGTGTGCTACGGGTGGGTGTTGTTATGGTGACCAGTGAGCTGAGATAAGGCGGAGCTTTACCTAGCATAGACTTATAGATGACCTGGAGCCAGTGGGTTTTGCAACGAATACGTAGTGAGGACCAGCCAACGAGAGCATAGAGGTTGCAATGGTGGGTAGTATATATGGCTTTGGTGACAAAATGGATGGCACTGTGATAGACTGCATCCAATTTGCTGAGTAGAGTGTTGGAGGCTATTTTGTAAATTACATAGCCGAAGTCAAGGATTGGCAGGATAGTCAGTTTTGCGAGGGTATGTTTGGCAGCATGAGTGACGGAGGCTTTGTTGCGAAATAGGAAGAGGGGGTTACCGCTGCCGCTTTCCAATCTTTAGGAATCTCAGACAGGCGGATCATTTTAGGAAGAGAGGGTCCAGATTGTCTAGCCCAGCTGATTTGTAGGGATCCAGATTCTGCAGCTCTTTCAGGACTTCAGGTCTTCAGTTCCGACAGGTGGTGTTTAACGGTTATTGACATTTTACATCATGTGTGCACACCAACAAAAATTCTTAGCAACCATTTGTTACATTTTCTGATTCTAAATCTGTCATTTTTATGTTTAGACCCAAACTAAATACCCTCTTTCTATACCTCTATGCAGGCCTTTGGTTTTGTAAACTTTATCCTCTGGGCCGGCAACATCTGGTTTGTATTCAAAGAGACTGGCTGGTACAAGACTGGCCAAAGGTACCCGATGAGAAGCGCCTCTGAGAGACGGGCCAATGGGATGAGCCAACGACTCTGCAGCCAGAACAGTTTCGACCAATCAGGGGACAGCTTCTATCAACATCCATACAGGCAGGCTAGTTTTGACCTATCACGGGAGAGCTTTGGCCAGCAGCACTACAGCCAAGGCAGCTTCAACCAATCAATGGGCAGCTTACGCTTGCCGCAAACTAGTCTAGGACAGCCAATCATCATCAGTCAGGGGGATGTCACCCATAAAGGGCCTAATCCTATCATATTTGTCAATGATATTTAGATCACATTTCGTATACATTTTGCCCTCATCTACTTACCCTCACAAACTTGACTAGATCTGAAAATACTATTGTATATTGATACCTGACCATAAGTCATGTAGATTTTCCGATGTGAAGTTTGCGAGGGCCGGGGGTTGTAATTATCTAACGGGGTGGAATATAAGGTGGTATAGTAAAAAGGAAGTAAGGGATATTTAGCAAGTGAGTTATTAAGAGGAGATCGGAGTGAATTGGAGAATCTATCAGAAATCGAAATGGAGTGAGAGAAGATTGTCTGTGTGAATAGTGACTTTGCATTATATGTGGTGGCTGTTTTATGGAAGTGGTTTTCTTGGTGTGTTTAGTCTAGAACCTGGTGTGTTTTGTTTAGAACTTGGTGCATCGGTGCACATGGTGTTACCTGTGTTTCACTTGAGGTTCAATGATTCATGTTTTTATTTACAAATTGTTTTATGCTTCAGTAGGTTTGTGCTATTGAATTTAAAATTGCGGTGGGTACATTCGTTTGTGAACTGTATATTATATTAACTCTAATTATACAATCTGATTCTTCAACTGATGCAGTGTGCTTGATTGGTGGTTGGTGGCTGTGCTGTGTGTTGATAGTGTTATGTGGTGATGCTCCACAGTGAGTCGTTCCACACATTTTGTATACTTGTTGTCATTTCTCAATGGTTTTAAAGTGATGTTGATATTTCACAGGGATCTTAACAATACTGACATTGAAGATGCACAAATAAAAAATTACATTGGCATTATCCAAACGGTTTGCCTCTGTGTGAATACTGTTCAAAGCCTAATGAAACTAAAGTCAAACCAGTCTGTCTGTCTCTATACAACAACCTACTACAAGGGCAGTTTATGAACACACCTATGCAGAATGTCCTATTTAAATGTGGAAACTTAGATCTGACATTCTAAAGATATGGACACTTACTGCTGAACTCTAACTCTGAGCCCTGAGAAACATGTGGTTTCCATATGTTTGATACCATTCCAGTTATTCCATTCCAGCCATTACAATGATCCTGTCCTCCTATAGCTCCTCCAACCAGCCTCCACTGCTCTGAGCCCTGACTTTCCAAATATATGAACACTTACTGCTCGACTGTAACTCTGTGCTCTGAATACACGGTCTATCACACAGGTGAAAGGTGCTCTGAGATTCTGCTGTCCTATCACAGTGATCAGATCTACCTGAGAGCTGTTACCATGGCAATGCAGGTATGGTACAATAGGTGAGAGCTGTCATCCTCTTCTGCTTCAGAGGGAGTTGAGGTACTAGCCCCCCCTAGTCTGTAACAAGACAAATAAGATTCAGCACTGCCTCGTTTCCATGGCAATGTGGGATATTTGATACAGAACAGGGAAAGGAAAGAGAAAAGGAGGATATTAAATACAGAAGTAACAGAAGAAGGAGAAGGAGAAAAGATCAGAAAGCACATTGATAAGAGAGAAAAATAAAGTGTGTGAGTAGGTGTGAATGTCTAGTTTGTGTTGAGGGGAGTGCTAACTGCACCTGCCCTGTCCCCTAGATATTGTCATGCTTACAGTACCTTGTTTAGCTCTGTGGCTAGACTAGACAAGTGTGTAGAAAGGCTGTCAGATTAAAGGCTCATACAGGCACAGACACAAGGGCCCATGGGGGCCCCTCTCTCTGGCTCAGGGACTCCATTCTATCCCTTTGAACACAGGTATTTTAATGAGATCCAAGCCTGCTCACATCACAAAACATCGATTCTCTTTCTCTTTCTTCAATTCTGTCTCTTACTGAGGGTCATGCTAATAAATTATAGTACTGTATCTTGGCTGAGTATTCTAAATACATGCCTTTCATATACAGCAGCTAATGCATTGCAGCCAGTGCTGCATAATCAGATCTCTGCAATATCAGCAATCAAATGTTCTTCGAGAGCCCTAAAGATGTTGACATAATAAACACGTCTTAATCCAGATAAAGTCCTAATGGTGAAATCTAACACCTTCTGCAACAGCTTTCCATCATTTCAGTCCCTATAATTGAGCCCAAGTGGGAAACAAGCTTTGCTTTTATATATATATTTTTATCTCTGCATAATTGAATTCAGCAGGCTCCCAAGGAGCAAGCTAATGGAATGAGGAATTCAACTAAGACAAATACCATGACGAAATGCCAAACACTGAAATGGGCCTAACATCCCAGGATGACAGCTGGGATGTAAAATACATGAGAAGAGATGAGATAAGAAAAGAGCCGAACAGAACAGAAGAGAGCGGATGGACAGACATTATCCAATGGTAAGCCTGTTTAATAACGTGGCACGAGGGTTGTAATTAAGTTTCTGTGGGTTGCGTGGACTCTTCTGTGTGTGAGCAGCCATTAAATACAGTGTGGAGAGAGCGAGGCAGTGTTTCTCTGGTCATATGCCAAATGGAACCATATTCCCTGTGTAGTGCCCTTCTTTTGACCAGGGCCCATAGGACTCTGGTCAAAAGTAGTACACTATTGTATATGCAATCGGGTGCCATTTGAGATGCATACTTTGTGTGTTAGGCCGACCCTCCACAGAGATGTTAGCTAAACGGCAACAGCAGGTGTCCAGGCCACAGAAAGACACAAGGATGGAAATTGCAGTGTAGGTGCCCCACAGTATAACAATTAAGATCACCAGGAAATGAAGGGTTAGAATGCACATGCCAAGGCTGTGTGGAGGGCGGGAGATGTGGAAGGGGTTGGGAGAGATGGAGGGGTTCGGGGGTTGATGGGTTCAAACACTAGCCGTGTCCGAATACCCATACTTGTGCCCTAAATAGTAGGCCGTTTTGAGTATGTGAAAAAAATAAAGTTTAATAGTATGAAACGTTTCTAAAATCAACTATACACTTTTCGGCTTTGACAACAGCTGATAAATTAGATGTGGGGATGCGCTACCAAAATCAAACATTAGCGGGAAACAACGCAATCATTCATGACACATTCTCAGCATACAAAAATAGAGTATGTGAATTTGCAGAAATCACGTATGTTTTAAATGCCAGAATGTTACTCACTCACATACTCGCTCTTCATCTAGTAGAATTCGATGCACACTATTCCACAATGCATTGGAATAGATGGGCTGAGAGTGATAGGCCCTAGTTCTCTTCAAGTAGCCAAACAACAAAACTAGGCTACGTATTTGGGAGGAGACCAAATAGCGAAGTTTCTGTGGTGGTGTTCAAATGTAGGCTAAGTAGTTTTTGTTTTGCTTAAAATGATCACGAGTATCGTGTCATAGGCTACATCTTTGAAAACAAACGTTTAAAAATATATATTCTCATTGAAAAGTGTGTCTTGTTCTCTTGGCCTACGTTAAGCAAAATAGCCTACTAATTTGATTAGATTTTTTCTGAATATGTCGACACCGGGGACTCTGGATGTGGCTGCGTTGTTGATGTCGTTGTTAATCAGGCCTTTTGATTTGAACATATGGATTGTTTGTTTTGTAGGCTTGGCTTTCTGTAATTTATATTTATTTATGGATCAAGCTTAGTTCAAGCTTAGTTCCCATTGATCAGTACTTTAGTTTATTATGATATTGCCCAGCGGATCTGAGTTTGAGACGTACACGACTGTCCACGTTTCTCTGCCTTTCGATTTGAACATTATAAAATGTTTGGTGTGTGTGCTAGGCTGTTATATATGCTACATCACTTGGGTTTTACTAATAAATATGTTGAAATGGAACCAAATTAGGCTATATGTTTCTATCTTCGGTCCTTTTTAAATATTATAGATGGGCTACGGTATAGGTTGAATGTTATAGTCTGCCATAACCAGCCTGAGTAAGCCTATAACTCCATTCCTATTTGATTCAGAGTTTAAAACCTCTTACATCTACACGTTCCGCTAGCGGAACGTCTGCTCCAATATCCAATGATGGGCGGGGCGCGAAATTCAAACTCCTCTAAATCCGAAAACTTACACTTTTCAAACATATGACTATGTTACAGCTATTTAAAGACAAGACTCTCCTTTATCTAACCAAACTGTCCGATTTCAAAAAGGCTTTACAGCGAAAGCAAAACATTAGATTATGTCAGCAGAGTACCCAGCCAGGAATAATCACACAGCCATTTTTCAAGCTAGCATATCATGTCACATAAACCCAAACCATATCTAAATGCAGCACTAACCTTTGATGATCTTCATCAGATGACACACCTAGGACATTGTGTTATACAATACATGCATGTCTGTTCAATCAAGTTCATATTTATATCAAAAACCAGCTTTTTACATTAGCATGTGACGTTCAGAACTAGCATTCCCACCGAACACTTCCGGTGATTTTACTAAATTACTCACGATAAACGTTCACAAAAAGCATAACAATTATTTTAAGAATTATAGATACAGAACTCCTCTATGCACTCGATATGTCCGATTTTAAAATAGCTTTTCGGATGAAGCACATTTTGCAATAATGTAAGTACATAGCCCGGCGTTACAGGGCTAGCTATTTAGACACCCACCCAGTGTAGCCTTCACCAAAATCACATTTCCTATAAGAAAAATGTTCTTACCTTGCTTGTTCTTCATCAGAATACACTGCCAGGACTTCTACTTCAATAACAAATGTAGGTTTGGTCCCAAATAATCCATCGTTATATCCAAACAGCGACGTTTTGTTCGTGCGTTCTAGACACTATCCCAACGCTAAATCTCGGCCACGAGCATGACGCAAAATATGACAAAAAATTTCGAAATATTCCATTACCGTACTTCGAAGCATGTCAACCGCTGTTTAAAACCAATATTTATGCAATTTATCTCGTAGAGAAGCGATAATATTCCGACCGGGAATCTGCCTGTCTGTAAACTGAGGAAAAAACCAAAAGCCGGGGGCGGGGCGTGTCACGCGCCTAAGGCTTAGTCCATTGACTGACCACTCAGCATTTGCTCTCGTGTGCTTCAGCCAGGGCTTTGAATGACATCATTCCTGTTTTTCCCGGGCTGTGAGACTCCATTGTTGACGTGAGAAGTGTCACGTAAGAGCAGAGATCCTTTGTAAACGACAGAGATAATAAAGAAGGGCAAGAAATGTTCAGACAGGGTACTTCCTGAACAGAAGCATCTCAGGTTTTTGCCTGCCATAGGAGTTCTGTTATACTCACAGACACCATTCAAACAGTTTCAGAAACTTTGGAGTGTTTTCTCTCCAAAGCTAATAATTATATGCATATTCCAGTTTCTGGGCAGGACTAATAATCAGATTAAATCGGGTACGTTTTTTATCCAGCCGTGAAATTACTGCCCCCTAGATGTAACAGGTTAAAGAAATTAAACAAATTGGAAATGAGCTATTATCAGGCTGGTTAATGCGATGCATGTCTGTTGAATTTTGACAAATCCACCTGCACTCAGCCCCGCCCCACCTACTCAGCCAGCCAGGAGCCACTACTGCGTTGAAGCCGTGGAATATCGCATACTTTCTATAAAAAAGTACATGATAAATAGTATGCAACGATGATTACATTGTATGCAGTTTAAGTATGTATTATGCTAGTATGGGTATTCGGACACGGCCAGTGTCTCGATCATGACATAAGGGCTATTTTCAAAAAAGAAATATGGATTGTTTGAATACTGGATGCTGATTAGTTGATAGCAGGGTGTTATTCATGACAATCCTTGTTAAGAGTTTCATTTTAATTATCATTGTACATCCACTAGGGTTGGGATCAATAAATTCCAAATTATTTTAAATTCCAATTCAATTCTTTAATTACCTAATGAAGTGGAAAATGTATGTTGAATTAAATTAGATTTGTAAAAATCTTCAAGTTTTGGAATTGGAATTGAATTGGAATTAGACTGTTTGGACTTTTTTTAAATTTGAATTGAATTTGAATTTGAAAAACATTTAATCTTTGGAATTTAATTGGAATTCAATATTTGTACATTTCCCAGTTAATGGAATTGTTGCACATATTATCAAACATTTAATGTAGGATTTGATTTGAATCATTCCAACCTGTATTCCTATATTTCCTGTATAACTAGGCTGTCTGAATAGTGACATTGTCAGCCTGAAAGCCTGAGAGAATTGAATTTGAATTTGTGCAATTGTTGGGGATAATATTGAATTGAGAATTGAATTCTTGGAATTTAACTAAAATTGGAATTCAGAGGAATTTAATTCTCTAAATTGAAAGACTGACCTGTAATTTGAATTGTATTAAATTGAATTTTACAAGGAGAGAGAATTTAATTAAAATTGAATTTGTGGAATTGACCACAACCCGGGCATTAACTGTCCCACAGCCCAGCCAGGCAATTCATAAACGTAATCTCCTCTGGAAAAAGCATTATTTCCCCATGATTCTAGCCTAGCATTTAGTTTGCAACTGTGGGGGTTTGTCTGAATCTTGCTGCCTGCCTCTCCAACCTGAGCAACAATGTGTTTTTCTGTTGTTCTCCACAGTGCAATAGAGAATGAACGTGTCCAGTTGAGGCTGACAACTCCACTTGACTAGCAATTTCAGTATCTCAGAACTAATGGCTGGCTTTGCACAGACAATATTGTCTGGTGAAAGGATGAAATAACTAATTGCATTAAAATAACGTTTTTTAAGTAAACATGTTGTTAATCTTTTTTAAATATCTGGCAACCATTTCATAAAACCAATAAGGCACTCGAACTCAGGAACTAACAATAATCCCCGGGTACTCATGCCTTATTGCTTCAATCTCTCCTCCTCCAAAAGTGTGCACTTGTTCACTTCCCTTCACTAATTTGAAAGACAATGATTGGTATAATAAATATGGTGGGAACCAACTAGCCCATGCCTCCACCAATCCTATGCTTTTAGATTGATGGGAAGTAGTGAATGAGTGTACACTTCAGGAGCAAGGACATATTATTAGGATGCACCCAGGATTTCTATCGCTACAGTGTATTTCAGTATGGACATGCTTGAAAAGCCATGTTTTTACGGTAATTTACTAATTTACTCATCATCACAATGCATCACACATCTCTCAGCACGGCATATATATACAAAACACCGCCAAACACCATTATATTAGCTTAGATCTTGATTACATTATTATTTTTTTTTTAATGTATGGTCTTGAGACAGCCCCAAAGGCCTTATTTAAAATCCACAGTGTTACTCTGGAACCTGCAGGGGGAGCCAAACACCTTTAGAAGACTTTCAGAGACTACCTCTTCAGTGGCTTTTAAGATCCCCCAACCCTGACATCATTCCCACAACCTACATAGATGGTTCCTATCTTTAGCCAGCAGTGGGTGGAAGCCAACTTTCAAAAACGTGTGTTGCTTTCAAGATCCCTCATTCCTGACACATTTCCAACACAACAGTATCTAGGCTGGGTTTACCTGTAGCAGCCTGTAGGGGCGTAAGCCACCTCTCATAGACTTATACAAGTTGTAGATCTCCCTCTGAAGAAGTTGGCAGGCTGCCCGGCCTCCAGATCAGGCCTGTGATAAATATAGTTTATGGAAAGTTTAAAAAACAAAACAAATATTTGAATACAGATCTCCCCAAAAGACTACTTTTTAAAACTATTTGCATACAGATTTCAGAAGTGGCTACTTTTTCTAAACTATTTGAATTCAGATCTGAGAAAGCAACTACTTAAAAAATATATATTTACATTTTAGTCATTTAGCAGACGCTCTTATCCAGAGCGACTTACAGTAGTGAATGCATACATTTCATTAAAAAAAAAAGTTCCATACTAGTCCCCCAAGGAATCGAACCCACAACCCTGGCATTGCAAACACCATGCTCTACCAACTGAGCCACACGGGACCATATATTTCAATACAGATCTAGAAAAGTGACTACATTTCAGACACTATTGGGTTGGCTGCCTTCAACTAATGGCAGGGCTGTATCTGGAAGTGCATGTTGAAGATAGAAATATAATTAATAGAGAACACATCATCTCCTATACTATTCCAATCTATAGTGCCATCAGAAAGCATTTACACGCCTTGATTTTTTCTACATTTTGTTGTGTTACAGCCTGAATATAAAATGGATTACATTTAGATTTTGTGTCACTGGCCTCCACACAATACCCCATAATATCCAAGTGTAGTTATGTTTTTAGAAGTGTTTACAAATTAATTACAAATCAAAAGCTGAAATATCATGAGTCAATAAGTATTCAAACCCTTATTACGGCAATCCTAAATACGTTCAGGAGTAAAAATGTGTGTAACAAGTCAAATAATAAGTTGCATGTGCAATAATAGTGTTTAACATGATTTTTGAATAACTACCTCATCTTTGTACCCCACACATACAATTATCTGGAAGGTCCTCAGTTGAGCAGTGCATTTCAAACACAGATTCAACCACAAAGACCAGGGTGGTTTTCCAATGCCTGGCAAAGAAGGACACCTGTTGGTAGATGGGTTATAAAAAAGCAGACGTTGAATATCCATTTGAGCATGGTGAAGTTATTAATTACACTTTGGAGGGTGTATCAATACATCCAGTCACTACAAAGATACAGGCGTCCTTCCTAACTCAGTTGACGAGGAGGAACGAAACCACTTAGGGATTTCACCATGAGGCCAATGGTGATTTTAAACCAGATACAGAGTTAAATGGCTGTGATGGGAGAAAACTGAGGATGGATCAACAACATTTTAAAATAAAGGTTAAATTAAAAAAATTATAAAATCAACAACATTGTAGTTACTCCACAATTGTAATCGAATTACAGTGCGAAAATAACAAAGTCTGTACCGAATAAAAATATTCCAAAACATGGATCCTGTTTGCAATAAGGCACTAATGTAAAACTGCAAAAACAAATGTGGCAAAGAAATAAACTATATGTC
The DNA here is from genome assembly GCF_901001165.1 of Salmo trutta. Taxonomy (NCBI): domain Eukaryota; kingdom Metazoa; phylum Chordata; class Actinopteri; order Salmoniformes; family Salmonidae; genus Salmo; species Salmo trutta. Next base: position 40,519,321 of record NC_042970.1, on the reverse strand, counting down.
TTGAATACAAGGCATTATGTTTGGGGCAAATCCAACGCAACACATCACTGAGTACCACTCTTCATATTTTCAAGCTGTTATGGGTATGCTTGTCATCAACAAGGATTAAGGAGTTTTTTAGGATAAAAATAAATGGAGGCAAAGCACAGGCAAAGTCCTACATGAAAACCTGCTTCAGTCTGCTTCCCATCAGACACTGGGAGACAAATCTACCTTTCAGCAGGTCAATAACCTAAAACACAAGGCCAAATACAGTGCCTTCAGAAAGTATTCATACCCCTTGACTTTTTACACATTTTGTAAAAAACAATAATAATCTCACCCATCTACACACAATACCACATAATGAGAAAGTGATAAACATTTTTGGGGAAATGTTTGAAAATATATTGAAAATTAAATACACAAATATCTAATTTACATGAGTATTCACACCCATATTAGAGTCAATGAAAAACTCTCCAGTCCTTACAATTGATGACTTATCTCAAATCCAATTTGTTTTCCACATGGATTCCACGTCACAATACGTTGACAAATTATGTTGAAACAGCGTTGGCTTATCCAGTTTGCGCCCAGTGGGTGCCTTGGCATACTTCCAATACTTCCAAAGTGTACAGCAAATGAGGGTGTTATTGTGAACATAAAAGGTGAATGATGTTTTTCTTTTCTGGCTGAGTTATAATACTCGCTCACGCACACATAGTTTCAGGAGGGGTCTGACTTATAACGCAAAGCATGCGTGTGTACACTGCATTAAGAAAGTATTCAGATCCTTTCCCATTTTCCACATTTTGTTACTTTACAGCTTTATTCTAAAATGGATTAAATGTTTAAAAAGTCCTCATCAATCTACACACAGTACCACATAATGACAAAGCAAAAACAGGTATTTAGAAATCTTTGCAAATGTATTAAACATTAAAAACAGAAATACCTCATTTACATAGGTATTCAGACCCTTTGCTATGAGACTCGAAATTAAGCTCAGTTGCATCCTGTTTCCATTGATCATCCTTGAGATATTTCTACAACTTGATTGGAGTCCACCTGTGGTACATTCAATTGATTGGACCTGATTTGAAAAGGCGCACGCCTGTCTATATAAGGTCCCACAGTTGACAGTGCATGTCAGAGCAAAAACAAAGCCACGAGGTCGAAGGAATTGTCTGTAGGCACAGATCTCGGGAAGGGTACCAAAACAATTCTGCAGCACTGAAGGTCCCCAAGAACACAGTGGCCTCCATCATTCTTAAATGGAAGAAGTTTGGAACCACCAAAACCCTTCCTAGAGCTGGCTGCCTGGCCAACTGAGCAATCGGGGGAGAAGTGTCTTGGTCAGAGAGGTGACCAAGAACCAGATGGTCACTCTAACAGAGCTCCAGAATTCCTCTGTGGAGATGGGAGAAACTTCCAGAAGGACAACCATCTCCGCAGCACTCCACCAATCAGGCCTTTATGGTAGAGTGGCCAGACGGAAGTCACTCCTCAGTAAAAGGCACATGACAGCCTGCTTGGAGTTTGCCAGAAGGCACCTAAATGTTCCTGACCATGAGAAACACGATTCTCTGGTCTGATGAAACCAACATTTAACTCTTTGGCCTGAATGCCAAGCATCACTTCTGGAGGAAACCTGGCACCATCCCTACGGTGAAGCATGGTGGTGGCAGCATCATGCTGTGGGAATGTGTTTCAGTGGCAGGGACTGAGAGACTAATCAGGATCAAGGGAAAGATGAACATAGCAATGTACAGAGAGATATTTGATGAAAACCTACTCCAGTGTGCTCAGAACCTAAGAATGGGGCAAAGGTTCACCTTCCAACAGGACAACGACCCTAAGCATACAGCCAAGTCAACACAGAAGTGGCTTCTGGGCAAGTCTCTGAATGTCCTTGAGTGGGCCAGACAGAGCCGCTCCCCATCCAACCGGACAGAGCTTGACAGATCTGCAGAGAAGAATGAGAGAAACTCCCAAATACAGGTGTGCCAAGCTTGTGTCGTCATACTCAAGAAAACTCGAGGCTGCAATCGCTGCCAAAGGTGCTTCAGCAAAATACTGAGTAAAGGGTCTGAATACTTATGTAAATGTGATTTTTCAGTTTGGTATTTTTAAGAAATTTGCAAAAATGTATAAAAAACTGTTTTTGCTCTGTCATTATGGGGAATTGTGTGTAGATTGATGAGAAAAAAATATTTTATCAATTTTAGAATAAAGTTGTAAAGTATCAAAATGTGGAAAAGGTCAAGGGGTCTGAATACTTTCTGAATGCACTGTATTGCATGTGCCAAGTTTATAAATCTAAATATTTGTGTAAGTCAAATCAAATCAAATTGTATTTGTCACATGCACCGAATACAATGCACCGAATACACCTTACAGTGAAATGCTTACTTACAAGCCCTTAGCCAACAGTCTTCTTAGAAACAGTGCACGCAGTGCACATACCTGTATGTGAAATGTATGCAAAAGTTATAAATGAGGTCCCAGGACTTGCCACACCTTTCAAAAACAAATCAAATGAATTCTCCCCTAGAGCAGATCTGCCCAAGGAACTTTCGATATACATTGTCCATAGACTGTTTACAGGGTAAGAAAAACAGGATGTAACTATTCATTTAAGTAACTACAATCAGGGCCGGACTACTGCCGAACTCCAGGGGGCCCCCAACCCTCCCCGAATTTTTTTTAATGTTTTTTGTTGTTGGGAGTCTGCGTGCCCTTTAGGGAATCCGGTCCTGGTTGCAATGAGCTAGAATGCTTGCTGATGTACTTTAAACACAACATTAAAGGGATAGTTCATCCAATTAACAACATTTAAATAAATACAGAATCCTTACTTTGTGTCACGCCCTGACCTGAGAGAGACGGTTTATTTCTCTATTTTGTTAGGTCAGGGTGTGGGGTGGGCATTCTATGTTTTGTATTTCTTTGTTTTGGGCCGAGAATCAGAGGCCCAAAAAGAGTCTATCGTTGTCTCTGATTAGCAATCATACTTAGGCAGCCTTTTCCCACCTGTGTTTGTGGGTAGTTATTTTCTGTTTTGTTATCTGTTACCTGACAGAACTGTTGGCCGTTTGTTTGTTATTTTTGCTTTAGTGTTCTGAGTTAAAATAAATATTAATTATGAACACTCAACACGCTGCACCTTGGTCCCCTCTCTATGACGGTCGTTACACTTTGAAAGCATGGACAAGGGGAGACCGCAATCAACTTTTTTTATACATTTATTTTACAGTAAACTACACACTGGGCACAAACTGGTTGAATCAACTTTGTTTCAATGTAATATTCAACGTAATATGTCAATGTGACCTTGATCTACATGGAAAATACTTTGATTTGAAAGAAATTGTCAAACTATTTTGAGGGTGACATTTCTAGAAATCAATCAAATGTATTTGTAGTATTATGTTGAATTTGTACCTTGAAAACAACGTCTATCAGGACTCAGGCTGAGACCCAGATGCAGAGGCGGATAGTACGAATCTCAGAGTTTATTATAGGACAATGGGCAGGCAAAAGGTAAGTCAAGGCAGGAAATGGTCCTAATCCAAATCAGAGTCAGGCAGGTACAAGACGGCGGGCAGGATCAGGGTCAGGACAGGCAGAAAGGTCAGAACTGGGAACATTTCAAGAATTTTTCAAGTGCAGTCGCAAAAACCATTCATCAAAACCTTTGATGAAACTGGCTCTCATATGGATGGCTGCCCAATCAATTATGGGCGGGTAGTGTTATTTTATGTGATCACACAGTGCAGCCAGCTGGGTCTGATAAAGTCTGTCCTATGTCCAGTTAAACGGGAGTCATTGTAGGCGTTGTGTAGAACGGGTTCCTACTGCACTGGGGCTGCCTCCGAGGGGTCTGTTGGTCCTGCAGTCGTATCAGGTCTTGTTGGGGGTAGAGCTGTGGCGGGGGATGCAGCTGAGCGGGCTGCTGTTGGACAACCAGGTCGGGTGCTGGTGCATTGGATACGGGGTATAATAGAAAGGTGGAAAGTCATTATCATCATCCCTGTTTCTCCTCCTTTTCTTATCACCCTTCACCATTTTTCCTTACATTTTCTTGTCTGCCCTTCTCTCTGCTTCTCTTTCCCACTTTCCTAAAATCATCCCAGTCTATTCTACTTGCCTTGCCTTTTTTGGTTTCTTCAAAGTCCTGTAACTTATTACTACATTCTGCTAATAAAGCTTCACTCAATGTGCCTTTTAAGGGAACACCTAATACCTTGTGCCAGAGCGATACCTGTTCCAGGATGTCCCTGACCAACTTATTCAACATTACCTTCACCGGTCCAGTCAGAGGGTCGAGCAGGCAAAATTCTGTACCCATACAACATTTTGTATAGCGGGAAATACTGTATGTGTTGTACGCACGTAAACAATTATTTCCCAAGTATATCAAATTCTCCTATGGCTCCATTGGTAAAATTGTGCTAACCTGCAGGAATATTTTCTTGCTTCTATCTCAGGACCCTTTCCTGGAATCAAATAGCTCATGCATTTACATCTGACGATTGCAAACCATGGCATATCAATTAATATTAATTTAGTACTTTGCCAAATAATGCGCATTTACACGGGAATACCTCTGTTTTAAAACAGGATTTTCTCCACATACAGTAGAGCCCTCCTTGTCACTAAGACAAGGTCTTTTTCACACACAGTGATAACTTACACACAGTGAAAACTCACACACAGTGAGCCTCTTCTTTGCTTCAACAGAAAATCCTACCCTGGGTAACTCGTCCAAGAATATCTCCTTTAATTAAAGATATCTCTGTTTCAACAGAGTTCCTAATCAAACATTCCATATGTGATTCCATGTGTTATTTCATAGTTTTGATGTCTTCACTACTATACAACAAGAACATTTTGAAAAAAGGGGCGGATCCTTAAGAGGTTTTAACATTTAGAATAAAGGAGCATCTTTCTCAGTTGTGTCTTTTCAGAGCGCTCTGCCTTACAGTAGGTCCACATAGGCAATTATAGCACAACATTCACATAATAAAAATACAAGAAAAACGTTGTGATGAAAGAAGTTGAGAGGCGTTCAGAGGAATTGCTTGAAGAATACTGCTCATCTACAAAGCATGGAGAATGGTGAGCACTACAGTTTTCATTAATTGCTTTGAGCTAGATGTTTTGGGAACACTTTATATTACAGTGCCCTTATCATAGTGAAATTATTCCTGTAAGTACAGTGCGACAGTATTGTAATTACTCATTGTTATACTGTACTTACACTGTATTGTAAAATGCAACAGATTTTCTTGACGTGACCCTCACCTGAAGGTCACTGGATGTGTTTACACTACTTTAACATAATTACTGTGTCATTAACATGTTATTTCTTAGTAAATGGCTGGTCATTTATGTTCTGTAAAATATAGTTTCAACACACCTACTCATTCAAGGGTTTTTCTTTATTTTTACTATTTTCTAGATTGTAGAATAATAGTGAAGACATCAAAACTATGAAATAGCACATATGGAATCACACTATGGGTCTTAAAGAGGCCTTGACAGAATGCTTTTGTTTACATCATATTTCATTTGCTGAAGTTTTAGATTCCATCCACAGTCATTAGACACCATCCATCCAGCTAGCAATTGTTGATCATGCTGATATGTTGAAATACTACATCATGTACAACATATTTTAGACTGTTGAAATCAGTGGATTTTGGTATGAGGTAATAAAAAAAATACATCTGTCAAACTCGATGTAAGATTATCACTCTCCATTACATTTTAAAAGTTTTGCAAGTAATGTACATTAGATGTATTATGCCCCCTTTTCCTATTCATTTAAGTGTTCAAGTTCCTTCACTCCTCTCCTCTATCCATTGTAAAGTCATAATGCAGAGAGTTCATTTGCTCACATTCCACAAATCTATGCCCCTTCAGCATTCAATTTTGGGGCAGCAGGTAGCCCCATGGTTAGAGCATTGGGCCAGTAACCGAAAGGTTGCTGGATTGAATCCCAGAGCAAACAAGGTAAAAATCTGTCCTTCTGCCCCTGCACAAGGCAGTTAACCAACTGTTCCCCAGTAGGCTGTCATTGTAAATAAGAATTTGTTCTTAACTGACTTGCCTTGTTAAATAAAGAAAAAGCCTGCCTGCTGCTGTCGCTTTCACAGAGCAAATCCCCTCTTCTTCCCCTCAATGAAGGAGCCAGTGTTACCTTGACTCAATAGCTCCGCCTCACACACACATGAACACACACACAAACACTCCAGACTATCCACATGGGTTCGCTCATGGTTAGTTCTGGGAAGGGCATTTGACAGGGAGAAACACAGGGTCTAGGTTTGCTTCCAATGAAAGGGACCAGAACAAGTCTTCCTTAATGGAGAAGTAGACTACTAAAACAGACTTCATCCTTAAAACCTCTTCAGGAACGGACCCTTTTTTTAAATTTTCTGCCTGTAACTGAAGCAAGGATGTACATATTCTTGGTACCATTTGAAAGGAAACACTTTTGTGGAAATGTGAAAGGAATGTAGGAGAATATAACACAATAGATCTAGTGAAAGCTAATACAAAGAAAAAAACAACTGTTCTTTTGTATTTTATTTGTACCATCATCTTTGAAATGCAAGAGAAAGGCCATTATGTATTATTCCAGCCCAGCTGCAATTTAGATTTTGGCCACTAGATGGCAGCAGTGTATGTGCAACGTTTTAGACTGATCCAATGAACAATTGCATTTCTGTTCAAAATTGTGTATCATGCTAATCGCATTAGGCTACGTTAGCTCAACATCCCGCAGGGGACCCACCGATCCTGAAGAAGTTTTTAAGTTACTCTCTCTCTCTCTCTCTCTCGCGCTTTCTAGTCTCCTCCATTTCTATCAAGAAACCTTTTATTTAGACTGTTTATCACTGTTTGTATTTGAAATCTAGCAGACTTGGCAGGCGGGGGCTGTGATAACAACTAGACATCTCTCTAGTTGTATAGAGAGACAGAGACAGACATGATGCTTCAGTCAGTGGTACTGTAGCTTTCTCTCTTTCTCTTTCTCTCTCACTGTCTCTCTCTCTCTCTGCAGTCAGTAGCACTTGTTGTAGGCACGGAATGAAGAACAAAGGCTGGAGACTCAGCAGTGCCAGGGAGAGCAGCAATGTCTTCCTGTTTTGTGTAACTATACAGGCATGTTGTCAAGAAGTGAGTGTAGCTGGTGGATCGAAGTCAGGCGCAGGAGAGCAGAGATGAATGGACAAAGCACTTTACTAAGGCAATCATTTGCACAGAACGTAACTGCGTGCCAACCTCCACAATAAACAATTACACACACAGACATGGGGGTAACAGAGGGTTAAATAAACAACATGTAATGAGGGAATGAATACCAGGTGTGTGGGAAAACAAGAAAAAAATGGATCGGCGATGGCTAGAAGACCGGTGACATTGACCGCCGAACACCGCCCGAACAAGGAGAGGAACCGACGTCGGCGGAAGTCATGACAGTAACCCCCCCTTGACGTGCGGCTCCAGCAGGGCACCGACACCGGCCTTGGGGACAACCCGGAGGGCGAGGTGCAGGGCGATCCGGACGGAGACGGTGGAACTCCCGCAGCATTGAAGGGTCCAACACGTTCTCCACCAGAACCCAGCATCTTTCCTCCGGACCGTACCCCTCCCACTCCACGAGGTACTGAAGGCCCCTCACCCGACGCCTCGAGTCCAGTATGGAGCGAACGGAATACGCCGGGGCTCCCGCACCTCAGACTCCTGGAGCGGGCCAGCCACCACCGGCCTGAGGAGAGACACATGGAATGAGGGGTTAATATGGTAATCGGGGGGAAGCTGTAACCTGTAACTAACCTCGTTCAATCTCCTCAGGACTTTAAATGGCCCCACAAACCGCGGCCCCAGCTTCCGGCAGGGCAGGCTGAGGGGCATGTTTCGGGTCACCGGGGCCTCACTGTGGTGACGGTCTGCGCTGGCTTTCTGGCGCAGCACATCCCGCTGAAGGTGAACATGAGCAGCGTCCCATGTCTCCTCCGCGCACCTGAACCAGTCGTCCACCGCAGGAGCCTCGATCTGACTCTGATGCCAAGGCGCCAGAACCGGCTTGTACCCCAGTACGCACTGGAAGGGGGAGAGGTTAGTGGAGGAGTGGAGGAGTGGAGGAGTGACGGAGTGGCGGAGCGAGTTCTGGGCCATCTCTGCCCAAGGCACGAACGCCACCCACTCCCCCGGCCGGTCCTGGCAATAAGACCTCAGAAACCTACCCACATCCTGGTTCACTCTCTCCACCTGCCCATTACTCTCGGGGTGAAAACCCGAGGCAAGGCTGATCGAGACCCCCAGACGTTCCATGAACGCCCTCCAGACCCTCAAAGTGAACTGGGGACCCTGATCAGACACTATATCCTCAGGCACTCTGTAGTGCAGGCACTCTCATGTCCGGAAGACGTGAGTGAACAAGGCCTCCACACTCTGTAGGGCCGTAGGGAGACCGGGCAGAGGAAGGAGACGGCAGGACTTCGAGAAACGGTCCACAATGGCCAAGATCGTGGTGTTACCCTGTGAGGGAGATCTTTGAGAAAATCTATCAACAGGTGAGACCATGGCCATTGTGGAACGGGTAAGGGGTGTAACTTACCTCTGGGCAGGTGCCTAGGAGCCTTACACTGAGTGCACACCGAGCAGGAGGAAACATAAACCCTCACGTCCTTTGCCAAGGTGGGCCTCCAATACTTCCCACTCAAACAGCGCACTATCCGACCGATACCTGGATGACCAGAGGAGGGTGACGTGTGAGCCCAATAGATCAGCCAGTCACGGACAGCAGACGGAACTTACAGACGCCCAGCGGGACACTGGAGGGGAGCGGGCTCTGCACGTAACGCCTGCTCAATGTCCGCATCTAGCTCCCATACTACCGGCGCCACCAGGCAGAAGGCCGGGAGTATGGTGGTGGGATCCATGGGCCGCTTCTCTGTGTCATACAGCCGGGACAGTGCATCTGCCTTGACATGCTGGGAACCTGGTCTGTATGAAAGGGTGAAAACGAAACGGGTAAAAAACATGGCCCACCTTGCCTGGCGAGGATTCAGTCTCCTCGCTGCCCGGATGTACTCCAGATTGCGGTGGTCAGTCCAGATGAGAAAAGGGTGTTTAGCCCCCTCAAGCCAATGTCTCCACGCCTTCAATGCCTTGTCGAGAGCCAACAGCTCCCGGTCCCCGACGTCATAGTTTTGAGAGAGCACGGCCCCTATCCCAGCCTCGGACGCATCCACCTCCACTGTGAACGCCAAAGAGGGATCCGGATGGGCCAACACTGGAGCCGAGGTAAACAGGGCCCTCAGGTGAACAAAAGCCCTGTCCGCCTCAGCCGACCACTGCAACCGAACCGGACCCCCCTTCAGCAGTGAGGTAATGGGAGCCGCTACCTGACCAAAACCCCGGATAAACCTTCGGTAGTAATTGGCAAACCCAAGAAAACACTGCACCTCCTTTACCGTGGTGGGAGTTGGCCAATTACGCACGGCTGAAATGCGGTCACTCTCCATCTCCAACCCTGAGGTGGAAATGCGGTATCCTAGGAAGAAGACGGACTGCTGGAAGAACAGGCATTTCTCAGCCTTGACATACAGGTCATGCTTCAACAGTCAACCAAGCACCCTGCGCACCAAGGACACATGCTCGGCGCGTGCAGCGGAGTATATCAGAATGTCATCGATATACACCACTACACCCTTCCCGTGCAGGTCCCTGAAAATCTCGTCCACAAAGGCTTGAAAGACTGACGGAGCATTCATCAACCCGTACGGCATGACGAGGTACTCATAATGCCCTGAGGTGGTACTGAACGCTGTCTTCCACTCGTCTCCCTCCCGGATACGCACCAGGTTGTAAGCGCTCCTGAGATCTAGTTTGGTGAAGAAGCGCGCCCCGTGCATTGACTCAATCACTGTGGCTATGAGAGGTAGCGGGTAACTGTAGTTCACAGTGATCTGGTTAAGAGCTCGATAGTCAATACATTGGCGCAGACCTCCCTCCTTCTTCTTCACAAAAAAGAAACTCGAGGAGGCGGGTGAAGTAGAGGACCGAATGTACCCCTGACGCAGGGATTCGGAGTCATATGTTTCCATAGCCGCAGTCTCCGCCTGTGACAGGGGATACACCCGCCTTTTTCGGGCGGCGTTCGGCGGTCGACGTCACCGGTCTTCTAGTTCTGGTGCGTGATTCTGTCAGAAGGTGGGTGTAGCTGGTGCATGAAGTCAGGTGCAGGAGAGCAGAATGAGTGAGCAAAGTACTTTATTCAAAATAAAGGCACAAGGTAATAATACACTTGACCAACAATAAACGGTAATCAATTACGCACGGGTGAAAACAGCACCCATCGAAAACCAGCCATAGCGTACCGAATGAACATAGAAACAATCAGGCACAAAAACATGGGCGAAACAGAGGGTTAAATACATGAACATGTAAGTCAGGAATGAAACCAGGTGTGTAGAAAACAAAGACAAAACAAATGGAAATTGAAAGGTGGATCGGCGATGGCTAGAAGACCGTTGATGTCGACCGCCGAACGCCGCCCGAACAAGGAGAGGGACCAACTTTGGCGGAAGTCGTGACACTGTGAGAGCTTCCCATGTCTGGAATAGCCTGCTATCAAACACACACACAACTGTACCACCTATCACAGCTTTAACAAAAAAAAAACATGAAGACATGGCTAGAGGCCAATCAGACTAGTGAAAATAATCCCTAGCTGTGTATTGTCGCTTTCCATGTTGTCTGTAGCTGCATAGGTGTGGAAACACTTTGTTGCTTTTATGTATTTTGTTTTGTTGCAGTTTGCGTGCTACGTGTTGCTTGTTCTATGTTTCTCTGTGTGTGCTCACTGCTCATTGATTGTCTGTATTGTTATTGTTTTTAATAACCTGCCAAGGGACTGCGGTTGAAAATGATCCTGCTGGCAATATTTTTTGTTTACCTTTATTTAACTAGGCAAGTCAGTTAAGAACAAATTCTTATTTCAATGACGGCCTAGGAACAGTGGGTTAACTGCCTTGTTCAGGGGCAGAACGACAGATTTTTACCTTATCAGATTGGGGATTTGATCTTGCAACCTTTCGGTTACTAGTCCAACGTTCTAAACACTAGGCTACGCTGCCGCCCCAAAACTGGCACTTTTACTGAAATTTTGATTAATTTGCACTGTCCCTGTAAAAATGAAAATAAATGTATTTATTGCAATCCACCTTAATAACCGGACATTGTTCCACGTAATGGAAACAGATTATAATGTTAGAGCGGATAATGTTATAATACATTAACTTCCTGTTCAAATTCACTGGTGTTACCTAAACTATAAATCCCAGCAACAGCAATCAGAAATCACAGAACGTTTCTGATTCAACTATTCAGACCTCTACTGCAAATGTCCCACTGCATCCCTTACAGCCCGATATAGCCCAGCGAGCACGACTAAGTCTTCTATTCTTACCAGTAGGAAAAAAATATAACCCATTCTCAAACAACGTTCTGCGCTTACCTCTATCGTAAGGTTAAAACAAACTTGACAATTATCTCTTCTCTTTCAGCTTCCTACTTTGAAATGTCCAAGACTTTAAAAGTAGCATGTAATGCGCCAAATTTCTAAAATACATCAGTTAATCCATAATACATTTTTTAAAACATTTAAGTGGGCACAATATCAAATCAAATGTATTTATATAGCTCTTCTTACATCAGCTGATATATCAAAGTGCTGAACAGAAACCCAGCCTAAAACCCCAAACAGCAAGCAATGCAGGTGTAGAAGCATGGTGGCTAGGAAACACTCCCTAGAAAGGCCAAAACCTAGGAAGAAACCTAGAGAGGAACCAGGCTATGAGGGGTGGCCAGTCCTCTTCTGGCTGTGCCGGGTGGAGATTATAACAGAACATGGCCAAGATGTTCAAATGTTCATAAATGACCAGCATGGTCAAATAATAATAATCACAGTGAACAGGTCAGGGTTCCATAGCTGCAGGCAGAACAGTTGAAACTGGAGCAGCAGCATGGCCAGGTGGACTGGGGCATGGTCCTAGGGCTCAGGTCCTCCGAGAGAGAGAAAGAAAGAAAGAGAGAAAGAGAGAATTAGAGAGAGCATACTTAAAATCACACAGGACACCGGATAAGACAGGAGAAATACTCCAGATATAACAGACTGACCCTAGCCCCCCGACACATAAACTACTGCAGCATAAATACTGGAGGCTGAGACAAGAGGGGTCAGGAGACTGATTTACTACAGTCAATACTACAGCCATTTACTACCCACAACTTCAGCTCATTGCAGTTGTATCCTGCAATAAGTAATACCCTTGTTTAGATTTCAATTATAATCATATTCATAGATCTATCGCAGTTACCTATCCGCTATTATTAGAATTCATGAGATGTAGGTAACTGTCCCTTATTTAAATCACTTATTTAAATACGACTCCATGTAACGAGTGTGCTGAGAGTCGGGAAGCAAGTTCAGGGAGTGAGTGTTTTAATAAATAAAAGAAACAATGAACATGAAACACAAACAAAGCACCGACATGAAAACAGAGTCAATAACACCTGAGGAAAAAACCAAGGTGAGTGACAGATATAGGGAAGATAATAAAGGAGGTGATGGAGTCCAGGTGAGTGTCATGAGGCGCAGGTACGTGAGACGATGGTGACCGGTGTGGGGGATAATCAACAGCTTGACGACCTAGAGGCCATCGAGGGAGTATACGTCACATTCCATTCTCAATATGTTATTCCAGCAGACAATTTAGGCAACAGACAACGTATTACATCGAAATCGCCTCGCTATTTATGTTGAATAAATTAGCCTTTCAATTTGAATTAAGCAAGTCGTTAAAATGTTCAGTTTATATCTTAAACAAACACTGGCGGTAGTATCTGTCCAGACAAAACATGTCAATACTTGAATTACACTCAGAAACCCATTTCTTTGTCAATATCATTTGTCACTGCTATTGAAATGACAAAGGAATCCTGCAAATAACCCAATTACAATGGTTTGTAGTCTTAACATCTGGCTCTTAATAACGACACAATTCCCAGAAAATAGTCTTAATTAATGGTCCAAGCTTTCTCCGCAGAGATTCTCACATGCGCAAAAGGAATAGATTTGCAGTCAATGAGTTAAATCAACATTCATTGACTAGGAAACAGATCTTGCACTTTTTAATAAAAGCAGATTGTTTTCTCGTGCAACATATTTCAATTACTTTACTACATCACATTAATCCCTCAATAATAATTAGTTTGATGGATAGCCTAGGCTTTGTACGACGTTATAAGTTACGTCGAGATTCCATCTTAATTCGCTCTAACTTTTTGGAAAAAGGTTTATTCAATAAATATAGCAACTCCTCTCATACTAGGAAGAAAAAAATGAATTTTCAGGCCTTAAGGGGAGTTTTATTTCAGATGTAATCAAATGTAACACTCCAATCAGTTTCTGAGACTATTGCCCAGACTTTGTAGACAGTTTAATAATGCTTAAACCTCATCTTTATCAAATGATCCATTAAAGGGACCAACTCAAAACCTATGTACATCTACGTATGGGTTGTTTAAGTTGCGTCTCATTATATTCCCAGTATTACTTTATCAATCTCCAGTAATAGATTGTACACACATACAATTCATCATATTTCCATATCTTCACAAAATCCATATAAAATGTAAGAATTTCTTAGGTACTCACATCAACCATTCCATTTGCGTTTTCAAGGAGTCTCCACAGCTACGAAGCAGCTCTCCAAACATACTCCCAACTTTTGTTTCCCAGACAATGACCGGCCCGTCATAGGATCCTCAACGGTTCTCTAACCTCTCAGAAACCACGGCAAAGTCTAGCCTTCAAGAAACTATAGATTTGCTGCTAATGTCCCTCTCTCAATGCCACCCTGAGATATTCTATGATGGGCAGTGATGGAGGGAACAAAAAAATAACATAATATCAACTCTTATTAACAAAATGTCAATCATCTTATAATGCAAATGTATTTATCTTATTTACACACTCACACAACTCTCATATCACATTCACACAATGCTATTCCCAAACACGCCTAATCAATTAGTTTTTAACCTGCAGGAATATTTTCTAATTTCTATCTCACGGTTAGTTCCTAGGATAATGCAACTCATACATTTACATCTTTCAGTACTTCTAAAATGGGGTACAGGTTTAAAACATTTACAGGTGCACCTTACTATCTTATACTATATCATAAATGGTCTTACCTAGTTCACACAGATTCTAGTTTTCATTAAAGTTCACACAGATTCTGGATGTTTTAACATTACATTTGGTGGTTAATTTATTTACTAGCAAATGGGGAGAGACAAACTTATCACACAAGTCAGAGTTATACTTAAACTAAATCTGTATTCACTTATTAATAAGGGAGCAAGTCAATACAACACACATATATAAAGTGAATCGATTGAGTTCTCTACAATAATGATGGCTGGTCGACGAATCAACCTCAGATGATTCATTGAGAGCCCCGGGACAAAGTTACAAAGGTTTTTTACAGCCAAGATACACCCCCTTCAGTCTACATGACAAACAACAGATGTATGGAAAGGGTCACAAGGTTAAGATTTGTAAAAAAGATACTTATAATTCACAGCAGACAGTATCTGCTGTAAAAACTGTTCTCATTGTGTAGGAACCAGGGTCTGGCCCCGAGCCATCTCTCCTTGGTACCTTATAGAACAGAAACATTAACTCATGCTCTGGAATGCGGTATCACCCAAAGACATTGTGAATCTCCTGTCAGTGTTAAATCTCCCAGAGGCCCACTTTCAGTTCACACAGACACAGTAGAGTTATGACAACCTTCTATTCTGTTGCATAAAACAACCATTTCGTGCAATTATAGTATTATAACATAATCTTACAATTTTGCTCTCACACAGGTCATATGTAGCTGGTCATATGTACTGTAGCTGGTCATATGTAGCTGTTCATATGTAGAAGGTCATATGTAGCTGGTCATATGTAGCTTGTCATATGTAGCTGGTCATATTTACTGCATATGTAGCTTGTCTTATGTAGCTGGTCATATGTACTGTAGCTGGTCATAGGCAGCTGGTCATATGTAGCAGGTCATATGTAGCAGGTCATATGTAGGTGTTCATAGGTAGCTGGTCATATGTAGCTGGTCATATGTAGGTCTGCAAATGCAGCTGGTCATATGTAGGTGTGCCTATGTACCTGGTCATATGTAGATGTTCATAAGTAGCTGGTCATATGTAGCGTTCATATGTAGCTGGTCATATGTCATATGTAGCTGTTCATAGAGTGGCTTGCGAAAGTATTCACCCCCTTGGAATTTTTCCTATTTTAATGCCTTACAACCTGGAATTAAAATATATTTTGGGGGGATTTGTATCATTTGATTTACACAACATGCCTACCACTTTAAAGAAGCAAAATATTTTCTATTGTGAAACAAACAAGAAATAAGAAAGAAAAACAGACAACCTGAGCATGCATAACTATTCACCATCCCAAAGTGAATACTTTGTAGAGCCACCTCTTGCAGCAATTACAGCTGCAAGTCTCTTGGGGTATGTTTCTGTAAGCTTGGTACATCTAGCCTCTGGGATTTTTACCCATTCTTCAAGGCAAAGCTTCTCCAGCTCCTTCAAGTTGGATGGGTTCCACTGGGGTACAGCAATCTTTAAGTCATACCACAGATTCTCAATTGGATTAAGGTCTGGGCTTTAACTAGGCCATTCCAAGACATTTAAATGTTTCCCCTTTAAACACGTCAGTGTTGCTTTAGCAGTATGCTTAGAGTCATTGTCATGCTGGAAGGTTGAACCTCTGTCCCAGTCTCAAATCTCTGGAATTCTGAAACAGGTTTCCCTCAAGAATTTCTCTGTATTTAGTGCCATCCATCATTCCTTCAATTCTGACCAGTTTCCCAGTCCCTGCCGATGAAAAACATCCCCACAGCATGCTGCCACCACCATGCTTCACTGTGGGGATGGTGTTCTCGGGGTGATGATAGGTGTTGGGTTTGCGCCAGACATAGCGTTTCCTTGATGGCCAAAAGCTAAATTTTAGTCTCATCTGACCAGAGGTCCTTCTTCCATATGTTTGGGGAGTCTCCCACATGCCTTTTGTCAAACACAAAACGTGTTTGCTTCTTGTTTTCTTTAAACAACGGCTTTTTTCTAGCCACTCTTCCGTAAAGCTCAGCTCTGTGGAGTGTACGGCTTAAAGTGGTCCTATGGACAGATAATCCTTCAGGGTTATCTTTGGTCTCTTTGTTGCCTCTCTGATTAATGCCCTCCTTGCCTGGTCCGTGAGTTTTGGTGGGCGGCCCTCTCTTGGCAGACTTGTTGTGGTGCCATGTTCATCTATTTTTTAATAATGGATTAAATGGTGCTCCGTGGGATGTCCAAAGTTCTGGATATTTTTTATAACCCGACCCTGGTCTGTACTTCTCCACAACTTTGTCCCTGACCTGTTTGGAGAGCTCCTTGGTCTTCATAGTGCCGCTTGCTTGATGGTGCCCCTTGCTTAGTGGTGTTGCAGACTCTGGGGCCTTTCAGAACAGGTGTATATATACTGAGATGATGTGACAGATCATGTGACAATTAGATTGCACACAAGTGGACTTTATTTAACTAATATGTGACTTCTAAAGGTAATCGGTTGCACCAGATCGTATTAAGGGGCTTCACAGCAAAGGGGGTGAATGCATAAGCACTTTACAGTTTAATACACATATTTTTTTTAAACAAGTTATTTTTTAAGTTTCCCTTCACCAATTTGGACTATATTGTGTGTGTCCATTACATGAAATCCAAATAAAAATCAATTTAAAATACTGGTTGTAAATGCAAGAAAATAGGAAAAACGCCAAGGGGGGTGAATACTTTTGCAAGGCACTGTATGTAGCTGGTCATATGGAGCAGGTCATATGTAGCTGTTAGCTGTGTGTCCTTATACTGTCTTCATAACACACAGACTATGTTATATAAACGTGTGTTCACCGCAAATAAACAACGCTGTCTTTGTTTTCCTCAGTGTTATGGAGAAGCATAATGATCCCAATTTGAGGTTCAATACGCTTGCCCAGCAGGAGATGGGTCTGGTCCATCCTGTCCCTGTGCCAAGAACCCAGACCAGGGGACAGTGGTCCAGCAAGCTGGAGTTCCTCCTGGCTGTGGCCGGGCAGATCGTAGGCTTGGGGAATATATGGAGGTTCCCATATCTGTGCTACAAAAATGGAGGAGGTGAGTCTCACATCACATCTTTACATGGTCATACAATTAAACACACATTAAATGTATGGCAAGGTGAGCCTTTGTCTTTTACATTATCAATGCATTTAAGTTCATTGTGGTGGAAACAGTACAGAGTTGTTCTTTTCATATCTTAGATTAATATTGAAATCACACAATTACAAGATGGTAATGGAATAATTATTAAGAGATGTGTAATCATGGCCTGATATAAACATATCAGTGGTTGCTATAATATTATAGGGATATTTACACACTAGGGCTAGCTGTTATCTGGCGGCACAATCATAAAAACAAAAGTGCATGCCTGGGTGCACAAAAGGAACCAAAACCTTCTAGGTGCTTCCAGAATCTCTATACTGATATGCACATCACTACTGTACAACATTTTGTTATGCTCTGATAGAAATATGCTATGGAGAACAAACATGCCTCTCTGACATGTAGAATTAGGAATCAAGTCGACTCTATTCATGGCCTTTCTATCTGCAATGTTCAATGATGTTAGGCTACTGAACGTGTCCCAGAAACCACACGATAATATCCCTAACACTTACATGCCAAATGTACACACAACACTTCAGGTGGTAGCTAAGTCCGCCAGCCACACAAACAAATATTTGCGTTCCTGTGGTTAAACTCAAATATAATAATTGATAAAAAAACTCTATTTTTCGATATTTTTTTTTTATTATCATCTTTTGTAAATGATATCATAAATAGGACTGGTGGAGTTATGTCACACATGCAGCTAACACAGACATATGGAAATGTCTGCTCTACCCAAAATTACAATCAAGTAATTGCAGCACTACGACAAAAATGGAAGAGGCAAGTGGAAGGGGAAAAAAGTAAGGAACTTGTCTGTCGGCCCTGCATTAAAGACCAAAATTGGTTAAAGACAATTGTGATAAATAAAAATTTATACCAGTTTCATTTAAGGACCAAAAAATTGACAGCTCTGCCATAGAAATTGCAAAGTAGTTGGGAAGAGATTTTCGATGTACCAATTCCATGGCACATGGTTTATGAAATGACACGCAAAATGACACCGGATTCAAAACTTCACATTTTTCAATTTAAATTATTATTCAAATTTTTGCAACGAATAAAATGTTATATATATATATATATACGTATATGGGGGATGCAATCTTCCCAGCTCTGCAGGTTTTGCTGCGAGGACCCAGTCATTAGATCATTTATTTTGGTACTGTCCATATGTAGCTCATTTCTGGTCACAGGTCCAAGAATGGCAGAAGAATTGCAACATTTACCTAGATCTAACACTGCAGATAACAATACTCGGTGATTTGAAAAGTCATAGTCAATCGATCAATAATTTTAGAAAAAATTGTATCTTTAATTTACAATCTGTAGAAACTATGAGAATAGAAAGGTTCAGTACTTTGTGAAGCATCACAGCACAGTTGAAAAATGTATGGCAAATAGAAATCCAATATGGATGATGTTAATAGATAGATGGGAGGGGTTGAATGGAGCTGAATGGTGGGACAAATAACAACAAGATAACAAATGTAAAACATTCGGGGTCTGTAAAATGTATATAGGCTCAGAACTGTTGTGAAATAGCACAGTTACAAATATATGGCAAATAGAGACACCAGCAATAGAGGAAGTTCAGGACTAAAAACAAACAAAATATATCTATTGTAAAATAGATTATTTCTGTAAAATGTATTAGCTGGAAGTAGAAGTCTAAGTGTTATTGTTTATTAGTTTACTCAATTGGGGGAGGGGTGGTAGGGTTTGTCAGGGTAGGTTCCTTGTTCCTTGTCAATCATTGGCTTATTGGTGAAATAAGCAATCAGACAATATCTTCTTTAAGTAAATCAATCAAACCAAACCTTTATTAATGCAATTGCAGACAGAAGTTGACAACGGAAACATAGCACGTGTGTTTCAGAGTAAGTTCTGCAAAAGAAAAAGGTCAAAGTTGCTTTAATATGCTTGCAGTCAACCCCTAGTGATGTAACTGCCTACGTCAACACCTTCTACTCATGAGACCAAGCCCATGCATGTACAGTTATACAAACTTGCAGGATAAACAATCGTCCAGTGTTTTCTAAGGGCTCAGCAGTAATTTTCCATTCCCGTGTGGCTTATAGTGGTATGTCTGACTTGTCTCTTATCTCTTTTACTCCCCTGCAGGTTTCTGTGTCTATGAATCTCTTTTAGCCTTGAGGCGCTTTCTCACAGACACCCTGTTTTGACTGCAATAACTCACACATCTCTCAGACTGTTTCTTATAAGAGGCAGAGACTAGAAAAGAACTGTGGAACAGTATTAAACCTTATAATGCATATATTGCTAATCTGTGGTCCAGGACCCTATAAATGTAGTGGGGGAGGGTCTTATAGCCCTTCCCCCTCTATTAATACAACATAAGCATAATCAATTATTATAATACATCATTCATGTGGTGCAACCCCTATCATGACCCCAAGGTGAACCTCATCAGGTTTGCGGGGAATAATAAAGGAAAAGATATTCTAAATGATATGTATATTTATATATGTATGTGTATTTGTGTGTATGTATATGTATATGTATGCATGTTTATGTATATATATATATATATATATATATGTATGTATATAAATATATTTACCCAAAAAAATATATGGGGGATTGGAAATGATGCAGACAATTACTTTGATGGAAGCGACAATCTATCTGCGATATTAAAGCCGATCCACCCCCCCACCCCCCAAAAAATATATATGAATAAAAAATACTTGGGGTTGAGGTGGTTGAGATGGCTAAGGGGGAAAAAAATGTGTCTTGTGAAAAAATAATCACGTGAAGTGAAACATTAAGTTATGGTCTTGGGCCATATGTTTAATTGTGGTTTAACTTGTGTTGTTCATAAGGGGTGTTCTTCATCCCTTATGTGCTCTTTCTGTTCACCTGTGGAATTCCACTCTTTCTTCTGGAGACCTCATTGGGCCAGTACACCACGCAGGGCAGCATCACCTGCTGGAGGAAGATCTGCCCCCTGTTTGAAGGTAAATATCAGGGCTCATTTTTAGAAGCGTCATTGAGTAAGACTGCTGATCTAGAATCAGGTCCCCTCTGTCCATATAAGCTTAGTCATTATGATCTAAACGGCTAATATCACCCTAGATCAGCCATCCTAGGGATGGCAGGTAGCCTAGTGGTAAGAGCGTTGGAGAAAACGTTGAAGAAAACGATATGACAACAATAACGTCTAATGTAACTGGCCACTCTAACAGTACAACTGGCCCCAGCTTGGCCCCCCCAGTTGAAATGGTCTAGAACCGCCACTGCCTAGGCCATCAATGTAATTAAGATTTTTTTCTTAACTTCTATAAGCTAGGTGGGAGCATCCCACCCCTGGTACACCCTATCAACAGCAAGTGAAATATCAAGGGCGCCAAATTTGAAAACAATTAAATGTCAGAATTCAAATTTCTCAAACATACAACTATCTTACACCCTTTGAAAGATAAACATCTCCTTAATCTAACCACGTTGTCCGATTTCAAAAAGGCTTTACGGCGAAAGCATAAAGTTAGATTATGTTAGGACAGTACATTGAAAATAGCTGTGTGTAATGTTTTGTCAATGCAAAGACAGGCGTCACCAAAAGCAGAAAACCAGCTAAAATTATGCACTAACTTTTGACAATCTTCATCAGATGACACTCCTAGGACATTATGTTAGACAATACATGCATTTTTTGTTCTATCAAGTTCATATTTATTTCCAAAAACAGCATTTTACAATGGCGTTGATGTTGAGAAAATATTTTCCCTCCAATACCGCCAGTCAATCAGCACAACAAATTAAATAATTACTATTCGAAACCATTGGTAAAATATTATATTGTCATTCAAAGAACTATAGATTAACATCTCGTGAACGCAACCGCATTGCCAGATTTAAAAATAACTTTACTGGGAAATCACACTTTGCAATAATCTGAGTACTGCGCTCATAAAAATAGGCTTGGTGATACAGACTAGGCGCCATGTTGGAGAGATCTAAAATCAAAAATACTATGTAAATATTCCCTTACCTTTAATTATCTTCATCAGAAGGCACTTCCAGAAATCCCAGGTCCATAACAAATGTAGTTTTGTTCGAAAAAGCTCATAATTTATGTCCAAAAAGCTCCGTGTTGTTAGCACATGAACTACGCCCGCCGGACTTGTCTTCATGAAAGAGGGGAAAAAAAATATTTACGTTCGTTCAAACATGTCAAACGTTGTATAGCATAAATCATTAGGGCCTTTTTCAACCAGAACATGAATAATATTCAAGGCGGACGATTGCATTCTCTTTTAAAACGTATTGGAACGAGAGTACCCAACATGAACTTGCGCGCCAGAGTCTTATCGGCCACCACCGTTCCAAGGCTCTTGTTCGGTCAGTTCTCACAGTAGAAGACTCAAACCACTTTGTAAAGACTGGTGACATCTAGTGGAAGCCATAGGAAGTGCTCAACGATTAATAAGCCCCTGTGTGTTTCAATGGCATAGGCTTAAAGGTAATTCAACACATCAGGTATCCACTTCCTGTCAGAATTTGTCTCAGGGTTTTGACTGCCATATGAGTTCTGTTATACTTACAGACACCATTCAAACAGTTTTAGAAAATTCAGAGTGTTTTCTAACCAAACCTGAACAATAATATGCATATCCTAGCTTCTGAGTTGGTGTAGGAAGCAGTTAAAAATGGGCACATATTCTTTTCAAAATTCTCAATACTGCCCCCTAGCCCCAAGAGGTTTTAACTGACTTGCCTAGTTAAATAAAAAAAATCCTACTGGTATGCTATATGAATGTTTTATGAATGTGGCCACGGGGGTCTTGTTGCATCCATATTAGGAATTCAATTGTCAGTGTTTGTCTGACAATTGATAGCATTTACTTCCTAATGTGAATGCCACATTGGGGAAATAGATGTGAAAGCCTGATAGCTAGAAGGAAAAAAGGCTATAGCCTTCAGAAAAGTAAAGATTTGATAGTACTATAATCTGTGCCAAAAGAAAAGATAACATTCAGATGGACTGTAGACCAAACTTCGTCTGTTTTTTTGTACTCAGGAAAACTCCTAGCTGCAATATCAAAACCTGAGAAAGTAGCACTGTAATCCAAAGCAATGTCAATTTGATTTAAAATGGTATTCGGCACATAAACTCAAGGTTTATGTCTGGAGTCTTTGTCAAGAATGTGCTGGTTGAGGGTGAAATATACGGCCAGACAATTAGCCATAATAGGTACAATATATGCACAGTACATGCAGGCTTTTCCTTCGGTAAATGATAATGCGCTATTGTACTTGTAAAAGTCAATCCACCATGATTTTGATCACATTGCTTTAACAGTTTGAAACAATATAAGGATACATTTTAGATTGCTTGGGGGATGACTGGTCTGTTTCTGACCTGATTTTACTTCAAACTGAAAAAGGGATTTCATTCAGTTTATTGGATGAAGCTTGGATTAAACATCAACAATATTACTCAGGCTCACACTAATACATGAGCTATTACATGATAGAATAAGTGACAGTCCTTAACGTGAAATGACACGTGCATTCAGGACACTTGTCCTGCGTTCAAACATTCACAAATGTCTGTCTTGTTGGAATGCCACCATAACTTATTAATCGAGGCTGGTGACATTGAAAGGAGTCTCTATGTTTGTCTGTAAATTGTCTTCCTCCTCCTCCTCCTCCTCAGGACTGGGTTATTGTAGTCAGGTGGTGGTTCTATATTCCGGCATCTATTACATCATCATTCTAGCCTGGGCCTTCTTCTACCTCTTCTCCTCATTCAGCTCTGAGCTCCCCTGGGCCAGTTGTAGAAACAGCTGGAACACAGGTATGTACTTCAGTGTAGCCTGAGTGCCAGTCTGCTTGTGCTGTCATACCAACTGCATGTCACTCATTGTCATAACAAACCTGTTTGGATTGACAAGGACAGCAATGGAATTGGCATTGCAAAGAGCACAAACAGATCTGGGACCAGGTTAACTTCAGTGTGTAGACATGTTGACGTTGACATACCTTTGTCATGCCCAAATGATAGATAGTATCTTAAATTTATGGACACCACTTCAAACTGAGATATTCTGTTTTTGACAAGTGAGGTTTTTTTTGTAAATGTCTCCTTATCCAGGAAAGATTCAGAGAGTTCTGAGACATGCTTGTTATTGTATAATTTTCTCCTAACCAGCAACCTGCATGGAGTTTAACCATAGAGTAGTGGGACATCTAAATTGGACAGTAGCAGGAAACGCAACATCACCAGTGAGAGAGTTCTGGGAGTGAGTACACAAAATCATTCCAATTTATCAACTCCTTATTAAGTCCTTACAGATGAAAAGCATGGCTATTTGCCTTAGGAGGCACTGAGAGAATGGTGAAAAGCAAGTGGTGGGATTGTAACTGAAAATATGATTTTCAGGAGAAGAGTTTTGAATCTCACAGACAGTCCAAGCAATCTAGGCAGTGTTCGCTGGGAGCTGGCTCTGTGTCTTCTACTGTCATGGATTCTCTGTTACTTCTGTGTCTGGAAAGGAGTGAAGTCTACTGGGAAGGTAAGGTGGGATCTCTGCCATTCAACTTGATGACACCATGAACACTGTAGAATTGTTAGGATGAGCCATAGACTGAGTGAATGTAATGCTGCTCTGGTCCCCCTCCCCTCAGGTGGTCTACTTCACTGCCACCTTCCCCTATCTGATGCTGGTGGTGTTGCTGGTCCGTGGACTCACACTGCCGGGGGCAATAGATGGTATCAAGTTCTACCTCTACCCAGACCCAGCCCGCCTCACTGACCCACAGGTAGGAACACACTTCACTGTATAATTTGTGTTCAGGTGTAACAAAAACTATCAGTACATACTGTAGTGATTCGTGGGGGATACATGGTAATGTTTCTGCTGGTGTTTGAACACTGGTCAACATTACCGAGGGCAGCAACCATTACCACTGGTCCAAGAAACGTAACTCCCTTGGTGCAACAGTTTGTAGTTTTAAGAGCATCAGATATGTTACAATATCAATACCTGATAAAATAATAACTCTGAATTTCAAAGCAAATGCATTTCCTGTTGACTTATTATAGCTACAGTGGCAAGAAAAAGCATGTGAACCCTTTGGAAATACCTGGATTTCTGCATAAATTGGTCATGAAATTTGATCTGATCTTCATCTAGGTCACAACAATAGACAACCACAGTCTGCTTACACTAATAACACACAAACAACTATACATTTCCATGTCTTTATTGAACAAACTGTGTAATTATTCACAGTGCAGGGTGGGGAAAATATGTGAACGCTTGGATTTAATAACTGGTTTTTCCTCATTTGGCAGCAATAACCTTAACCGAACGTTTTCTGTAGCTGCGGATCAGACCTGTACAACAGTCAGGAGGAATTTTTGACAGTTCCTCTTTACAAAACTGTTTCAGTTCAGCAATATTCTTGGGATTTCTGGTGTGAACTGCTCTCTTGAGGTCATGCCACAGCATCTCAATCGGGTTGCGGTCAGGACTCTGACTGGGCTACTCCAGAAGGCGCATTTTCTTCTGTTGAAGCCATTTTGTTGTTGATTTACTTCTTCGTTTTGGGTCATTATCCTGTTGCATCACCCAAATTCTGTTGAGCTTCAATTGGCAGACAGATAACCTTACATTTTCCTGCAAAATGTCTTTATAAACTTGGGAATTCATTTTTCCGTCGATGATAGCAAGCTGTCCAGGCCCTGAGGCAGTAAAGCAGCCCCAAACCATGATGCTCCCTCCACCATACTTTACAGTTGGGATGATGTTTTGATGTTGGTGTGCTGTGCCTTTTTGTCTCCACACGTAGTGTTTTGTGTTCCTTCCAAACAACTCAACTGTAGTTTCATCTCTCCACAGAATATTTTGCCAGTAGTGCTGCCAGAAGAGATTGCTGTAAGTCTTTAGCTGACACTCCAGGATTCTTCCTAAGCTCATTGAGCAATCTGCGCTGTGCTCTTGCAGTCATGTTTGCAGAATGGCCACTCCTAGGGAGAGTAGCAACAGTAATGAACTTTCTCCATTTGCAGACAATATGTCTTACCGTGGACTTATGAACATCAAGGCTTTCAGAGATACTTCTGTAACCCTTTCCAGCTTTATGCAAGTCAGCAATTCTTAATCTTAGGTCTTCTGAGATCTCTTTTGATTGAGGCATGGTTTGAGGCAATTGAAAAAAAGAAGTATTATTTACCTCAAATCTGAAATCCACAACAGAAGCTTGCCAGAAGTTAGCCAGTTCACTAGCTAACGTTAGAATTCAGCTAACCACGGTTGGCGGTCATCAGCTATCCCTTATCTCAAAAAGCTATCGCCAGTTTTGTACAACGCGACTCAGACCAGAGCATACCGGACCTATTTTCTTTCCATATCCCCAGATTTCTACCACAAGCTCTGGGCATTTACACCTGGATCTTGCAGCTAGCTAGCTGCTATCCGAGTGACTATTGGCTAACGTTGGTCCCGGAGCTAACATCAATTAATCCGGAGCTAGCCAGCTGAAGAGTTCCATCAGCCACTCCTGGGCTACAATCACCTATCCGGACCCGTTTTACTGCCGATGCGGAGCCCCATGGCCCGGCTAGCTGTCAGAATTGCCGTGATCGCAACCAACCTCACTACTCACTGGACCCTTTTGATCACTTGGCTAAGCATGCCTCTCCTTAATGTCAATATGCCTTGTCCTTTGCTGTTCTGGTTAGTGTTTTTTGGCTTATTTCACTGTAGAGCTTCTAGCCCAACTCATTATACCTTATCCAACCTCTCAGTTCCACCACCCACACATGCAATGACATCACCTGGTTTCAATGATTTTTCTACAGACAATATCTCTCTCATCATCACTCAATGCCTAGGTTTACCTCCACTGTACTCACATCCTACCATACCCTTGTCTGTACATTATACCTTGAAGCTATTTTATCGCCCTCAGAAACCTGCTCCTTTTACTCTCTGTTCCGGACGTCCTAGACGACCAATTCTCATAGCTTTTAGCCGTACCCTTATCCTACTCCTCCTCTGTTCCTCTGGCGATGTAGAGGTGAATCCAGGCCCTGCAGTGCCTAGCTCCACTCCTATTCCCCAGGCGCTCTCTTTAGATGACTTCTGTAACCGTAATAGCCTTGGTTTCATGCATGTTAAAACCTCTTACATCTAGATGTTCCGCTAGCGGAACACCTGCTCCAATATCCAATGATGGGCGTGGCGCGAAATACAAAGTCCTCGAAAATCCGAAAACTTCAATTTTTCAAACATATGACAATTTTACACCATTTTAAAGACAAGACTCTCCTTTATCTAACCACACTGTCCGATTTCAAAAAGGCTTTACAGCGAAAGCAAAACATTACATTATGTCAGCAGAGTACCCAGCCAGAAATAATCAGACACCCATTTTTCAAGCTAGCATATAATGTCACAAAAAACAAAACCACAGCTAAATGCTGCACTAACCTTTGATGATCTTCATCAGATGACACTCCTAGGACATTATGTTATACAATACATGCATGTTTTGTTCAATCAAGTTCATATTTATATCAAAAAACAGCTTTTCACATTAGCATGTAACTTTCAGAACTAGCATACCCACCGCAAACTTCCGGTGAATTTACTAAATTACACACGATAAATGTTCACAAAAAACATAACAATTATTTTAAGAATTATAGATACAGAACTCCTTTATGCAATCGCTATGTCCGATTTTAAAATAGCTTTTCGGTGAAAGCACATTTTGCAATATTCTGAGTAGATAGCTCGCCATCATGGGCTAGCTATTTTGACACCCACCAAGTTTAGCCCTCACCAAACTCAGATTTACTATAAGAAAAATTGGATTACCTTTGCTGTTCTTCGTCAGAATGCACTCCCGGGACTTCTACTTCAATAACAAATGTTGGTTTGGTTCCAAATAATCCATAGTTATATCCAAATAGCGGCGTTTTGTTGTGCGTTCAAGACACTATCCGAAGGGTGACGAAGGGTGATGCGCCCGACGCGTTTCGTGACAAAAAAATGCAAAATATTCCATTACCGTACTTCGAAGCATGTCAAACGCTGTTTAAAATCAATTTTTATGCAAGTTTTCTCGTAAAAAAACGATAATATTCTGACCGGGAGTCGTTCTTTTTGTTCAAAGACTGAAAATAAAAACATGGTGTCGGCTCGTGCACGCGCCTCCAGTCTCATTGTTCTCTGATCGACCACTATCCAAATGCGCTACTGTTTTTCAGCCATGGCCTGCAAAGGCATCATTCAACGTTTTGCCGCCTTCTGAGAGCCTATGGGAGCCGTAGGAAGTGTCACATTACAGCAGAGATCCTCAGTTTTCAATAAAGAGAGTGTAGAAGGCCAAGAAATGGTCAGAGAGGGCACTTCCTGTAAGGAATCTTCTCAGGTTTCGGCCTGCCAAATGAGTTCTGTTATACTCACAGACACCATTCAAACAGTTTTAGAAACTTTTGAGTGTTTTCTATCCAAAGCTAATAATTGTATGCATATTCTAGTTTCTGGGCAGGAGTAATAATCAGATTAAATCGGGTACGTTTTTTATCCGGCCGTGAAAATACTGCCCCCTATCCATAACAGGTTAACTACCCTCCAGACGAGCTTCAGTGCCATACAACTCTCCTTCCGTGGCCTCCAACTGCTCTTAAATACAAGTAAAACTAAGTGCATGCTCTTCAACCGATCGCTGCTTGCACCTGCCCGCCCATCCAGGATCACTACTCTGAATGGTTCTGACTTAGAATATGTGGACAACTACAAATACCTAGGTGTCTGGTTAGACTGTAAACTCTCCTTCCAGACTCACATCAAACATCTCCAATCCAAAGTTAAATCTAGAATTGGCTTCTTATTTCGCAAACAAAGCATCTTTCACTCATGCTGCCAAACATACCCTCGTAAAACTGACCATCCTACCGATCCTCGACTTCGGCAATGTCATTTACAAAATAGCCTCCAATACCCTACTCAATAAATTGGATGCAGTCTATCACAGTGCCATCCGTATTGTCACCAAAGCTCCATATACTACCCACCACTGCGACCTGTACGCTCTCGTTGGCTGGCCCTTGCTTCATACTCATTTCCAAACCCACTGGCTCCAGGTCATCTACAAGACCCTGCTAGGTAAAGTTCCCCCTTATCTCAGCTCGCTGGTCACCATAGCAGCACCCACCTGTAGCACGCGCTCCAGCAGGTATATCTCTCTGGTCACCCCCAAAGCCAATTCCTCCTTCGGCCGCCTCTTCTTCCAGTTCTTTGCTGCCAATGATTGGAACGAACTACAAAAATCTCTAAACTGGAAACACTTATCTCCCTCACTAGCTTTAAGCACCAGCTGTCAGAGCAGCTCACAGATTACTGCACCTGTTTATAGCCCTATATAGCCCTCTATAATTTAGCCCAAACATCTACCTCTTCCCCTTGTATTTATTTATTTATTTTGCTCCTTTGCACCCCATTATTTATATTTCTACTTTGCACTTTCTTCCACTGCAAATCTACCATTCCAGTGTTTTACTTGCTATATTGTATTTACTTCGCCACCATGGCCTTTTTTGCCTTTACCTCCCTTATCTCACCTCATTTGCTCACTTTGTATATAAACTTATTTTTCTACTATATTATTGACTGTATGTTTGTTTTACTCCATGTGTAACTCTGTGTCAAACTGCTTTCTTTATCTTGGCCAGGTCACAATTGTAAATGAGAACTTGTTTTCAACTTGCCTACCTGGTTAAATAAAGGTGAAAAAAATGGTTCACATCAGGCAATGCTTCTTGTGAATAGCAAACTCAAATTTTGTGAGTGTTTTTTATAGGGCAAGGCAGCTCGAACCAACATCTCCAATCTAGTCTCATTGATTGGACAGGTTAGCTGACTCCTGACTCCAATTCACCTTTGGAGAACTCAATAGCCTAGGAGTTCATATCATTTTTCCAACCTACACTGTGAATTTTTAAATGATGTTTTCAATATAGACAAGAAAAATACAATAATTTGTGTGTTATTAGTTTAAGCACACGATGGTTGTCTATTGTTGTGACTTAGATGAAGATCAGATCAAATTTTATGACCAATTTATGCAGAAATCCAGGTAATTCCAAAGGGTTCACTTACTTTTTCTTGCCACTGTACAAGGTCAAAATTGGTACCATTTGAATTAGCCTCTAACACCCTGGGATGAGACTAGTGTATAAGAATTGTGAAACTATGAAGACTATTGTGTCTCTCTCTGGTGTGTCTCACAGGTGTGGATGGATGCTGGAACACAAATCTTATTTTCCTATGCTATCTGCCTAGGCTGCCTGACTGCTCTTGGCAGCTACAACAAATATAAAAACAACTGTTACAAGTGAGTGGAGGAATTAAGATTGCAAACAGTAAATATGCCTTGCTAGATAAAATGTGCAGGCAGAACGTTTTCTCTTGCCTGCAAAAATGTCCCCTGTGCACATAATTCTTTGGAGGTTGGGTTGCAGAAATGGTAGAGTATCTGGAAAGTTTAATGATCTCCATGTTGTAGGTCATTTGGATGCCTTCGTGTTGTGACTAACAGGGAAATGAATCTCTTTTTAGGGACTGTGTGTACCTGTGCCTTTTGAACAGTGGAACTAGCTTTGTGGCCGGTTTTGCGATATTCTCTGTTCTGGGCTTCATGGCTTATGAACAAGAGACAGACATCTCAACCGTGGCCGAATCAGGTAAGTGTTGCAGCAGTGAGATATGAATTAATTAATTCATTCATTCATTAACAAATGTACAAATGCACAAACAAACAAATTAACATACCCTTGTAAGTTCTGCTTTGTTACAAGACAGGTGTCTTAGCATTTCAGGGATCTAAAAATTCCCTCTGCCCCTGAGAGTTCAGTAATTAGTTTACCTGTGTTGCTGCATACAGGTCCTGGCCTGGCATTCATCGCCTACCCTCGTGCCGTGGCCATGATGCCATTACCCCAGCTTTGGGCCGTCTTCTTCTTCATCATGATAATCCTACTGGGGTTAGACAGTGAGGTGTGTTAGTGTGGTCCTGATGGCCTACAAAATATTTTCTTAGTGAAGGATAATTACATAACCTACAATAGATGCTACAATCATCACTAAACTCAATGGATGTGAAACTGTGAATGAGTAGCTAGTATTTCAAAGAAGAGAGTTTCCACTAAACTTCCCCATCATCTCTCCTTCAGTTTGTAGCTCTGGAGTCTTTGGTGACAGCTATCTCAGACATGAATCCCTCCTTCTTCCTGGTTGGCCATCGGCGTAAAATCCTCCTCCTCATCATCAGTGTGGGTAGCTTCTTCATTGGCCTGGTCATGGTCACAGAGGTGAGAGGTCATTTGAAGTCATCATCCTATATGGATATAGGTTATAAAATATAGAATTTCAAGGCCATCGTCAATAACAAGATATATGATCAATAATCTACCTCCCAAGTGATCATATTCAACATATCCCTGTGTTTCAACATACCTCCTCGTTGGTAGATTCCACTTATTCTGTAAGCGATTGGGCTACTGGACACACCTACGATCATTGTCTGAGTGTTTTGTTCACTCTGGAGGTAGATTATAGTCATATTGTTGTGCTCAGTAAGACTGTACCTTATACTTTCTTTCTCTTTCTACCCCTCCTCTATTTGCAGGGAGGCCTGTATATCTTCCAGCTGTTTGATTACTATGCCTGCAGTGGGATGACTCTGCTTCTCTTCGCTATACTACAGTCAGTGTGTATCAGCTGGGTTTATGGTGAGTTAGCCTGGCCTACTCCCAATGCCGTTTCAAAGTATAACCCCTCCCTTACCCTAACCCTTACCTTAACCATTTTAAATGTCAACTTCAATGGAGTAGGAACGTCCCAAGGATCCCTGACAACAAGGAGCTGTAAAATACCCTGCATGGCCCCATTCCATCAATCCCAGATAATCAATCACAGAAACCCTAATTGCAGGTCAGCTTCCCTCAGGATGTTTCTGTTCAAGGTGTTTATGGCATTATCCAAGTTGTTCCTCTGGCACACATTGGCACTTTGGACATTGATGTGAAACCACACCTCGTTACTTTGGGATTATAAGGTTCTGACATGTTGGTCAAAAATGAGTTATTCACATAGAGTTGCTCTTTAGGTGGTCCTTTACATATGAGATATATCAGATTTTTGAAAATGTCCATTTACAATGACGAAATGAAAAAACGTAAGTTCTATCTACGCAAACACCTTTTTTCTTGGTGCTTTAAGGTTCTATATGCAATCCAATCACACAATGCTGGGTTGTCAATAACAAATAATTGCATGTAAATAAGGTGATATACTTGAAAACAGGAGGACATCACAAAACAGTTCTGAGATCTGGGGTTTGAAAAATACTCATTATCTCAAAACTATTCATTTTGCAGATAGAACCTTATAGTCCCGAATCCTTGATAATTCACTAAATGAACAAAGAACAAAACAAGAAGCGTACAGACATGAACACCGGAACAAAAACAATAACACCTGGGGAAGGAACCAAAGGGAGTGACAGATATAGGGAAGGTAATCAAATGGTATTTGTTACATGCGCTGAATCCAAAAGGTGTAGACCTTACAGTGAAATGCTTACTTACAAGCCCTTAACCATCAATGCTTTAAGAATTTAAAGAAAACAAATACAAATAAGTGTTAAGTAAAATATAGATAAGTAAAAATAGAAAATAAAAGTAACAAATAATTAAAACAGCAACAGTAAAATAACAAGCAAGGCGTCAATGTGCGGGGGCACCGGTTAGTCAAGGTAATTTAGGTAATATCTACATGTAGGTAGAGTTAACAGCAGTGTAAAAGAGGGGTCTGGGTAGCCCTTTGATTAGCTGTTCAGGAGTCAGGAAGGAAATGAAGTCTAGGTGACAGGCGTGTGTAATAATGAGCAGCCTGATGACCTAGAGCGCCAGTGAGTATACGTGACAGTACCCCCTCCCAGATGGTGATCAAAGGGACAATCCCATGGACCAGGAGCAGACCTCTCTGCTGAGGCACGGGAACCTGTCGAGCCGGCAGAGTTATGGGAGCCTCCCGAGCCTTCCGAGTCTTGTGAACCTGGCAAGCCAGCTAAGGCATGGAAGCCTGACGAGCTAGCTGAGGCATCCTCGGCTGGCAGCATCCTCGGCCAGACCCGACGTCACCGACCAACACAAAAAAAATGAAAAACACTCCCTGATGCTCCCCTTTGGTGAGGCGTTATTCTGTCATGTGTACGCTGGGAGTCGGGAAGCAAGTTCAGGGAGCGTATTTAATAACTAAATGAACATAACAAGAAACACGGGTAGCATACTGCCATGAACACTGGAACAGAAACAATCATGCCTGGGGAAGGAACCAAAAGAAGTGACAGATATAGGGAAGGTAATCAGAAAGGTGATGAAGTGCAGGTGAGTCTGATGAGGCCCTGGTGCGTGAAATGATGGTGATGGGTGTGCGTACTAATGAGCGTCGGAGAGAGCACACGTGACACTGGTCCTCTTTTTATATTACTTTGATTTTTTTTCACCACTTTTTGAGAAGAATGGCCATAATGTAAGCTCTTATTTTCGAAACAAAGAAATACAGGTACCTTAGAACAGTGTTTCCTAAACTCGGTCCTGGGGCCCACCCCTGGGTGCATGTTTTGTTTTTGCCATAACACTACACAACTGAATCAAATAATAAAAGCTTGATGATGAGTTGCTTATTTGAATCAGCTGTGGGGGGCCCAGGACCGAGTTTGGGAAACCCTGGTTAGAGCTGCTTTCCAGGTTTCCTGATCTGTAATTGTTTAAACCTGTCTGTCACTTGGCGGTTTGAGAATGTTTACCTGGGTATTTGACAGAGCAACTGGGTATTTGACAGACCAACTGACCAAACACTTTTATTGACTGCTGTGATTTTGAGTCTCTGTTGATATGTTTACTCCACAGGTGCAGACCGTCTGTACGATAATCTAGAAGACATGATCGGTTATCGACCATTACCCATCATTAAGTACTGTTTGAAGTATGTCACGCCAGTCATCTGCACTGTAAGTTTTATTTATTTACACCCCACTCTCAACAGCAAATGAATTTGTTATTTTTCCAATTTTAGTTATAGTAAACATGACGTTGATGTCACAGTAATACAAGTGATTGACAGAAAACCAAAAGTTAAGATGACAATACAGAGAAATAGAAGTCAAATGGATGCCGATGTGTAACCTATGTAAAGTAAATAATCCTAACTTTATGTTCATTATAAATGCTTCTATAAAAACAAAGAGAGTCGCACTCTATGTATAAACTCACTGTAATTTATTGGGTAAACCACCAACCTTTCGGCATCATTGTTCCTTCTTCAGGGTGATGTCATGAATGCTTGAACCAGTATAGACAAAACAGTGCAATTAGTGAAAACTAATGACAATAGTGAGGGGTGTGTCATAATTACTAGGTTGATTAGAATGAATTGAGTGAAACAGTTCGAAGATAATAGTTTACAGCATATTGAATATATTAGGCTATTGTTATCATTAGCACTAGCATAGGATTAACATTAACATACATTACTGTTTAATTTAATTTCACATATACAGTAGCACTCAAAAGTTTTGACACACCTACTCATTCAAGGGTTTTTCTTTCTTTTTACTATTTTCTACATTGTAGAATAATAGTGAAGACACCACAACTATGAAAAAACACATATGGAATCATGTAGTAACCAAAAAAGTGTTAAACAAATCAAAATATAATTTTGATCTTAGATTCTTCAAAGTAACCACCCTTTGCCTTGATGACAGCTTTGCACACTCTAGGCATTCTCTCAACCAGCTTCATGAGGAATATTTTTCCAAGCCCCCCCCCACACCATCACACCTCCTCCATGCTTCATGGTGGGAACCACACACGCGGAGATCATCCATTCACCTACTCTGCATCTCACAAAGACACGGGGGTTGGAACCAAAAATCTCAAATTTGGACTCATCAGACCAAAGGACAGATTTCCACTGGTCTAATGTCCATTGCTCGTGTTTCTTGGCCTAATCAAGTCTCTTCTTATTATTGGTGTCCTTTAGTAGTGGTTTCTTTGCAGCAATTTGACCGTGAAGTCCGGATTCACGCAGTCTCCTCTGAACAGTTGATGTTGAGATGTGTCTGTTAATTGAACACTGTGAAGCATTTATTTGGGCTGCAATCTGAGGGGCAGTTAACTCTAATGAACTTGTCCTCTGCAGCAGTGGTAACTCTGGGTCGTCCTTTCCTGTGGCGGTCCTCATGAGAGCCAGTTTCATCATAGCACTTGATGTTTATTGCAACTGCACTCAAATAAACTTTCAAAGTTCTTGAAATCTTCTGCATTGTCTGACCTTCATGTCTTGAAGTAATGATGGACTGTCATTTCTCTTTGCTTATTTGAGCTGTTCTTGCTATCGTATGGATGTGGTCTTTACCAAATAGGGATATGTTCTGTATAACACCCCCTACCTTGTCACAACACAACTGATTGGCTGAAATGCATTAATTCCACATATTAACTTTTAACAAGGCACACCTTTTAATTGCAATGCATTCCAGGTGACTACTGTACCTCATGACGCTGGTTGAGAGAATGCCAAGAGTGTGCAAAGCTGTCATCAAGGCAAATGGCTACTTTGAAGAATCTCAAATATAAAATATATTTTAATTTGTTTAACACTTTTTTGGTTACTACATGAATCCATATGTGTTATTTCATAGTTGTTGATGTCTTCACTGTTATTCTACAATGTAGACAATGGTAAAAATAAAGAAAAGACCTTGAATGATTAGGTGTGTAGAAAGTTTTGACTGGTACTGTATATTTAATTCTTTCCAATTTCATAAAATGTTTGTTACATCTAATCTTTAGTTTCAACTATAATGCATGATAAGCATCATCAACAGGGGGAACATATTGGGTGTGCGACAGCTCATGCTTTTTATTAGACCATTATAAATGCTTCACCAGAAGCCTGACCTAAATGTACTGGAGAAACCATAACCTTGTTCTTAACCTTATCTTGTTCATCTCTGTCCTCACTCAACCCTCACTGTTACCCTAATATGTTATAATTAGTACAATGCTATCGGAAAATACATTGTGTTCTTTAATGTTTATTATACAACCTCCAACCATATCTTTTGTTCTAGGTTACATTTGTCTTCTCCTTGATAAAGTTTACCCCGCTGACGTTCAACAACACCTTCCAGTATCCTTGGTGGGGTTCCGCCGTTGGCTGGTGGTTCACTCTCTCCTCCACCCTCATCGTTCCTCTATGGATGGTGTACATCGTGAGCGTCACTCCTGGTACACTGCGACAGGTAAATAGGGACATCATTTATTATGTTTCTATAGAGTTTCACATTGCTTGACTTGGGCAGGAGCTCTCCGGAGCTGAGTACCGGGACCAAAAATGTTTAACTGCTTGAGCTCCTGTTCC
Organism: Salmo trutta; assembly: GCF_901001165.1. Classification (NCBI taxonomy): domain Eukaryota; kingdom Metazoa; phylum Chordata; class Actinopteri; order Salmoniformes; family Salmonidae; genus Salmo; species Salmo trutta. Next base: position 40,483,514 of record NC_042970.1, on the reverse strand, counting down.
TCTTTTACAATATTAGCTTAAAAGTATTGTGGAGCTCATGCACCTAAATGTAAACACTACCGACACCAAACATGAGTACCGGAAACTGTCTCAGCCCAAGTCAAGCACTGGAGTTTCAAAACAGAAAGGCATCTCAAAGTGGTTCAAAAACAACAACCAAAAACAAGCAATATATCATAGGTAGCCTAGCTATAGCTAGTTACGTAGGTCAACGATAGAGGCTAAGTCTTTGAGTACATCCTCCAAAGATGGAGCAATGGTCATGAGAGGCCATGGTTAATTTCTCACTATCAATTCCAAACTTCAGATCTTTTAAAAGGTGGCAAGTACCACTTGTGTTGTTATGTCTCTCTTTATCGGATGATCAGAACCATAACCCAAACCCCATTTACTCCCCAATACACACTGATGATGTTGTTTCTTCTACCAACTAAGAAAAGAAGACAAACAATCAACGTTCTGCAAACATCACCAGTTATTTTATGTCTCATTCCTTTGGTGGTCTGTCTTTGAAATGCTCCTCTGTCCTCTCTATTACTCCTCAGAGACTGTCCATCCTCACCACGCCATCAGAGGATCTCCCCATGACCAAGGCCCAGAAGAATTCCCTCCTGGCCAAGCAGTCAGAGCAAGACAGACCCCTGGGGGACATGGAGATACCAGCCTGGGGCCACAACCTCCTAGACAGAGACACTGGCCCCCTGTAGAGACACTGGCCCCCTCTCTCAGCCACCATCCCTATAGGACTGGAGATAAGCAGGTCCAGCCAGTCACTCAAGGTCCTGACTTAAAAAATACAAATACTTCCCGTTGTGTAACAGAGGCTTATGTGACCCTTCACTTGGTCTGAGTGGCGTAGAAAAGTATAGTACAGAACATAATCCACCCCATGCCTTTTTCTTGCAAGGGCGATGTGGGCAAGTGTTTCCAAAACACACACTATTTCTTCTATGTAGCGCTGATGAGACGTAGAAGCACTGGTTCTGTGATGTCTTGGGGTGAAAGAGAGAGATGCGGTCATTCTGGTTGGCCCAGAAAACCCTACCTAGAATTATTAGAATTACAGGTCAATCTTGCTGACTCACGTCAGAATGAGGAGAAAACATATTAAGTAAGGTCCGGCACAAAATATGGACCTTTGCAGTTGTCCTTTAACCAGGACTTGGGTCATGGCAGAGTAATGGATGAATGGATCAAAGACCTGTCACACATCATGGTGGAAACAAAAACATGACATTCGTGCTATTTGTCCCGGTTAGTTATCTGAGTCTGTATATACAAGCGAACAAACTATTTTTTTTTTAAATATACATTTTATCTTTGATTTGGGTGGGTTTAATAATCTTACATAGTTGTTTTCTACTACTATGTCATTTCCTAAGACTTTGTGAAGTATGACAATTGTGAAAATATATCAATGGTTAACAAGAAGGGATTGTGTAGATGCATATACAGTTGAAACACTGTAAAATACTGTGATAGGATTTGATGCCAATATCAATAAAATCATCAAACCTTGTGCCGTGACTTATATGTCCTTTTTCCACCCTTATTCTTTGGAGTACTTTAAATAAAAATTGGAATTCGCTGCAGACATTTCTTCCGATATTCAGACCTAACATTAATCTGAGACCTGAGCCCGTATTCATAAAGCGTCCTAGAGTAGAAGTGCTGATCTAGGATCATAGAAAAGGCTAAACTGAATCTAGATAAGCGCTCCTACTCTGAGGTAATTTAACAGAGACATCGTCATTCCACTGACTGTAGCTGAAGACTAATACAGGAACAATGCCCTTCTATGAGTTACTGGTAAGACCAGTAGGTAACAGCAGTTATCATTACTTCAGGCTAAACCAACACAGAGCACACCCCACCTGCAATTGTGTCTGAGGTGAATTTAGCCTGATATGAAAAATGAATACTCGTAGCTTTAGACAGTTGTTTGTACAATATCTATATTCATCCTTTAATGAAGTATTAGGGTCTGTATTACAGTGTACACGTCTCTGATGATTGCTGACCAAAGGTGGCAGCTCCAGCTCTACTATCCCTGATGACAGTTTGTGTTTTTTCATTCATAGATACCATTACGCCCCTCAGTGTAGCAGGTTATGGTGATAATAGTGTTTCAAGATTTGGATATTTTATTATTGTTCTCGTGATCATTTTACACAATTCCCCAGCTGCACATGACGTATTCCACTAGTTTTTGACATTGTGGTCAATTGATTGGTTGTGTCACTCCACATGTCAGGCTATCATCTGGTGTGCTTCAGCAACTTGTAATACTAGTTCTAACAGAGATGTTAGACTCTGGTTCTAAACTCCACTGAGTTTAAAGACTAGGGGCTCTATTAAATCTGTAAATCTGAAGCGTTTTTGTGACATTATATGCTAGCTTGAAAAATGGGTGTCTGATTATTTCTGGCTGGGTACTCTGCTGACATAATCTAATGTTTTGCTTTCATTGTAAAGCCTTTTTGAAATCGGACAGTGTGGTTAGATTAACGAGAGTCTTGTCTTTAAAATGGTGTAAAATAGTCATATGTTTGAGAAATTGAAGTAATAGCATTTCTAAGGTATTTGAATATCGCGCCACGGGATTCCACTGGCTGTTGAGTAGGTGGGACGCACTTTTACCCTACTCCTCCTCTGTTCCTCTGGTTATGTAGAGGTTAACCCAGGCCCTGCAGCCACCAGCATCACTCCCATTCCCCAGGTGCTCTCATTTGTTGACTGTAACCGTGCATGTTAACATTAGAAGCCTCCTCCCTAAGTTTGTTTTATTCACTGCTTTAGCACACCCCGCCAACCCAGATGTCCTAGCCGTGTCTGAATCCTGGCTTAGGAAGGCCACCAAAAATCCTGAAATTTCCATCCCTAACTAAAACATTTTCTGACAAGATAGAACTGCCAAAGGGAGCGGAGTTGAAATCTACTGCAGAGATAGCTTCTACTTTTAAAAATTCACCTTTCCAGAAAAAAGTCTCTCACCATTGCCGCTTGCTATAGACCCCCTTCAGCCCCCAGCTGTACCCTGGAGACCATATGTGAATTGATCGCCCCCTATCTGTCTTCAGAGTTCATACTGTTAGGTGACCTAAACTGGGACATGCTTAACACCCCGGTCGTCCTAGAATCTAAACTAGACAACTCAATCTCACACAAATTATCAAGGAAGATAGCAGGTACCACCCTAAATCCGAAACCATGGGCACCCTCTTAGATATCATCCTGACCAACTTGCCCTCTTAACCTGTTTGGGATAGGGGGAAGTATTTTCACGGACGGATAAAAAAACGTACCCGATTTAATCTGGTTATTACTCCTGCCAGGAAACTAGAATATGCATATAATTCGTAGATTTGGATAGAAAACACCCTAAAGTTTCTAAAACTGTTTGAATGGTGTCTGTGAGTATAACAGAACTCATATGGCAGGCCAAAACCTGAGAAGATTCTATATGGGAAGTGCCCTGTCTGACCATTTCTTGGCCTTCTGTAGCCTCTTTATCAAAAATACAGGATCTCCGCTGTAACGTGACATTTTCTAAGGCTTTCATTGGCTCTCAGAAGGCGCCAGAATGTGGAATGATAACTCTGCAGTCTCTGGGCGAAAAACAGTAGGGGTTTTGGTGAGTGGAACTTCTGAGAACAATGACACTGGTGCGCGCGTGCATGTGATGACTCCATTTTCTTCTTTCAGTGTTTGAACGGATACAACGTCTCCTGGTTGGAATATTATCGCTATTTTACGAGAAAAATCACATAAAAATTGATTTTAAACAGCGTTTGACATGACAACAACTGTTACAAGTGAGTGGAAGAATTAAGTACACAAACAGTAAACGTGCCTGCAAAAATGTCCCCTGTGCCTATAATTCTTTGGAGGTTGGGTTGCAGAAATGGTAGGGTATCTGTGGAAAGTTTGATCTCCATGTTGTAGGTCATTTGGATGCCTTCGTGTTGTGACTAACAGGGAAGTGAATCTCTTTTTAGGGACTGTGTGTACCTGTGCCTTTTGAACAGTGGAACCAGCTTTGTGGACGGTTTTGCGATATTCTCTGTTCTGGGCTTCATGGCTTATGAACAAGGGACAGACATCTCAACCGTGGTCCAATCTGGTAAGTGTTGCAGCAGTGAGATATGAAATTAACAAATGCACAAACAAACAAAATAACAAACCCTTTTAAGTTCTGCTTTGTTGCAAGACAGGTGTCTTAGCATTTCAGGGATCTAACTATTTACCTTTGTTGCAGCATACAGGTCCAGGCCTGGCATTCATCGCCTACACTCGTGCCGTGGCCATGATGCCATTACCCCAGCTTTGGGCCATCTTCTTCTTCATCACGATAATCCTACCGGTGTTAGACAGTGAGGTGTGTTAGAGTGTCCCCGAAGGCCTACGGAATATTTTCTTAGTGAAGGATAATTACATAACCTACAATAGATGCTACAATCATCACTAAACTATTGGATGTGAAACTATGAATGAGTAGCTAGACTTTCAAAGAAGAGAGTTTCCACTGAACTTCCCTATTCTCTCGCTTTCAGTTTGTAGGTGTGGAGGCTTTGGTGACAGCTATCTCAGACATGAATCCCTCCTTCTTCCTGGTTGGCCATCGGCGTAAAATCCTCCTCCTCATCATCACTGTGGGTGGCTTCTTCATCGGCCTGGTCATGGTCACAGAGGTGAGAGGTCATTTGAAGTCATCATTCTATAAGGATATAGGATCTATCATGACATTAACCAGATATATGATCGATAGATAACCTTCCTCCTAAGTGATCTGTTTCAACATATACCTGTGTTTCAACATACCTCCTCTTCCGCAGAACTGTTGGTAGATTCCACTTATTCTGTAAGCGATTGGGCTGCTGGACACACCTACGATCATTGTCTGAGTGTTTTGTTCACCCTGGAGTTAGATTATAGTCATATTGTTGTGCTCAGTAAGACTGTACCTTATACTTTCTTTCTCTTTCTACCCCTCCTCTATTTGCAGGGAGGCCTGTATATCTTCCAGCTGTTTGATTACTATGCCTGCAGTGGGATGACTCTGCTTCTCTTCTCTATACTACAGTAAGTGTGTATCAGCTGGGTTTATGGTGAGTTAGCCCGGCCTACTCCCAGTGCCGTTTCTAGGTATAAGCGGCCACTTAGGGCCTGCAACCACTTTTGTTCAATGTCAGTCGGGGTCTCAACTTACTGTTAGTTGGTATAGTAGAATACACAATGTGACATTTTGAAATGTGGTAGTGCAGCCGCAGTTTTCCTCTTGTTATGTCAGTCACCGACATTCACCCAATTAACCCATGTCAGCTAACATGTTATAGTTTACTAGGTAAGTTAGTCTAGCCAGCTATCTAAACCTTGTATTATATTACAAACATTTATGAAGGTATTTTCATGTAAGTCATTATTAAGTGTTACCACTATCATTTTAGGTCTTATGAAAACATAATAGTAAAATCAGTGCTATCAGAAATCCTTGGGATGTCCCTACCTTGAACCCTAACCTTAACCTTAACCCCTACCCTCACCCTAACCATTTTAAATGTCAACTTCAATGGAGTAGGAACGTCCCAAGGATCCCTGATAACAAGGAGCTGTAAAATACCCTGCATGGCCCCATTCCTTCAATCCCAGATAATCAATCACAGAAACCCTAATTGCAGGTCAGCTTCCCACAGGATGTTTCTGTTCAAGGTGTTTATGGCATTATCCAAGTTGTTCCTCTGGCACACATTGCCACTTTGGACATTGATGTGAAACGACACCTCGTTATTTTGGGATTTTAAGGTTCTGACATGTTGGTCAAAAATGAGTTATTCACATAGAGTTGCTCTTTAGGTGGTCCATTACATGTTAGATATGTCAGATTTTTTTTAAAGTCCATTTACAATAAACAAATAAAATAAAATCGGAAGTTCTATTTACGCAAACACCTTTTAACTTGGTGCTTTAAGGTTCTATATGCAATCCAATCACACAATGCTGTGTGGTCAATAACAAATAATTGTACATAAGTAAGGTGATATACTTGAAAACAGCAGGACATCACAAAACAGTTCTGAGATTTGGGACTTAAAAATACTCATTATCTCAAAACTATACATTTTGCAGGTAGAACATTATAGTCCCAAGTCCTTGATTATTCACATCACAGGTTGTGGTTGTAACATGTACGCTGGGAGTCGGGAAGCAAGTTCAGGGAGTGTATTAAATAACTAAGTGAACATACATTCGAACAAAACAAGAAAGACGGGTTGCGTTCAGACTTGAACACTGGAACAGAAACAATAACGCCTTGGGAAGGAACCAAAGCGGTGGCAGATGTAGGGAAGGTAATCCAATCACATGTTATTTGTTACATGCGCTGATTCCAACAGGTGTAGACCTTACAGTGAAATGCCTACTTACAAGCCCTTAACCAACAATGCTTTAAGAAGTTAAGAAAACAAATAAGTGTCATGTAAATAATAGAAAATAAAAATAATTTAACAGCAGCAGCTAAAGAACAAGCGAGGCTATATACAGTGGGTACCGGTAAAGAGTCAATGTGCGGGGACATCGTTTAGTCGAGGTAATTGAGGTAATATGTACATATAGGCAGAGTTAAAGTGACTATGCATACATTTTAAACAGAGCAACAGCAGCATAAAAGAGGGGTCTGGGTAGCCCTTTGATTAGCTGTTTAGGAGTCATGAAGGTGATGAATTCCAGGTGACAGGTGTGTGTAATAATGAGCAGCCTGATGACCTAGAGCGCCGGACAGGGAGTATATGTGACAGTACCCCCTCCCTGACGCACGTCTTTAGCCGCAGGACGCCAACCAGAGGAACGATCCCAGGGACCAGGAGCAAAGCCTAACAAGCCGGCCGAGGACCCGGACCCGACATCACCTGTCAACACAAAAACAACTAAAGACACTGATGCTCCCCCTTGGTGAGGCGTTATTCTGTAGCGTGTACGCTGGGACTGGGGAAGCAAAAAATGAGCATAACAAGAAACACAGGTAGAGTACAGACATGAACACTGGAACAGAAACAATAATGCCTGGGGAAGAAACCAAAAGAAGTGTCAGATATAGGGAAGGTAGTTAGGAAGGTGATGAAGTCCAGGTGAGTCTGATGGAGCACTGGTGCGTGTAACGATGGTGATGGGTGAGTGTAATAATGAGCAGCTTGGTGACCTAGAGAGCCGGAGAGAGAGTATTCGTGACACTGGTCCTCTTTTTACATTACTTTCACCACTTTTTCAGAAGAATGGCCATAACGTAAGCTCTTATTTTCTAAACAAATAAATACAGGTACCTTGAACCAGTGTTTCCTAAACTCGGTCCTGGGGCCCACCCCTGGGTGCATGTTTTGTTTTTTGCCATAACACTACACAACTGAATCAAATAATAAAAGCTTGATGATGAGTTGGTTATTTGAATCAGCTGTGGGGGGCCCAGGACCGAGTTTGGGAAACCCTGGTTAGAGCTGTTGTCCAGGTTTCCTGATCTGCAATTGTTTAAACCTGGTGGTTTGAGAATGTTTACCTGGGTATTTGACAGACCAACTGACCAGACCCTTTTATTGACTGCTGTGATTTTGAGTCCTTGTTGATATGTTTACTCCACAGGTGCAGACCGTCTGTACGATAATATAGAGGACATGTACTTAATGACCATAACCCATCATTAAGTACTGTTTGAAGTATGTCACTCCAGTCATCTGCACTGTAAGTTTTTTTTGTTTACACCCCACTCTCAAAAGCAAATTAATTAGTTATGTTTCCAGTTATAGTAAACATGACGTTGATGTCACAGTAATACAAATGATTGACAGAAAACCAAAAGTTAAGTTGGCAATACAGAGAAATACAAATCAAATGGATGCCGATGTGTAACCTATGTAAAGTAGATAATCCTAACTTTATGTTCATTATAAATGCTTCTATAAAAACAAAGAGAGTCGCACTCTATGTATAAACTCACTGTAATTTATTGGGTAAACCACCAACCTTTCGGCATCATTGTTCCTTCTTCAGGGTGATGTCATGAATGCTTGAACCAGGTTACGTAGACAAAACAGTGCAATTAGTGCAAACTAATGACTAGAGAGGGGTGAGTCATAGTTATTATTTTTAATTAAAATGAATTGAGTGAAACTGTTAGAAAATGAGAGAATATTGTAGATGTCATCGAGTGATTGTTTATGTAACATCATAGTGCAGCTGTTCCTTTAAAGGAAAGCAAATGTTTGCAATAAAAATTTCCTGGTGATTGATGTGATGTGATTGATGTGGAACTGTTGAATCTGTTAGAACATTTGAAACAGTTGGGAATTTATGTGATGAATGTGGGTGGCCTGAGGTTGAAAAGTTTTAATGTGTCAAAGTGAGTGATGAGCTATTTTTAGTGTCGTGTTTATGTCTTCTTGTGGTCATTCTGTCCGGATGTTCTCACGCTTTCGAGTGATTGCTTATATAACATATTGCAGCTGTTCCTTTGAAGTAAAGCAAGTGTTTGCAATAAAATGTCCTGGTGATTGATGTGTTGTGACCTTGTTGAAATGCTGAATGTGTTTGAACATTTGAAACAGTTGGGAACTTATGTAGTGTGTGGGGGAGGCCTGAGTTTGAAAAGTTTAAACATTTGGGTAGGTCTCACCTGTAACATAATAATGATTATATTAATATTGTTATTCTTTTTATCAAGGCACAAGGCGAGACCCAGATACAGACACAGGAGGCAGATGGTTGGAGTTTTACAATGTTTATTAATCCAAAAAGTGGTAGGCAAGAGAAGGATGGTGTACAGGCAAAAGGTCAAAACCAGTTCAGAGTCCAATAGGTACTGAAGGGCAGGCAGATTCAAGGTCAGGGCAGGCAGGATGATCAGACAGGCGGGAAAGAAGTTGAGTCAGGCAGTGGTCAAAACCGGGAAGACTAGCAAAAGAGATTAGAAAAGGAGTATGTGTAACGGGTGTCGTAAGGATCAGACCAAAACGCAGCGGGAACGTGTATACTCATCTTCTTTTTAATTTTGAAGAAGGAAAACAAACAAATCACGTATACAAAACAATAAACGACACTAAACAGTCCTGTCAGGTGCACAGACACAAAACAGGAGACAACTACCCACAAATCCCATAGAAAAAACACCCCTCTTAAATAAGACCTTCAATTAGAAGCAACGAGGAGCAGCTGCTTCCAATTGAAGGTCAACCCCATAAACTAAACATAGAAATAGAAAGATTAGAACTAACATAGAACATAGCCCAACAACCCCGGAACACTCTAAACAAACACCCCTCTTACATAAGCACATAGACCAACAAACCCCGAGACACTCTAAACAAACACACCCCTGCCACGTCCTGACCAAACTCAATAACAAATAACCCCTTATACTGGTCAGGACGTGACAGTACCCCCCCCCCCCCCCCAAAGGTGCAGACCCCGGATGCACCTTAAACAAAAAACACAAAAATAACCCCAAAACAAAAATAATCCCAAACTAAAGGGAGGGAAGGGAGGGTGGCCACCGTCACCGACGGTTCTTGTGCTACACCCCCCCCTCCCCAACCCACCTACTATGGAGGTGGATCAGACTCCGGCCTTACTCTCCAACCTAACCTGTCCACCCCCGCTAAATACTCATTAAACTTTACGCCTCCCAAAGTCTCTGGACTATGGCGCATTGCTGAAGACCTCAGGCTGATGTGCGTTGCTGGAGACCTCGGGCTGATGCGGGTCGCTGGAGACCTCGGGCTGAAGGGCGACTCTGGCTGTGCCGATTCCGGACTGTAGGGCGACTCTGGCTGCGCTGATTCCGGACTGTAGGGCGACTCTCGCTGCGCCGGTTCCAGACTGTAGGCCGTCTCTCTCGGCTCCGGACTGTGGGCCGTCTCTCTCGGCTCCGGACTGTGGGCCGTCTCTCTCGGCTCCGGACTGTGGGCCGTCTCTCTCGGCTCCGGACTGTGGGCCGTCTCTCTCGGTTCCGGACTGTGGGCCGTCTCTGCTGGCTCCGGACTGTGGGCCGTCTCTCTACGGGGCACTGTCGCCGGAAGCTCTGGACGGGGCACTGTCGCCGGACACTCTGGACGGGGCACTGTCGTCGGACACTCTGGACGGGGCACTGTCGCCGGACACTCTGGACGGGGCACTGTTGCCGGACACTCTGGACGAGGTACTGTTGCCGGAAGCTCTGGACGAGGCACTGTTGCAGGAAGCTCTGGACGAGGCACTGTCGTCGGAAGCTCTGGACGGGGACTGCGCACTGAAGGCCTGATGCGTGGGGCTGGCTTAGGATGCGCCAGACTAGGGACACGCACCACATGGCTAGTGCGAGGAGCAGGACGAGCTGGACTGGGCTGACGCACTGGAGGCCTGGTGCATGGGGCTGGTAGTGGAGGTACCAGACTGGAGACATGCACCCCAAGGCTAGTGCGAGTAGCGGGAACAGGATACACCGGGCCATGAGTAGGCACTGGAGGTCTGGAGCATACCTCCTGCACAACCCGTCCTGGCTGGATGGTAATAGTAGCCCTGTACGAACGGAGTGCTGGCACAGTGCGAACTGGGCTGTGCAGAGGCCTGATGGTTGCCGTGCGTAGAGCAGGCGTAGGGTAGCCTGGGCCAAGGAGGCGCACTGGTGGCCAGATGTGCTGCACAGGCATCCTCCTTCCAGGCTGGATGCCCACTCTAGCACGGCACTTGCGAGGGGCTGGGATCGCTCGCACCGGACTATGCGTGCGCATGGGCGAGATCGTGCGCACTTCCGCATACTCCGGCGCTCTCCACTCCATACGCTCCCCATAATAAGCACGGGGAGTTGGCTTAGGGCTCACCCTTGGCCCAGCCAAAAAACCCGTGTGCCCCCCCCAAAAAAATTATTGGGGGTGCCTCTCGTGCTTCCCAATCGGCGCATATAAAGCCTCATAACGGCGCCGCTCCGCCTTGGCTGCCTCTATCTCCTCCGGTGGGCGACGGTATTCACCAGCCTGGTGCCATGGTCCAGCCCCGTCCAGAATTTCCTCCCATGTCCACGACTCCCTGTAGTCCACCTGCTGCTCCGTCCTCCGCTGCTTGGTCCGTTGTTGGTGGGTAGTTCTGTAACAGGTGTCGTAAGGATCAGATCAAAACGCAGCGGGAACGTGTATACTCATCTTCTTTTTAATTTTGAAGAAGGAAAACAAACAAATCACATATACAAAACAATAAACGACACTAAACAGTCCTGTCAGGTGCACAGACACAAAACAGGAGACATCTACCCACAAATCCCATAGAAAAAACACCCCTCTTAAATAAGACCTTCAATTAGAAGCAACGAGGAGCAGCTGCTTCCAATTGAAGGTCAACCCCATAAACTAAACATAGAAATAGAAAGATTAGAACTAACATAGAAATATACTAACATAGAACATTGCCCAAAAACCCCGGAACACTCTAAACAAACACCCCTCTTACATAAGCACATAGACCAACAAACCCCGAGACACTCTAAACAAACACACCTCTGCCACGTCCTGACCAAACTACAATAACAAATAACCCCTTATACTGGTCAGGACTTGACAGTATGGGGAAAAACACGCTGGTTGACTTGACTAAACATACAAGACGAACTGGCAAAGAGCCAGGAAACACAGGGATAAATACACTGTGGAAAATTAGCGACACCTGGAGGGGGTGGAGACAATCACAGGGACAGGTGAAATAGATCAGGGTGTGACACTTTTTATAATAATACAAATCTGTCAATCAACCAAATGTACTTCTTAAAACCCCTTTTTGCATCAGCAGTTGTCACAAAGTGTTTTACAGATACCCAGTCTAAAAATATAAGACCCATCAATGTATATGCCGAAGCACAGCATCTAGGAAACACTCCCTAGAAGTCCTAAACCTAGGAACAAAATTAGAGAGGAACCATGCTCCGAGGGCTGTGCTGAGTGGACATTTAAGAGTACATGTGCCCCTTATTGTTATTCAAGATGTTCCAATGTTCGTCCTATAGATGATCATCAGGGTCATAGGTTACTTAAGACCACCAAGATACTCTCTGTTTTCCACAGATTTAGCCCACTGCAGTAAAAGGTTACTAAGGGGGTAAAATGGATCTGTTTAGGTCATCATTAAAATGGGCCCATCTTTAAAACAAATAATACAATAACCCTTTCAAAGAGGTGGGTGTGATTGACAGAGACATACAACGTACATTCCATCCTTGGACACCCCGGACATCCTTGGACATATCCAACGGACATCCTCGGGGGAAAAAAACAACAGTTGTTTGGGGGGACCCTTATGTACATATAGTAACCTAATGTGTAAGGGCCAACCTGTTGACTATTTACATATGGATTTGATGAGAACTCTTTTTTTAAAAGGTTAGACGTTGGTTCAAATAGACATACTTACACGTTCGCACCAACGGGGTGAGAGACAGAGGTCCAGACGTCCCTGATGTCCCAACTGTTTGGGTGGGGGGACATCCTCGGAGGCCCCCGGACAGTTGTTTTCAAAGACATGCACACGCTCACACACACACACACACACACACACACACACACACACACACACACACACACACACACACACACACACACACACACACACATCCCTAAGAACCACATTCTCTTGTGTAGAGATGAATTCAATGAAGGTAAATACAATTTTAAACCCCTTTATTTAATTCAAAATCTTTAGTACAGACCTTAAAACATAATACTATTATTAAAAAGTGTACTATGAAACTATAACCATAATGTTTTTTTCTTATAAAAATTATTTTGTTCTTCTAAAAATCTATACACATTCTCCATATTATTATTAAACTGTAATACCCATCACATGTTTACATGTATAATCATTATTTTGTATTTTTTGTGTTTTTTTTGTAGGAAATGTTTTTGATCCTTTTCAGGGATCTCTCTCTTTGTACCTCTCTCTGCTTGTAACCTAACACGAACACAGAGACATAGGGCCAGAGGAAGAGCTGTCATTCATTGAAGGTAAATACATTTTTCTTTTTAAAGTCCTTTTATTTTTCTTTCTAAACTTTAGTACATAAATGTAAACATATTGCAATTATTAAAAGTTTACTATACAATATCAAAATATGCCAGAATGTTCTTTTTTGTATTATTATCATTTTTTTACTAAACCTGTATATAAATCATACATATTATTTCACAATAGTACACCAATAAGTGTTTATATGTATAAATACACTTGGTGGAAAGACTATTTCTAAAATGTATTTTGTTCATGAAAATAAGGTTTGCTCAGGGATTCTCTCTCTCTCTCTCTCTCTCTCTCACTCGCTGCATGTAACCCGACACCAGGCCTCAGACACACACACATCTCTTAGAGGAGAGATTTCATTCATTGAATGTAAGGTTTTTAAAAACCTTCATGTTATTCTAAATCTTTATAGATATCATACACTTTACTACACAATACATGTTTATATGTATAATTATTCTTTAATTCCTTTCTTAGAGAAAAAGAAGCCCTTGGGAAGGGCCAATTCTAACCCAACACCCCCATGAGTCTCCAAATCCCCTTATTCAAGCAGTGAGCACCTCAGACAATGTCTCTTCCACCCTGGATCTCCAGGGCCTTACAGGTTTTGAATATTTTATTTTCCATGTGTCACGCCCTGACCTGAGAGAGCCTTTTTATGTCTCTATTTAGGTTTGGTCAGGGTGTGATTTGGGTGGGCATTCTATGTCCTTTTTTCTATGTTTTTGTATTTCTTTGTTTTGGCTTGGTATGGCTCTCAATCAGGGACAGCTTTACATCGTTGTCGCTGATTGGGAGCCATACTTAGGCAGCCTGTTTTCCTTTGGGGTTTTGTGGGTAGTTATTTCTGTTTAGTGTTTTGCACCTGACGGAACTGTTGGACGTTTTGTTATTTTATCTAATGTGTTCTCAGTAAATACATTTCATGATGAGCACGAACCACGCTGCATTTTGGTCCCCTCTTTCAGACGATCATTACACCATGATAGATCAACCTTCTTGCCGTTCAGCCCAAGTTATGTCTTGAGGACAGAAGGGCCCATATTCGTAAATGTTCACGATGGTAAAAAAAAAACTGCTGTACTTGTTTCATGATATCAAGCACTTTAAAATAATCTCCCCACCTGAAGCTAAAGACAAGCACAAAATAGTTGACCTCTGTGCATGCTTTTGAAGATACATACTAATGAACACATTTGGTGGCATTTGAGCTATTGAATTTGGCATAACCTAAAATGGTCACTTTTGAGTCTGGACTATATGAGACTGAAGAGATTCTTATGGCTTTCAAATCATCTCACCCGCAGATGTCCTCTCACAATGCATAGCCAGGCAGGGATGTTCCACCCAGGGCCGGTTCGATCTGACAGACAGGGCCGGTTCGATCTGACAGTCTTATCTTAAGTCATTCTCTCAAGCGAAATGCAGGAGAAAATGGCTTAAGATGGTTTTGTCATTGTGTCCCAGACATGAAGCACACAATACACCTAGAATTGGTCTAGGAGACATGTTTTCTATGTTTATCTGTGTTAGACATGGCACAGGACTAGCCTAACACTTACTTATACTCAGACAGACCTACCCCGGAAATGACTTATTCATAAGTCCATAAATTCACTACAAAAATTCCCAAATGTTTAAACTTTTCAAACTCAGGCCTCCCCCACACACTACATAAATTCACAACTGTTTCAAATGTTCAAACACATTCAACAGTTTAACAAGGTCACTACACATTATCACCAGGACATGTTTATTGCAAACATTTGCTTTACTTCAAAGGAACAGCTGCGCTATCATGTTACATAAACACTCACTCGATAGCGTGAGAACATCCGGGCAGGATGACCATAAAAGGGTGTAAACACATGACACTAAAATAGCTCATCAATCACTTTTTGACACATCCCCTCTAATATATTCTCTCTACAGATCACAGCATATTGAATATATTAGGCTATTGTTATCATTAGCACTAGCATAGGATTAACATTAACATACATTACTGTTTAATTTAATTTCACATATACAGTAGCACTCAAAAGTTTGAACACACCTACTCATTCAAGGGTTTGGAATAACACAAATGGAATCATGTAGTAACCAAAAATTGTTAAACAAATCAAAATATATATATGATCTTAGATTCTTCAAAGTAACCACCCTTTGCCTTGATGACAGCTTTGCACACTCTAGGCATTCTCTCAACCAGCTTCATGAGGAACGCTTTTCCAAGCCCCCTCCACCATCACACCTCCTCCTCCATGCTTCACGGTGGGAACAACACATGCTGAGATCATCCGTTCATCTACTCTGCATCTCACAAAGACACAGAGGTTGGAAACCAAAAATCTCAAATTTGGACTCATCAGACCAAAGGACAGATTTCCACTGGTCTAATTTCCATTACTCGTGTTTCTTGGTCCAATCAATTCTCTTCTTATTATTGGTGTCCTTTAGTAGTGGTTTCTTTGCAGCAATTTGACCATGCAGGCCTGATTCAAGCAGTCTCCTCTGAGCAGTTGATGTTGAGATGTGTCTGTTAATTGTGAAGCAATCTGAGGTGCAGTTAACTCTAATGAAATTGTCCTCTGCAGCAGTGGTAACTCTGGGTCTTCCTTTCCTGTGGCGGTCCTCATGAGAGCCAGTTTCATCATAGCACTTGATGTTTTTTGCAACTGCACTCGAAGGAACTTTCAAAGTTCTTGAAATTTTCCGCATTGTCTGACCTTCATGTCTTAAAGTAATGATGGACTGTCATTTCTCTTTGCTTATTTGAGCTGTTCTTGCAATCTTATGGACTGACTTCACTGCAACTTGTACGTTGTACAGGATTGATTTTAAGAATGTCAGGTAGATATTGTTGGTCTTGTCCATGTACATGGCGTGGAGCACATCCACCATGTAGCAATGCTCACTGGCCTTGGTCAACTCAAAGTCAACTCAAACCCACCGTTGCTGGAGTAGACAGGACTGGCAAAAAGTGCTCTTCACTGACGAGGAAAAGCTAAAGTACAATAAAGGCACCACTGAAATTATTAAAGTAGCTGAGTGTCACAGATTATGTCGTGGTGTTGCAGGGAAGACCAAAATGCAGCAGAATTGTGGATACTCATTTTCTTTTAATGGAAAAAGGCAAAGCATCCACCGGAAAACAAAACAATAAATGATACTCACGACAACAACAGTTTTGCAGGCTCACAAACGCAGTGCAAAAACAATCTCCCACAATTACACAGACAAACACACCCAACTAATATAGGACTTCCAATCAAAGGCAACACCAAACAGCTGCCTTCAATTGGAAGTCCACCCCAATTAACTCAACATAGAAACAGATTACCTAGACTAAACATAGAATTACATAAACAAGGAACAGTGCCCAAAAACCCCGGAATACATAAATCAAATGCCCTATTTAGAAAAACCACCACCCCGAACCACATAAACCAAATACCCTCTGCCACGTCCTGACCAAACTACAATAACAATTAATCCTTATGCTGGCCAGGACGTGACAGTATCCCCCCCCCCCCCCCCCCCCCTAAAGGTGCTAACCCCGGAAGCACCTCACAAATAACAAAAACCCCAAACAACAAAAAATCCCCGTAAACTAAAGGGAGGGAAGGGAAGGTGGCTGCCGTCAACGACGGCACTGTGCTACACCCCCCCTCCCCAACCCACCTATATCTGGAGGTGGCTCTGGTTTTGGCAGTTCCGGGCAGACGACCCACCCCGGCAGCTCCGGGTAGACGGGCCACTCGGGCTGGGCCGGAAGACAGTCGGGTCACTCTGGCAGACCCGGAAGACAGTCGGGCCACTCTGGCATTGCCGGAAGACAGTCTGGCCACTCTGGCATCGCCGGGCAGTCTGGCATCGCCGGGCAGTCCGGCATCGCCGGGCAGTCTGGCCACTCTGGCATCGCCGGGCAGTCTGGCCACTCTGGCATCTCCGGGCAGTCTGGCCCCTCTGGCAGCTCCTGACTAGTGGGTGGCTCTGGCGACTCTTCACTGACGGGCAGTTCTGGCGACTCTTGACTGACGGGCAGTTCTGGCGACTCTTGACCGACGGGCAGTTCTGGCGACTCTTGACCGACGGGCAGTTCTGGCGACTCTTGACCGACGGGCAGTTCTGGCGACTCTTGACCGACGGGCAGTTCTGGCGACTCTTGACTGACGTGCAGTTCTGGCGACTCTTGACTGACGGGCAGTTCTGGCGACTCTTGACTGACGGGCAGCTCTAGTGATGTCGGACTGGGATGACGCACTTGAAGCCTGGTGCGTGGTGCTGGTACTGGACGTACCAGACTGGGAACACGCACCTCCAGGCTAGTGCGGGGAGCGGGAACAGGACGAGTCGGACTGGGCTGACGCACTTCCGGGTCCGCACGAGAGACAGGAGCTGGAAACCCAGGGCTATGGAGGCGCACAGGCGGTCTTGATCTTACCTCCTGCACAACCCGTCCTGGCTGGATGGAACTAGTAGCCCTGTACGAGCGGGGTGCTTGTACAGGGCGGACTGGGCTGTGCAGGGGCCTGATGGTAGCCGTGCGTAGAGCGGGAGTTGGGTAGCCTGGTCCTCGGAGGCGTACCAGCGACCAGATGCGCTGCGCAGGCATCCTCCTACCAGGCTGGATGCCCACTCTAGCACGGCACCTGCGAGGGGCTGGAATAACGCGCACCGGACTGTGCGTGCGTATGGGTGAGATAGTGCGCTCCTCAGCGAAACATGGCGCTCTCCACCTCATACGCTCCTCCATATAACCACGGGTAGCTGGCTTCCGGCTCTTCCTAGGCCTAGCCAAACTACCCGTGTGCCCCCCCCAAAAAAATTATTGGGGGTGCCTCTCGTGCTTCAACGCCAGTCGTGATCCTCGGAAACGTTCCCGGTCCTTACGAGCCATTCTCCATGGGCCCTTTCCGGCCATAACTTGCTCCCATGTCCATCTCTCCCGTTTGTCCAATTCAAAATTCCTCTGCTCCTTCCTCTGCTGCTTGGTCCTGGTTTGGTGGGAGATTCTGTCAGTGAGTTCTTCGTCGTCAGACGATATGGCGAAATCATCATCGTCGGAAAATGAAGACCAATATGCAGCAGAGTTGTGGATACTCATTTTCTTTTAATGGAAAAAGGCAAAGCATCCACCGGAAAACAAAACAATAAATGATACTCACGACACCAACAGTTTTGCAGGCTCACAAACGCAGTGCAAAAACAATCTCCCACAATTACACAGACAAACACACCCAACTAATATAGGACTTCCAATCAAAGGCAACACCAAACAGCTGCCTTCAATTGGAAGTCCACCCCAATTAACTCAACATAGAAACAGATTACCTAGACTAAACATAGAATTACATAAACAAGGAACAGTGCCCAAAAACCCCGGAATACATAAATCAAATGCCCTTTTTAGAAAAAACCACCACCCCGAACCACATAAACCAAATACCCTCTGCCACGTCCTGACCAAACTACAATAACAATTAATCCTTATACTGGCCAGGACGTGACACTGAGCTACTGGAGTACTAGTCCCAAACAATTGCTAAAATTGTTTCCAAATGTAGAAACATCCATCTGTTTAGGTGGGACTCAACTGAAAATACAGTCGAGTTTTGGAGTGAAGTGAATAACTACACGGACTCTTCCGGGACAAATCCATTTGAAGAACTGTGCAAAGCTGCACTCGCTGCCCTCTCCTTGCCACACTCAAATGCGGAGGTTGAACGGCTGTTCAGCCAAATGAGTGTGGTTAAGTCAAAGTTAAGAAATAGAATGTCACTGCACACTCTCAACTCCATAATCCTGGTGTGGTACGGACTGCAGCTGGCTGATGATACCTGTTACCAGCATAAACTACCAAGTGAAGTTCTGCAGCAGTTTGGCACCACAGCAACATACAGCTTTTAGGCCACTCCATCCTCTTCTGCTGGTTCCAGCTCCATGACAATGCAGTTGGACAGTGTAGATGAAGAGGATTTCCTTGCCAATCTTTGATTCATCATATTTACAGTACGTATGCAAGGAGTGGACTTTCTGGAACTGGCGGAGACACACAGCTGATGGTGGCAGTATGCACTGCAGTGTGAGCGAGAACAGTGCCAATATCTGGAGGAAACCATTGAGCAGCTAGACAGCCAAGCAGCACAACAACCTGGAGAGAGCTGGAGAGAGATGCATGGTGCACACATCATTATTTGAGTTAAGTTGCTTGTTCAAAAAGATAGCATATATACCTTGTTATTAGCTTGTACCTATAATTGTTGATCAGTTAGGTTGCATATTAACTAACTACCAATACACTGCTTAAAACTATAATTGTTCAGAATGTGTAGGTTTACTAGTTAAAAAGAAAATAAATGAAATGTAATTGTTCAATAGTTTGTAATGTGTAATTGTTTAATATTTCAATGTGTTGTGTTTAAAAATAAAAATATCTGATCATATAAAATGTGTTGTGTTTATATTACATTTACAAATAAAAATATGTGATAATAAACAAACAAATGTCAAATCATATTTTTCCCGAGATAGCCAGTCAATTGAGTAACGTTATTGTGTATTCTACGTAATGTCGCAGTTTTACGTTTTTACTTAATGACGTCATCACACAATGACATCACAATGTCATTTAGCAACTTTTAGCAACAAATCGACGTGCCTCTAGCAGCTTCCCCTGAAAATGAGATGGCAACACTGCTCAAATGGCCCTTTGTCTTTGGCCGCATGACTAAGTTACTCAAAACAAGAGAGGAAAAACACTGGCTTCTTCTTACATGAAACAAACAGACAGTGGAAATGTACAGGTTCAAGGCTTATACAGAGCATATGCATTACAGAGTTTGTAATTTTCCGTGATACTATTACCAATGTGCCCTCTTGAGAATAATTGTTGAGAGATCTCGACTTAAAAACAAAATAGATTCACTGTTGCTATCGAAGTCATTCCAAAGGGAAGGTTTAACAGACCAAATAAAGTGTGACCATATTTTATCACTCATCATCAATGATGCCATTTAAGCCTATAGCATTTGCCACGACAGCTATTGCTTAAATTCAACCCAGAATTCAACTAAAAATAGACAAATCAGTAGGCCTAGGGTTTCAAGCTGTGGTTAGAATGTAATGATAGTTAGTGATATTGAATTGTGTTTGATTGTCAACGCAACCAAATATCAACATTTGAAGAGATTTTGCCTTATGCCCCCAGCACCTTAAAATCAAGTCACATTTTATTAGTCACATGCTCCGAATACAACAGGTGAAATGCTAACCAACAATGCAATTAAAAAAAAATATATGAATAACAATAAGAAATAAAAGTAACTAGTAGTTAAAGAGCAGCAGTAAAATAACAATAGCGAGACTATACACCGGAGGGAGCCGGTACAGAGTCAATGTGCAGGGGCACTGGTTAGTCGAGGTAAATGAGGTAATATGTACATATAGATAGAGTTATTAAAGT
This sequence comes from Salmo trutta, assembly GCF_901001165.1. Classification (NCBI taxonomy): domain Eukaryota; kingdom Metazoa; phylum Chordata; class Actinopteri; order Salmoniformes; family Salmonidae; genus Salmo; species Salmo trutta. The sequence continues at coordinate 40,463,023 of NC_042970.1, read as the reverse complement.
GACTATGCATAGATGATAACAACAGAGAGTAGCAGCGGTGTAAAAAGGGGGGGGCAATGTGAATAGTCTGGTTAGCCATTTGAGTCTTATGAGCCGACTCACCCGGCTCCAGGATAGATTTTGACTCTTCAAACATACCCAAGCCGCCCCTAATCAAAACGAAACAAAACGGCCTAAACCCAGCCGTCAGAAAACACACAAAATGTAACTTCTCTCAATGTGTCAATCACTCTCGAGTCATCTGGAACCCACAAGCTATGCACAAGGGACTACTAGGGGGGCACTTGAACATTCGTAGTGTCATTCCAAAAAGTGATCAAATTCAACATCTACTCACAGACTCCAACCTTGACTTCCTCTGCCTCTCAGAGACATGGCTCCATAAAAACTCTCCATATGCTGCTTTGATTGTACCTGGCTACAATGTTTTCAGGAGAGACAGGATTGAAGGAAAAGGAGGGGGTCTGATGATTTACATTAAAGAACATATCCGATGTAAACAAATTGAGTGGTCATGTGATAATGAACTGGAATGTATTGGCCTGAACGTTACACTGTCTCCCCAAATGTCTTTTACCCTTATGGAATGTATAGACCACCTTCCACCAAAAGTTGTTTTTTGATCAGTTTAATAAAATGCTTAGGGAATGTGATTTTGGGAAAGAGGTCACCTTAATGGGAGATTTTAATATTAATTATGAAGACAAGTCTTGTAGGAAAAGCCTCAAACGGATCACTAATACCTTTGACCTTACACAGCTAGTTAAAGGGCCAACCAGGGTGACTTGTTGCTCTAAAACACAGATTGATTTGGTGTTCAGTAATAAACCAGAGAGAGTGACTAAATCATTCAATATGGTTACTGGGCTATCTGATCATAATCTGACACTTATAGCCAGAAAGCTGTCTAAGAGCAGGTTTAATCTCTCTATTGTTAGAAAGACGGATCAACTAAGAATACCTAAGAGTGAATTAAGCTATTTTGAAAACGCAATTCATGGAATTAACTGGAATGATCTCTTGTCCTATACAGACGTGGAAGCTGATAGTCAGGTTTTTCTATCCACAATCCAGACTACAATAAATGGTTTCCTAAAGAAAATCACATCCAAACCTGGCCAAAAGAGCACTCTTCCTTGGCTAAATGGAGAAATCTGGAAATTGATGAAAGAACGAGATTATGCTCTAAAAACAGCCCTAAAATCCAAATTAGAGCACAGACGTAGGTTTACCATGTTGAGAAATAAGGTGATGAAAGAAATCAGACAGGCCAAGGCAAACGTTTTTATTAACATAATTGGTGAGGCAAAGTGAAATTCTAAATTGATCTGGGAGAATCTAAAAAAGTTAACAGGGAAAGACCATAGTAACACTGCAAAAAGACTAGAAATCATGGTGAATAACAATCTAACACAGGATGCAGTCGAAATAGCGATAGCCTTCAATTCCTACTTTATTGACTCTGTCAGGGTACTGACACAGAACCCCTCCACTGGTTTCTTGGGCTCAGTGCTAGTGAATGACGCTCAACCTGTCTTCATCATAAGGGAGATTTCTGAGTCAAAGGTGAACAAGGTGATTAGCTCACAAAAGAACTCTAAATCCAAAGATGTGTTTGGGCTGGACTCTATACCTTTCTTAAAAACTACAAAGAGTCACTCATTGGCCCCATTACTAAGGTCACCAACACATCTATTGGTCTGGGGTGTTTCCAAGTGTATGGAAGTTGGCCATAAAAACGGCCATCTTTAAATCGGGCAACCCTGCTGACGTGGGTAACTACAGGCCCATTAGTATACTACCTGTGGTGTCAAAGGTTGTTGAAAAGTGTGTAGCAGAACAACTGATTGCCCACCTCAACAACAGGCCCTTCACATTACACTCCATGCAGTTTGGCTTCAGAGCGAAACACTCCACAGAAACGGCCAACTGCTTTCTTCTGGAAAATGTGAAGTCCAAGATGGACAAAGGGGGCGTTGTTGGGGCTGTGTTTCTGGACCTAAGGAAGGCTTTTGATACTGTTAACCATGAGATTCCCATCACAAAAATGTCCAAGTTCAACTTTTCCCCCGATGCCTTGAGATGGATGAAATCATACCTTGAAGGCAGAACTCAGTGTGTCAGAGTGAGCAATGCTCTGTCGCCCACTCATAGCTATGATGTGGCCATGCCCCAAGGGTCAATACTGGGGCCCCTCCTGTTCAGCCTGTACATTCATGATCTGCCCTCTGTCTGTACTGGGTCTGAAGTTCAAATGTATGCAGATGATACAGTGATATATGTGCATGCAAAGAGCAAACAACAAGCTGCACAAGAACTCACTACTGTAATGGTCCAGGTTACAAAGTGGCTCAGTGACTCGTGTTTGCATCTCGATGTGAAAAAAACTGTTTGCATGTTCTTCACAAAGAGGGCAACAGATGCAACTGAGCCAGATGTCTATGTGTCAGGGGAGAAGCTCCAGGTGGCATCTGATTTTAAGTACCTTGGCATCATACTTGATTCCAACCTCTGTTTTGAAAAGCATGTGAAAAAGGTCATTCAAATAACCAAATTGAACCTAGCTAATTCCCAATATATACAAAATTGTTTGAGTACAGAGGTAGCAAAACTGTACTTCAAATCTATGACACTCCCCCACTTATCATACTGCTTGACTAGTTGGGCCCAAGCTTGCTGTACAACATTAAAACCTATTCAGTCTGTCTACAAACAGGCTCTCAAAGTGCTTGATAGGAAGCCCAATAGCCATCATCACTGTTACATCCTCAGAAAGCATGAACTCCTGAGTTGGGAAAATCTTGTGCAATACACCGACGCATGTCTTGTATTCAAGATCCTAAATGGCCTGGCTCCCCCTCCACTCAGTATTTTTGTTAAACAGAAAACCCAAACATATGGCAGCAGATCCACAAGGTCTGCCATGAGAAATGACTGTATAGTTCCCTTAAGGAAAAGCACCTTTAGTAAATCTGCTTTCTCTGTGAGTGCTTCCCATGTCTGGAATACACTGCCATCAGACACACATAACTGCACCACATATCACACTTTCACAAAATGCATGAAGACATGGCTAAATGTCAATCAGATTTGTGAACATAATCCCTAGCTGTGTATTGCCGCTTTCCATGTTGTCTGTTGTCTGTAGCTTGTGAGGTGTGGAAACACTTTGTTGCTTTTATGGATTTTGTCTTGTTGCTTTTTGTTCTATGTTGCTCTGTCTGTATGCTACATCTTGCTTGTCCTATGTTGCTCTGTCTGTATGCTATGTCTTGCTTGTCCTATGTTGCTCTGCGTGTGCTCACTGCTCAATGATTGTCTATATTGTAATTGTTTTTAATAACCTGCCCAGGGACTGCGGTTGAAAATTAGCCGGCTGGCTAAAACCGGCACTTTTACTGAAACGTTGATTAATGTGCACTGTCCCTGTTAAAATAAACTCAAACTCAACCTGCTCCACTACAGCCCCTTCGATGAGAATGGGGGAGTACTTGGTCCTCTTTTTCCTGTTGTCCACAATCATCACCTTTGTCTTGATCACGTTGAGTGAGAGGTTGTTGTCCTGGAACCACACGGTCAGGTCTCTGACCTCCTCCTATAGGCTTTCTCGTCGTTGTCAGGGATTAGGCCTACCACTGTTGTGTCATTGGCAAACTTAATGACGTTGTTGGTGTCGTGCCTGGCTGTGCAGTCATGAGTGAACAGGGAGTACAGGAAGGGACTGAGCACGCACCCATGAGAGGCCCCTGTTATGAGGATCAGCGTGGCGGATGTGTTGTTACCTACCCTTAACACCAGGGGGCGGCCCGTCAGGAAGTCCAGTTGCAGAGGGAAGTGTTTAGTACCAGGGTCTCTAGCTTATTGTCGAGCTTTGACAGCACTATGGTGTTGAACGCTGAGCTGTAGTCAATGAACAGCATTCTCACATACAGTTGAAGGCGGAAGTTTACATACACCTCAACCAAATATATCAAAAATCTGTTTTTCACAATTCCTGACATTTAATCCTAGTAAAAATTCCCTGTCTTAGGTCAGTTAGAATCAATACCTTATTTTAAGAATGTGAAATGTCAGAATAATAGTAGAGAGAGTGATTTATTTCAGCTTTTATTTCTTTCATTTCATTCCCAGTGGGTCAGAAGTTTACATACACTCAATTAGTATTTGGTAGCATTGCCTTTAAATTATTGAACTTGGGTCAAATGTTTCAGGTAGCCTTCCACAAGCTTCCCACAATAAGTTGGGTGAATTCTGGCCCATTCGTCCTAACAGAGCTGGTGTAACTGAGTCAGGTTTGTAGGCCTCCTTGCTCGCACATGCTTTTTCAGTTCTGCCAACAAATTTTCTATGGGATTGAGGTCAGGGCTTTGTGATGGCCACTCCAAAACTTTGACTTTGTTGTCCTTAAGCCATTTTGCCAAAACTTTGGAAGTATTCTTGGGGTCATTGTCCATTTTGAAGACCCATTTGCAACAAAACTTTACCTTCTTGACTGATGTCTTGAGATGTTGCTTCAATATATCCACATAATTTCCCTCCCTCATGATGTCATCTGTTTTGTGAAGGGCAACAGGCCCTCCTGCAGCAAAGCACCACCACAACATGATGCTGCCATCCCCGTGCTTCACATTTGAGATGTTCTTCAGCTTGCAAGCCTCCCTCTTTTCCTCCAAATATAATGATGGTCATTATGGCCAAACAGTTCTATTTTTGTTTCATCAGACCAGAGGACATTTCTCCAAAAAGTGCGATCTTTTCCCCATGTGCAGTTGCAAACTGTAGTCTGGCTTTTTTTATGGTGGTTTTGGAGCAGTGACTTCTTCCTTGCTGAGCGGCCTTTCAGGTTATGTCGATATAGGACTCATTTTACTGTGGCTATAGATACTTTTGTACCTGTTTCCTCCAGCATCCTCACAGGGTCCTTTTCTGTTGTTCTGGGATTGATTTGTACTTTTCACACCAAAGTACATTCATCTCTAGGAGACAGAACGCGTCTCCTTCTTGAACGGTATGACGGCTGCGTGGTCCCATGGTGTTTATACTTGCGTACTATTGTTTGTACAGATGAACAGGGTACCTTCAGGCATTTTGAAATTGTTCCCAAGGATGAACCAGACTTGTGAAGGTCTACGATTTTCTTTCTGAGATCTTGGCTGATTTCTTTAGATTTTCCCATGATGTCAAGCAAAGAGGCACTGAGTTTGAAGGTAGGCCTTGAAATACATCCACAGATACACCTCCAATTGACTCAGTTGATGTCAATTAGCCTATCAGAAGCTTCAAAAGCCATGACATAATTTTCTGGAATTTTCCAAGCTGTTTAAAACCTTTTGGGGATAGGGGGCAGTATTGAGAATTTTGGAAAAAATATGTTCCCATTTTTAACTGCCTCCTACACCAACTCAGAAGCTAGAATATGCATATTATTGTTCAGGTTTGGATAGAAAACACTCTGAATTTTCTAAAACTGTTTGAATGGTGTCTGTGAGTATAACAGAACTCCTATGGCAGGCAAAAACCTGACAAGGTTTCAAGCAGGAAGTACCCTGTCTGACAAGGAGTCGTGCGTCTTGCATCTTTTTATTGAAAAGTAAGGATCTTAGCTGTAACGTGACAATTCCCAGGGCTCCAATAGGCTCTCAGAGCCCGGGAAATAACTGAAGGTTTACGAGGGAGCCTCAGGCTGAAACACATTATCACCTTTTGTAAGTGGCTGCTCAGAGGACCTTTGAATGAGGCGCGTGCACGATTCGCTCCTGAGGAGAAATTTTATTCGGCTGTTTAGGCTCAATGCATATTCCCGGTCGGAATATTATCACTTATCTACGAGATAAATGGCATAAAAATTGGTTTTAAACAGCGGTTGACATGCTTCGAAGTACGGTAATGGAATATTTAGACATTTTTGACACGCCAATGCGCCATGCGCGACACCGTGATGAAGCATTCTGATAGTGTCTAGAACTCACGAACAAAACGTCGCTGTTTGGATATAACGATGGATTATTTGGGACCAAACCAACATTTGTTATTGAAGTAGAAGTCCTGGCAGTGTATTCTGACGAAGAACAAGCAAGGTAAGAACATTTTTCTTATAGGAAATGTGATTTTGGTGGAGGCTGACCTGGGTGGGTATCTAAATAGCTAGCCCTGTGATGCCGGGCTATGTACTTAGATTATTGCAAAATGTGCTTCATCCGAAAAGCTATTTTAAAATCGGACATATCGAGTGCATAGAGGAGTAATGTATCTATAATTCTTAAAATAATTGTTATGCTTTTTGTGAACGTTTAACGTGAGTAATTTAGCAAACTGTTAGTAAATTCCCCGGAAGTTTGCGGGGGTTATGCTTTTTCTGAACGTCACATGCTAATGTAAAAAGCTGTTTTTTGATATAAATATGAACTTGATTGAACAGACATGCATGTATTGTATAACACAATGTCCTAGGTGTGTCATCTGATGAAGATCATAAAAGGTTAGTGCTGCATTTAGCTGTGGTTTGGGTTTATGTGACATGATATGCTAGCTTGAAAAATGGGTGTCTGATTTTTTCTGGCTGGGCACTCTGCTGACATAATCTAATGTTTTGCTTTCGTTGTAAAGCCTTTTTGAAATCGGACAGTGGGGTTAGATTAACGAGATTCTTGTCTTTAAATAGCTGTAAAATAGTCAAATGTTTGAGAAATTGAAGTAATAGTATTTCTAACGATTCAAAAATCGCGCCACTGGATTTCAGTGGCTGTTACGTAGGTGGGACGAGTTCGTCCCACATGCGCCAGAGAGGTTAAAGGCACAGTCAACTTAGTGTATGTACATTTCTGACCCACTGTAATTGTGATACAGTGAATGGTAAGTGAAATAATCTGTCTGTAAACAATAGTTGGAAAAATGACTTGTGTCATGCACAAAGTAGATGTCCTAACCGACTTGCCAAAACTATAGTTTGTTAACAAGGAATTTGTGGAGTAGTTGAAAAACGACTTTTAATGACTCCAACCTAAGTGTATGTAAATTTCCGTCTTCATTTGAAGGTGTTCCTTCTGTCCAGGTGGGAAAGGGCAGTGTGGAATGCAATAGAGATTGCCTCATCCGTGGATCTGTTAGGGCGGTATGCAAATTGGAGTGGGTCTAGGGTTTCTGGAATAAAGGTGTTGATGTGAGCCATGACCAGCCTTTCAAAGCACTTCATGGCTACAGACGTGAGTGCTATTTATCGGAAGTCATTTAGGCAGGTTACCTTAATGTTCTTGGGCACAGGGACTATGGTGGTCTGCTTAAAACATGCTGGTATTACAGACTCAGACAGGGAGAGGTTGAAAATGTCAGTGATGACACTTGCCAGTTGGTCAGCGCATGCTCACAGTACACGTCCTGGTAATCCGTCTAGCCCTGCGGCCTTGTGAATGTTGCCCCTTTTGAAGGTCTACTCACATCGGTTGCGGAGAGCATGGTCACACAGAGCTAGTGCTCTCATGCATGTTTCAGTGTTATTTGTTTCGAAGCGAGCATAGAAGTGTCCCTGGGCAGCTCTCGGCTTTGCTTTCCTTTGTAGTCTGTAATGGTTTGCAAGCCCTGCCACATCCAACGAGCGTCAGATCGGTGTAGTACGATTCGATCTTAGTCCTGTATTGATGCATTGCCTGTTTGATTGTTTGTCGGAGGGCATAGCGGAATTTCTTATAAGCTTCTGGGTTAGAGTCCCGCTCCCTTGAAAGCAGCAGTCTAGTCTTTAGCTCAGTGCGGATGTTGCCTGTAATCCATGGCTTCTGGTTGGGGTATGTACTAGAGGTCGACCGATTATGATTTTTCTACGCTGTCATAAGCTTCGTCTTCAGAAGAGGAGAAATCAATATTGGACCAATACGCAGCGTGGTAAGTGTCCATACTTATATTTTTATTTAACCATGAACACTAAACAAAACGAACGACAGTCCTGTACGGTACTACGACTATACAAAGAAAACAACCACCCTCAAACATAAGAGAAAATAAACCCATATAAATATGGCCTCCAATTAGAAGCAACGACAACCAGCTGCTTCTAATTGGAGGTCGTTCCCAAAACTAACATAGAAATACGAACATAGAAATACCAAACATAGAACAATACCCCAAAAAACCCGACAACACAAAACAAACACACCCCTGCCACGTCCTGACCAAACTACAATAACAAATAACCCCTTTTACTGGTCAGGACGTTACAGTACCCCCTCCCCCCCAAAGGTGCAGACCCCGGATGCACTTGAAACAAACAAAAAAAAACGAACACAATAACCACAAAATAATGGGAGGGTAGGGAGGGTGGCCACCGTCACCAACGGTTCCTGTGCAAACACCCCCCCTTCCCCAATCCTCCCCCCTATGGAGGTGGCTCAGGTTCCGGCCCTAGTCCCCAACCTAACCTGTCCACCCCCGCTGAAGGCTGAGGGCTGTAGCGCGTCGCTGGAGACCTCGGGCTGAGGAGCAACTCTGGGAGCTCTGGACTGGAGGGCAACTCTGGCTGCGCCGGCTCCGGACTGGAGGGCGACTCTGGCTGCGCCGGCTCCGGACTGGAGGGCGACTCTGGCAGCTCCGGACTTGATAAGAGAATTATCTAATGAAGGTAAATGAATCAATAATCCATTATGAATTAGTAGTTATGTAGCATTGATAAGAAACTGTAAGTCAATGTATTGAACGTTAGTCCCATCAAGTCTAGACATGGGTCATGGGTGTGTGAGATACCGGGAGTAGCCTTCAAGGTTCTCCTAATCTATGGGGAAAGGAACAGGCAGTGCTGGAACAGTGGTGGGAGGTCAAGGAAGAGACACTGTTCACCTACTGTCTGTGCGTATGTGTGTGCATAGGTTATCTACTGTTGGTGTGTGCGTAAGTGGAGAGGATAAAATGAACATCTTTGTTATTTGGACTTCAGAACATTCTCTGAATAAACTGTACAGACCTTTTGCAGAAAGCTGAGTCCTTGCCTAATTATTAACCCAGTGTCTTACAAACCCTGGGGATTAGTCAAGGCTTATTGATTGTTAATTATTCATTAGGATAGAAAATTCCTTTGACAGGACTGGAGGGCGACTCTGGCGGCTCTGGACTAGAGGGCGACTCTGGCGGCTCCGAACTGGAGGGCGACTCTGGCGACTCCGGACTGGAGGGCGACTCTGGCGGCTCCGGACTGGAGGGCGACTCTGGCGGCTCCGGACTGGAGGGCGACTCTGGCGGCTCCGGACTGGAGGGCGTCTCTGTTGGCTCCGGACTGTAGGGTGTCTCTGTCGGCTCCGGACTGGGCTGATGCACTACAGGCCTGGTACATGGGACTGGCTTTGGAGGCGCCAGACTAGGGACACGCACCTCAAGGCTAGTGCGAGGAGCAGGAACAGGACGTACTGGACTGGGCTGACGCACTGGAGACCTGGTCTGTGGAACTGGCTTAGGAGGCGCCGGACTAGTGACACGCACCACAGGGCTAGTGCGAGGAGCAGGAACTGGGTAAACTGGACCCTGGAGATGCACTGGAGGTCTGGAGCATACGGCCTGCACAACCCTTCCTGGCTGAGTGCTCACCATGGCTTGGCCATACTGAGGAGCTTTCACCAATAGCACCGGCCTTTGAATGCGTCTGGGCAATATAGTGTGCATTTCCGCATAGCGCGGTGCTTTCATGATCCGTTGCTCCCCATTATAAGCATGAGGAGTTGGCTCAGGTCTACGACCTGACTTAGCCATACTACCCGTGTGCCCCCTCCCAAAAATTTTTTGGGGCTGCCTCTCAGGCTTCCTTGCCAGCAGTGTTCCCACATAACATTCCCGGTTTTCTCCAGCCTTCTTCCATGGTCCCTCTCCAGCCAATATTTCCTCCCATGTCCACGACTCTACATTGCTCCTCTGCTGCTCCTTCCTCCGCTGCTTGGTCCTCTTTTGGTGGGTGGTTCTGTCAGGTGCGTCGTATCAGAACAAACTGCAGCGGGAATGTGAAACATCTTCTTTTATTGAAGAAAAGAAACAAAGACTTGAACATAAACAACGACGAAAAACAGTCCTGTAAGGCTCACAGCTTTACACGGAACAACCACCCACAAACACAAGAGAAAATAAACCCATATAAATATGGCCTCCAATTAGAAGCAATGACAACCAGCTGCTTCTAATTGGAGGTCGTTCCCAAAACTGACATAGAAATAGAACAACTAGAAATACGAACATAGAAATACAAAACATAGAACAATACCCAAACAAACCCGACAACACAAAACATACACACCCCTGCCATGTCCTGACCAAACTACAATAACAAATAACCCCTTTCACTGGTCAGGACGTGACAAACGCTGATACCGATACCAATTATTGGAGGACCAAAAAAAAGCCGATACCGATTAATCGGCTGATTTTTTTCCCTTTATTTGTAATAATGACAATTACAACAATACTGAATGAACACTTATTTTAACTTAATATAATACATTAATAAAATCAATTTAGCTTCAAATAAATAATGAAACGTTCAATTTGGTTTAAATAATGCAAAAACAAAGTGTTGGAGAAGAAAGTAAAAGTGCAATATGTGCCATGTAAGAAAGCTAACGTTTAAGTGCCTTGCTCAGAACATGGGAACATATGAAAGCTGGTGGTTCCTTTTAACATGAGTCTTCAATATTCCCAGGTAAGAAGTTTTAGGTTGTAGTTATTATAGGAATTATAGGACTATTTCTCTCTATACGATTTGTATTTCATATACCTTTGACTATTGGATGTTCTTATAGGCACTTTAGTATTGCCAGTGTAAGAGTATAGCTTCTGTCCCTCTCCTGGCCCCTACCTGGGATCGAACCAGGAACACATCGACAACAGCCACACTCGAAGCAGCGTTACCCATGTAGAGCAAGTGGAACAACTACTCCAAGTCTCAGAGCGAGTGACGTTTGAAACGATATTAGCACGCACCCGCTAACTAGCTAGCCATTTCACATCAGTTACACCAGCCTAATCTTGGGAGTTGACATGCTTGAAGTCATAAACAGCGCAATGCATTGCAAAGAGCTGCTGGCAAAACGCACGGAAAGTGCTGTTTGAATGAATGCTTACGAGCCTGCTGGTGCCTACCACCGCTCAGTCAGACTGCTCTATCAAATCATAGACTTAATTATAATATAATAAACACACAGAAATACGAGCCTTAGGTCATTAATATGGTCGAATCCGGAAACTATCATCTCGAAAACAAAATGTTTGTTTCTTTCAGTGAAATACGGAAGTGTTTCGTATTTATTCTAACGGTTGGCATCCCTAAGTATAAATATTCCTGTTACATTACACAACCTTCAATGGTATGTCATAATTACGTAAAATTCTGGCAAATTAGTTCACAACGAGCCAGGCAATGACACAATTTCGCGTTGGACTAGTAACCAGAAGGTTGCAAAAACGAATCCCCGAATCCCCCCTGAACAAGGCAGTTAACCCCCGTTCCTAGGCAGTCATTGAAAATAAGAATGTGTTCTTAATCTGACTTGCCTAGTTAAATAAAGGTGTAAAACAATAAATAAATAAATAAAAATATTGGCGAATCGGTGGCCAAAAATACCGATTACCGATTGTTGTGAAAACTTGAAATCGGCCCTAATTAATCGGCCAGTCCGAATAATCGGTCGACCTCTAGTATGTACATACAGTCACCGTGGGGACGACGTCATCGATGCAGTTATTGTTGAAGCCAATGACTTATGTGGTGTACTCCTCAATGCCATCGGAAAATCCCGGAACATATTACAGTCTGTGCTAGCAAAACAGTCCAGTAGCTTAGCATCTGCTTCATCTGACCACTTTGTTATTGATCGAGTCACTGGTGCTTCCTGCTTCATTCATTTTTGCTTGTAAGCAGGAATTAGTAGGATAGAATTATGGTCAGATTTGCCAAATGGAGGATGAGGGAGAGCTTTGTATGCATCTCTGTGGAGTAAAGGTGGTCCAGAGTTTTTTCCCTTTAACATCCCATTTAACATGCTGATAGAAATTCGGTAAGACAGATTTAAGTTTCCCTGCATTAAAGTGCCCGGCCACTAGGAGAGCAACCTCTGGGTGAGCGTTTTCCTGTTTGCTTGTGGCAGAATACAGCTCATTCAGTGCGGTCTTAGTGCCAGCATCGGTCTGTGGTGGTATGTAGACAACTTTGAAAAATACAGATGAAAACTCTCTAGGTAGATAGTGTGGTCTACAGCTTATCATGAGATACTCTACCTCAGGCGAGCAAAACTTCAAGACTTCCTTAGATATCGTGCACCAGCTGTCATTTACAAAAATACACAGTCCGCCACCTCTTGTCTTACCAGACGCCGCTGTCCTGTCCTGCTGATACAGTGCATAACCAGGCAGCTGTATGTTGATAATGTCGTCGTTCAGCCACGACTCCGTGATGCATAAGATATAACAGCTTTGACTGTCCCGTTGGTAGTTTAATCTTCTGCATTCGTCATCGATTTTATTTTCCAAAGATTGCACGTTTGCTAGCAGAACGCAAGGCAGTGGGGGTTTATTCGATCGCCCACGAATTCTCAGAATGCAGTCCGACCTCCGGCCCCTTTTTCTCTGCCTCCTCTTCACACAAATGATGGGGATCTGGAACTGTTCCCGGGAAAGCAGTATGTCATTCATGTTGGGCTCGTCAGACTCATTAACGGGAAAAAAGTATTTTGCCAGTTCGTGATGAGTAATCGATGTTCTGATGTCTAGAAGTTATTTTCGGTCATAAGAGACGGTAGCAGCAACATTATGTACAAAATAAGTAAAAAATGAAAAACACAATTGGTTAGGAGCATGTAAAACGTCAGCCTTCTACGGCGCCATCTTACGATCACTAACTATTCACTAATCAGCTCTGGGTGTGCGGTAGATTCCGCCTATTATCTACAATTTTTGGTTAGACAATGCTAATATTAGCGGTCGAAACTGTTGCAAACATTTGCACCAACATTGGGGATTGTAGTACTGGCACCTAAAATGACAAACTGAAGGCAAACAAGACAAAGCAATTTGACATGAAATGCAATCCATGAAGCACTCCTCTAATATCAAACAAAAGAGGGACAATATTTGGAACTTTTTCAAATGTAATTGTATAATACATAATTCATTTGTTGACTGTTGTGTACAGTAAGATCCCACCATTTACCATACAGCAAATATCTGTGGCCTATAGTGTCCAGTAGCCAGGGGCGGACTGGCCATTTTTATCCCAGTGGGCCTGTCTAACTTGGGTTTTGCTCAAAATAATCAGTATCTGGCTAATAGTGGGGGGCTTGAGAACAAAAATGGACCGGTGTGGGGGCCACAAGGAAATAAAATGTGTTGGTGTGTTTGAAATGCCAGGGCTAATTTATTGTCACAGTCCGCCATGCCCGTAGACCACTACAGTCTTACATTTTGCCATCATTCAAATGGACTGACTGCATGACAAGTGCTTGAAACTAGCGCGCTATTGCCACATACAGTACAACTACTTACTTTCAGTGGGACAAAAACAATCACCACTCACTCACCAAGGAACTAAGAACCACCTGCAGTAACATTACATGAACAGTTGGTGGTACTAACGCACTACAGCTGTGACATGGATATGGTTGTGGTAGTCATTTTCATGGAACTACATGCATTGATTATACTTTTGTAATAATAATAAGACGATTATTATGGTACCAGAGGTGTCACGCACCAAATTATTGAAGGGCCACTGATGGCCAAATTTTATATATTTTAATTAAGCAATATCTTAAATATTTACATTTTGATAATTTATCAGATGCTCTTCTCCAGAGCCACTTACAGTCAGCTCATTCAACTAAAGGTTGCTAGATATCACAGTATTTGTAAAAACCAGTCATTACAAAGTCAGTGCTAGTAGAAAAGACACCTGTTAGTACAAGAAAACAAGTATAACAGTAAGGTGATTGTTTCTTTGTTAGGGGGTAAGGTTTTTAGGGGGATAACAGTGAAGGAGCCTAAATGGGTCTGTTTATAAGTAACTAACATCACCTTTACATCACAGTCTTACATAACTTTTTGTGTAGTGGCACAGTTTAGTGATCTCTAACCTTTGGCCAAAATCGTGAAATGGAGATCATTTATTAACATTTAGAATAAAGGAGCATCTTTCTCAGTTTTGTCTTTTCAGAGCGCTCTGCCTTACAGTAGGTCCACATAGGCAAATATAGCACAACATTCACATAATAAAAATACAAGAAAAACCTTGTGATGAATGAAGTTGAGAAGCATTCAGAGGAAATTCTTGAAGAATGCTGCTCAGCTACAAAGCACGGAGAATGGTGAGCACTACATTTTTCATTAATTGCTTTGAGATAGATGTTTTGGTAACACGTTATATTACAGTGCCCTTATTACAGTGGAATTATTCCTGTAAGTACAGTGCGACAGTATTGTAATTACTCATTGTTATACTGTACTTACACTGTAATGTAAAAGGAAACAGATTTTCTTGACGTGACCTTCACCTGAAGGTCACTGGATGTGTTTACACTACTTTAACATAATTACTGTGTCATTAACATGTTATTTCTTAGTAAATGGCTGGTCATTTATGTTCTGTAAAATATAGTTTGGACACACCTACTCATTCAAGGGTTTTTCTTTATTTTTACTATTTTCTAGATTGTAGAATAATAGTGAAGACATCAAAACTATGAAATAGCACATATGGAATCACACTATGGGCCTTAAAGAGTCCTTAACAGAATGCTTTTATTTATATCATATTTCATTGGCTGAAGTTTTAGATTCCATCCACAGTCATTAGACACCATCCATCCAGCTAGCAATTGTTGATCATGCTGATATGTTGAAATACTACATCATGTACAGCATATTTTAAACTGTTGAAATCAGTGGACTTTGGTATGAGGTAATAAAAAAGTAGCCTAGTGGTTAGAGCATTAGGCCAGTAACTGAAAGGTTTCTGGATCAAATCCCCGAGCTAACAAGGTAAAAATCTGTAATTCTGAACAAGGCAGTTAACCCACTGTTTCCCGGTA
Organism: Salmo trutta; assembly: GCF_901001165.1. Taxonomy (NCBI): domain Eukaryota; kingdom Metazoa; phylum Chordata; class Actinopteri; order Salmoniformes; family Salmonidae; genus Salmo; species Salmo trutta. Next base: position 40,447,982 of record NC_042970.1, on the reverse strand, counting down.
GGCCGTCGTTGTAAATAAGAATTTGTTCTTAACTAACTTGCCTAGCAGCGTAATTGTCAAAACTAACTGTCGCCAACTCTTAGCTATGATGTGGGCTTGCCCCAAGGGAATGGGGGAGACCTAGTCAGTTGTCCAACTGAATGTATTCAACTGAAATGTGTCTCCTGCATTTAACCCAACCCCTCTGAATCAGAGAGGTGCGGGGGGCTGCCTTAATCAACATCCACGTCTTCAGCCCCTGGGGAACAGGCGGTTAACTGCCTTGCTCAGGGCAGAACTACAAATTTTTACCTTGTCAGCTCGGGAATTCAATCCAACAACCTTCCGGTTACTGGCCTAACGCTCTAACCACTATGCTACCTGCCACCATGCCGCCCAAGGGTCAATACTGTACATTCATGATTTGCCTTCTGTCTGTACTGGGTCTGAAGTTCAAACGTATGCAGATGATACAGCGATATATGTGCATGCAAAGAGCAAACAACAAGCTGCACAAGAACTCACTACTGTAATGGTCCAGGTTACAAAGTGGCTCAGTGACTCATGTTCGCATCTCAAAAATCAGTCTGCATGTTCCTCACAAAGAGGGCAACTGATGCTACTGAGCCAGATGTCTATGTGTCAAGGGAGAAACTCCTGGTGGTATCTGATTTTAAGTACATTTTAAGGCATCATACTTGATTCCAGCCTCTCTTTTAAAAGCAGGTGAAAAAGGTAACTCAAATAACCAAATTCAACCTAGCTAATTTCCGATATATACAAAATTGTTTGAGTACAGAGGTAGCAAAACTGTACTTCAAATCTATGATACTCCCCCACTTAACATACTGCTTGTCTAGTTGGGCCCAAGCTTGCTGTACAACATTAAAACCCATTTAGTCGGTCAACAAACAGGCTCTCAAAGTGCTTGATAGGAAGCCCACTTGTTACATCCATAGGAAGCATGAGCTCCTGAGTAGGAAAAATATTGTGCAATACACCGACGAATGTCTTGTATTCAAGATCCTAAATGGCCTGGCTCCCCCTCCACTCAGTACTTTTGTTAAACAGAAAACCCAAACCTATGGCAGCAGATCCACAAGGTCTGCCATGAGAGGTGACTGTATAGTTCCCTTAAGGAAAAGCACCTTTAGTAAATCCGCTTTCTCTGTGAGAGCTTCCCATGTCTGGAATACACTGTCGCTTTCCACGTTGTCTGTAGCTGGTGAGGTGTGGAAACACTTTGTTCTTTTATGGATTTTGTTTTGTTGCTTTTTGCGTGCTACGTGTTGCTTGGTCTATGTTTATGTGCTCACCGCTCATTGATTGTCTGTATTGTTATTGTAATTGTTTTTAATAACCTGCCCAGGGACTGCGGTTGAAAATTATCCCTGGCTAAAACTGACACTTTTACTGAAATGTTGATTCATGTGCACTGTTCCTGTAAAAATAAAAATAATCTCAAACTCAAAATTGCAATCCACTTTAATGACCGGACATTATTCCACGTAATAGAAACAGATTATAATGTTAGAATACATGAATTTCCTGCTCAAATTCACTGGTGTTACCTAAACTATAAAACCCAGCAACAAGTAATCAGAAATCACAGATTGTTTCCGATTCAACTATTCAGACCTCTACTGAAAACGACCCACTGCATCCCTTACAGCCCGATATAGCCCAGTGAGCACGACTAACTCTTCTATTCTTACCAGTAGGACAAAAATATAACCCATTCTCAAACAACGTTCTGCGCTTACCTCTATCGTAAGGTTAAAAACAAACTTGACAATTATCTCTTCTCTTCCAGCTTCCTACTTATGAAAAGTGCAAGACTTTAAAAGTATCAAGTAATGCGCCAAATGTATAAAATACATCAATCAGTCCATAATAAAACAAAAATGAATTAAGTAAATATGATTCCATTCTCAATATGTTATTCCAGCAGACCATTTAGGCAACAGACAACGTATAACATCGAAATCGCCTCGCTATATGTTGAATAAATTAGCCTTTCAATTTGAACTAAGCAAGTTGTTAAAATGTTCAGTTTATATCTTAAACAAACACTGGCGGAAGTATCTGTCCAGACAAAACATACCAATACTTGAATTACAATCAGAAACCATTTTTTTGTCAATATCATTGACCCAATGCTATTGAAATGACAAATCACTCCTGCAAATAACCCAATTACAATGGTTTGTAGTCTTAACATCTGGCACATAATAACGACACAATTCCCAGAAAATAGCCTTCATTAATTGTCAAAGCGTTTCTCTGTAGAGATTCTCACATGCGCAAAGGGAATAGATTTGCAGTCAATTATTTAAATCGTCATTAATTGACTAAGAAACAGATCTTGCGCTTTTCAATAAAATCAGATTATGTTTTCTCATGCAACATATTTCAATTACTTTGCTACATCACATTAATCCCGCAATGATAATTAGTTTGATGGCTAGCCTAGGCTTTGTACGACGTTACAAATTACGTCGAGAATCCATCTTAATTCGCTCTAACTAAAAAAGGTTTATTCAATAAATATAGAAACTCCTCTCACACTGGGAAGAAAATAAAAAAAACAATTTTCAGGCCTCAAGGGCAGTTTTATTTCAAATGTAGTACCCGAAAGTAGAAAATCCAATAAGCGTTTTATAGTTACATCGTTAGGGTAAGTTAACCAAAAGTGGACACACTCCAATCAGTTTCTGAGACAATTGTCCAGACTTTGTTGACAGTTTAATAATGCTTAAACCTCATCTTTATCAAATAATACATTAAAGGGACCAACTCAAAACCTACGTACGTCTACGTATGGGTTGTTTAAGTTGCATTTCATTATATTCACAGTATTACTTTATCAAATCTCCAGTAATTGATTATACACACATACAATTCATCATATTTTCATATCATCACAGAACCCATATAAAGTTTAAGAATTTCTTAGGTACTCACATCAACCATTCCATTTGCGTTTTCAAGGAATCTCCACAGCTACGAAGCAGCTCTCCAAACATACTCCCAACTTTTGTTTCCCGGACAATGACCGGCCTGTCATGGAATCCTCAACGGTTCTCTAACCCCCCCAAAAACCAAGGCAAAGTCTAGCCTCCCAGAAACAATAGACTTGCTGCTAACATCCCGCTCTCAATGCCACCCTGAGATATTCTATGATGGGCAGTGATGGACAGAACCCCCAAATAACATTATATCAACTCTTATTGCCAAATTTCAATCATCTTATTATGCAAATGTATATATCTTATTTACACACTCACACAACTATCATATCACATTCACACAATGCTAATCCCAAACATGCCTAATCAATTAGAGTTTAACCTACAGGGATATTTTCTCATTTCTATCTCATGGTTAGTTACTATGATAATGCAACTCATACATTTAAATCTTTCAATACTTCTAAAATGGGGTACAGGTTTAAAACAATTACAGGTGCACCTTACTATCTTATACTATATATCATAAATGGTCTTACCTAGTTCACACAGATTCTAGTTTTCATCCAGGTCACATAGATTCCGGACATTTTAACATTAAATGGCCAAAACTAGTTCACACAGATACTAGATGTTTAACACTAAATGACCAATCCCAGGGCATACCTGGTTAGCACATTTAAAATGATTGGAATTCACCACTTCTGAGGGTCACTTAGACGGTCACACAGACACTTTTCAGAATGAGATACTTCTTCCAATATGGTTTCACTAGGTACCGTGTTCACACAGAACCCACAGTCACCCTGGCCCCTCACTCCTACAGACCGCACCAATCCCCTCTGTGTTCAATTCAGTGTCAGGACGGATCTAGGTCGACCGCAACTGACCAATGATAGGTGTCTTTGAGTCGACTAACTCTCAGATCATCCTCCACTGACTCGGCCCTGTTTACGCCTCCAAGGTGCCCTCCTCACACAGGAATACTTTGCATGTTTTGCTCACCTCTTTCTTTTTTAAAACTAAGCTCGGGACGTGGTATCCACTCGGCTCGCTGCCTCTCAGATCAAAGGTGGGTCAATCTGCTTCGTTCCCAAAGTGTGGTCTCCCTGAGATCCCAAGTTTGAGGAATCCCTCGTGCACCATTTACCCAGGTCGTCAGGAGCGGTCACCAAGTGAAGATTCACATCCCATGCTCGTCACCAAATGTGGTGGTTAATTTATTTACTATCAAATGAGAAGAAACAAACTTATCACACAAGTCAGAGGTATACTTAAACTAAATCTTTATTCACTTTATAATAAGGGAGCAAGTCAATACAACCTACAAAGTGAATCAATTGAGTGATCTACGATAATGGATAGCTGGTCAACGAATCACCAGATGATTCGTTGAGAGCCCTGAGACAAAGTTACAAAGATTTTATAGCCAAGATACATCCCCTTCAGTCTATATGACAAACAACAGATGTATGGAATGGGTCACAAGGTAAACATTTGTATGAAAGATACTTATAATTCACAACAGACAGTATCTTTGCACCCCATTATTTATATTTTTACTTTGCACTTTCTTCCACTGCAAATCTACCATTCCAGTGTTTTACTTGCTATATTGTATTTACTTCGCCACCATGGCCTTTTTTGCCTTTACCTTCCTTATCTCACCTCATTTGCTCACTTTGTATATAGACTTATTTTTCTACTATATTATTGACTGTAGGTTTGTTTTACTGTGTAACTCTGTGTTGTTGTATGTGTCAAACTGCGTTGCTTTATCTTGGCCAGGTTGCAATTGTAAATGAGAACTTGTTCTCAACTGACCTACCTGGTTAAATAAAGGTGAAATAAATAAAGGTGAAAAAATCTTCTGTAAAAACTGTTCTCATTGTGTATAAACCAGGGTCTGGCCCCGAGCCATCTTTCCCTTGTACCTTATAGAACAGAAACATTAACTAATGCTCTGGAATGCAGTATCACCCAAAGACATCGTGAATCTCATGTCAGTGTTAAATCCCCAAGAGGCCCACTTTCAGTTCACACAGACACAATAGAGTTAAAACAACCCTCTATTCTGTTGCATAAAACAACCATTTGATGCAATTATAGTATTATAACATGATCCTGCAATTTTGCTCCCACACAGATCATATGTAGCTGGTCATATGTAATGTAGCTGGTCATATGTAGCTGTTCATACGTAGCTGGTCATATGTAGCTGGTCATATGTACTGTAGCTGGTCATATGTAGCTGTTCATATGTAGCTGTTCATATGTAACTGTTCATATGTAGCTGGTCATATGTAGTAGGTCATATGTAGCTGGTCATATGTAACTGTTTATATGTAGCTGGTCATATGTACTCTAGCTGTTCATATGTAGCTGGTCATATGTAGCTGGTCAAATGTAACTGTTCATATGTAGCTGGTCATGTGTACCAGGTCATATCTAGCAGGTCATATGTAGCTCGGCATATGTAACTGTTTATATGTAGCTGGTCCTGCAATTTTGCTCCCACACAGATCATATGTAGCTGGTCATATGTAATGTAGCTGGTCATATGTAGCTGTTCATACGTAGCTGGTCATATGTAGCTGGTCATATGTACTGTAGCTGGTCATATGTAGCAGGTCATATGTAGCTGGTCATAACTGGTCATATCTAGCTGTAGCTGGTCATATATAGCTGGTCATATGTAACTGTTCATATGTAGCTGGTCATATGGAGCTGTTAGCTGTGTGCCCTTATAATGTCTTCATAGCACACAGACTATGGTAGATAAATGTGTTCTCCACATAAAACCAACTTTGTCTTTGTCTTCCTCAGTGTTATGGAAAAGCATAATGATCCCAATTTGAGGTTCAATAAGCTTTCCCAGCAGGAGATGGGTCTGGTCCATCCTGTCCCTGTGCCAAGCACCCAGACCAGGGGACAGTGGTCCAGCAAGCTGGAGTTTCTCCTGGCTGTGGCCGGACAGATCGTAGGCTTGGGGAATGTATGGAGGTTCCCATATCTGTGCTACAAAAATGGAGGAGGTGAGCCTCACATCACATCTTTACATGGTCATACAATTAAACACAAATTAAATGTATGGCAAGGTGAGCCTTTGTCTTTTACATTATCAATGCAAAAGAGCTAGTCACTTCATTTAACTTCATTGTGGTGGAGACAGTACAGAGTTGTTATTTTCATATCTTAGTCTAATATTGAAATCACACAATTACAAGATGGTAATGGTTTCATCATTAATAGATGGATAATCATGGCCTGATATAAACATATCAGTGGTTGCTATAACATTATAGGGATATTTACACACTAGGGCTAGCTGTTATCTGGCGGCACAATCATAAAAACAAAAGTGCATGCCTGGGTGCACAAAAGGAACCAAAACCTTCTAGGTGCTTCCAGAATCTCTATACTGATATGCACATCACTACTGTACAACATTTTGTTATGCTCTGATAGAAATATGCTATGGAGAACAAACATGCCTCTCTGACATGTAGAATTAGGAATCAAGTCGACTCTATTCATGGCCTTTCTATCTGCAATGTTCAATGATGTTAGGCTACTGAACGTGTCCCAGAAACCCCACGATAATATCCCTAACACTTACATGCCAAATGTACACACAATACTTCAGGTGGTAGCTAAGTCCGTCAGCCACACAAACATATATTTGAGTTCTTGTGGTTAAACTCAAATATACTAGTTGATTTAAAAAAAAAACATTTTTTGAAATATTTTTTTTTTTAAGTAATCTTTATGAATTATATCATAAATAGGACTGGTGGAGTTATGTCACACATGCAGCTAACACCGACATGTGGAAATGTCTGCTCTACCCAAAATTACAACCAAGTGATTGCAGCATTACCTCAAATATAGAAAAGGCAAGTGGAAGGGGGAACAAGTAAGGAACTTGTCTTTCGGCCCTGCAAGACCAAAATTGGTTAAAGAAAATTGTGCTAAATAAAAATATATACCAGTTTCATTTAAGGACCAAAACAGTGACAGCTCTGCCATATAAATTGCAAAATAGTTGGGAAGAGATTTTCGATGTTCCGATTCCATGGCACATGGTTTATGAATTGACATGTAAAACGACACCGGATTCAAAACTTTGGATTGTTCAATTTAAATGAATTTGCTAAATTCTTTCAGAATGTTATATATATGTAGGGGATACAATTTTCCCAGCTCTACAGAATTTGCTGCGTGGAGGCAGAGTCATTAGATAATTTATTTTGGTACCGTCCATATGTAGCTGAATAATTGCAAAATTTACCTAGAGCTAACGCTGCAGATAACAATACTAGGTGATTGGAAAAGTCATAGTCAATTGATCAATAACATAATTATTATTTTAGCAAAAATGTTTATCTTCAATTTATAATCTGTAGAAACTATGAGAATAGAAAGGTTCAGTACTTTTGTGAAGCATCACAGTATAGTTGAAAAATATATGGCAAATAGAAATCCAATATGGATGGTGTTAAGAGATAGATAGGAGGGGTTGAATGGAGCTGAACGGTGGGACTAATAACAACAAGATAACACATGTAAAACATACTGGGTCTGTAAAATGTATATAGGTTCAGAACTTTTGTGAAATAGCACAGTTACAAATATATGGCAAATATAAACATCAGAAATAGAGGAAGGCCAGGACAAAAAAAAAAAAAAAAAAAAAAATATATATATATATATATATATATATATATATATAACTATTGTAAATTAGATTGTGTCTGTAAAATGTATATAGTATGTATAAGCTGGAAGTAGAAGCCTAAGTGTTATTATTTATTAGTTTACTGAAATTGGGGGAGGGGTGGTAGGGTTTTATATATATATATATATATATATATATATATATATATATATAAACATTTTTTTTCACCTTTATTTAACCAGATAGGCTAGTTGAGAACAAGTTCTAATTTATAACTGTGACCTGGCCAAGAGAAAGCAAAGCAGTGCGACACAAACAACAACACAGAGTTACACATGGAATGAACAAGCGTACAGTCAATAACACAATAGAAAAAAAGAAGTCTATATACAGTGTGTGCAATTGGCGTGAGGAGGTAAGGCAATAAATTGGCCATAGTAGCAAAGTAATTACAATTGAGCAAATTAACACTTGAGTGATAGATGTGCAGATGATGATGTGCAAGTAGAAATACTGGTGTGCAAAAGAGCAGAAAAGTACATTTAAAAAACTATATGGGGATGAGGTAGGCATATTGGAGGGCTATTTACAGACGGGCTATGTACAGCTGCAGCGATCGGTTAGCTGCTCAGATAGCTGATGTTTAAAGTTAGTGAAGGAAATATAAGTCTCCAAGTTCAACGATTTTTGCAATTCGATCCAGTCATTGGCAGCAGAGAACTGGAATGCTTTGGGGATGACCAGTGAGATATATAAAAATATATACTAAAAAGATATGCATATGTATATATGTATGTGTATTTGTATGTATGTATATGTATGTGGATATGTATGTATGTTTCCAAGGGTATGGAAGTCAGCCATAATAACGGCCATCTTTAAATCGGGCGACCCTGCTGACGTGAGTAACTACAGGCCCATTAGTATACTACCTGTAGTGTCGAAGGTTGTTGAAAAGTGTGTAGCAGAACAACTGATTTCCCACCTCAACAACAGCCCCTTCACATTACACTCCATGCAGTTTGGCTTCAGAGCGAAACACTCCACAGAAACGGCCAACTGCTTTCTTCTGGAAAATGTGAAGTCCAAGATGGACAAAAGGGGCGTTGTTGGGGCTGTGTTTCTGGACCTAAGGAAGGCTTTCGATACTGTTAACCATGAGATTCTCATCACAAAATTGTCCAAGTTCAACTTTTCCCCCGATGCCTTGAGATGGATGAAATCATACCTTGAAGGCAGAACTCAGTGCGTCAGAGTGAGCAATGAGCTGTCGCCCACTCTTAGCTATGATGTGGGCGTGCCCCAAGGGTCAATACTGGGGCCCCTCTTGTTCAGCCTGTACATTAATGATCTGCCTTCCGTCTGCACTGGGTCTGAAGTTCAAATGTATGCAGATGATACAGTGATATATGTGCATGCAAAGAGCAAACAACAAGCTGCACAAGAACTCACTACTGTAATGGTCCAGGTTACAAAGTGGCTCAGTGACTCGTGTTTGCATCTCAATGTGAAAAAAACTGTTTGCATGTTCTTCACAAAGAGGGCAACAGATGCTACTGATTTATACGAAATTGTTTGACCACAGAGGTAGCAAGACTGTACTTCAAATCGATGATACTCCCCCACTTAACATACTGCTTGACTAGTTGGACCCAAGCTTGCTATACAACATTAAAACCTATTCAGTCTGTCTACAAACAGGCTCTCAAAGTGCTCGATAGGAAGCCCAATAGCCATCATCACTGTTACATCCTCAGAAAGCATGAGCTCCTGAGTTGGGAAAATCTGGTGCAATACACCGACGCATGTCTTGTATTCAAGATCCTAAATGGCCTGGCTCCCCCTCCACTCAGTATTTTTGTTAAACAGAAAATCCAAACATATGGCAGCAGATCCACAAGGTCTGCCATGAGAGGTGACTGTATAGTTCCCTTAAGGAAAAGCACCTTTAGTAAATCCGCTTTCTCTGTGAGAGCGTCCCATGTCTGGAATACACTGCCATCAGACACACATAACTGCACCACATATCACACTTTCACAAAATGCATGAAGACATGGCTAAAGGTCAATCAGATTTGTGAACATAATCCCTAGCTGTGTATTGCCGCTTTCCATGTTGTCTGTTGTCTGTAGCTTGTGAGGTGTGGAAACACTTTGTTGTTTTAATGGATTTTATCTTGTTGCTTTTTGTTCTATGTTGCTCTGTCTGTATGCTACATCTTGCTTGTCCTATGTTGCTCTGTCTGTATGCTATGTTTTGCTTGTCCTATGTTACTCTGCGTGTGCTCACTGTTCTATGATTGTCTATATTGTAATTGTTTTTAATAACCTGCCCAGGGACTGCGGTTGAAAATTAGCCGGCTGGCTAAAACCGGCACTTTTACTGAAACGTTGATTAATGTGCACTGTAATTGTGGTTTAACTTGTGTTGTTCATAAGGGGTGTTCTTCATCCCTTATGTGCTCTTTCTGTTCACCTGTGGCATTCCACTCTTTCTCCTGGAGACCTCCCTGGGCCAGTACAGCACGCAGGGCAGCATCACCTGCTGGAGGAAGATCTGCCCCCTGTTTGAAGGTAAATATCAGGGCTCATATTTATAAAGTGTCATTGAGTAAGACTGCCGATCTAGAATCAGTTCCCCTCTGTCCATATAAGCTTAGTCATTATGATCTAAAAGGCTAATCTGATCCTAGATCAGCCATCCTACTGGTATGCTATATGAATGCTTTATGAATGCGGCCACAGGGTCTTCTTGTTGTACGTATTGCATCCATATTAGGGATTCAATTGTCAGTGTTTGTCTGACCATTGATAGCATTCACTTCCTAAGATGGATGCCATCTTGGGGAAATAGACATGAAAGCCTGATAGCTAGAAGGAAGAAAGGCTAAAGCCTTCAGTAAAGAAAAGATAACATTTAGAGGGACTGCAGACCAAACTTTGTCTGTTTGTTGTATTTGTACTCAGGAAAACTCCTAGCTGCAATATCAAAACTTGAGAAAGTAGCATTGTAATCCAAAGCAATGTCAATATGATTTAAATTGGTATTCAGCACATAAACTCAAGGTTTCTGTCTGGAGTCTTTGTCAAGAATGTGCTGGTTGAGGGTGAAATATACGGCCAGACAATTAGCCATAATAGGTACAATATATGCACAGTACATGCAGGCTTTTCCTTCTGTAAATGATAATGCACTATTGTATTTGTACAAGTCAATCCACCATGATTTTAATCGCATTGCTTTAACAGTTTGAAACAATGTAAGGATACATTTTAGATTGCTTGGGGGATGACTGGTCTGTTTCTGACCTGATTTAACTTCAAAAATGAAAAAGGGGTTAAAGTAACAAAACATTTCACTCAAGTTATTGGATGAAGCTTGGATTAAACATCAACAGTATTACTCAGGCTCACACTAATTCATGAGCTATTACATGATAGAGTAAGTGACAGTCCTTAAAGTGACACGACACGTGCATTCAGGACACTTGTCCTGCGTTCAAACATTCACAAATGTCTGTCTTGTTGGAATGCCACCATAACTTATTAATCGTGGCTGGTGACTTTGAAAGGAGTCTAATCCACATAAAAAATAATCACAGTTAAATGTTTTTTTATGGTTTTAGGTTGAGAATGTGATTGGAATTAATACATGTCAGATATATTTCTTAGAAGAAGCCTTTTTTTACAATTACATCTTCATGTTTGTCTGTAAAATCTCTTCCTCCTCCTCCTCCTCCTCCTCCTCAGGACTGGGTTATGGTAGTCAGGTGGTGGTTCTATATTCCAGCATCTATTACATCATCATTCTAGCCTGGGCCTTCTTCTACCTCTTCTCCTCATTCAGCTCTGAGCTCCCCTGGGCCAGTTGTAGAAACAGCTGGAACACAGGTATGTACTTCAGTGTAGCCTGAGTGCCAGTCTGCCTGTGCTGTCATACCAACTGCTTGTCATTCATTGTCATAACAAACCTGTTTGGATTGACAAGGACAGCAATGGAGTTGGCATTGCAAAGAACACAAACAGATCTGGGACCTGGTTAACTTCAGTGTGTAGACATACCTTTGTCATGCCCAAACGACAGATAGTATCTTAAATTTATGGACACCACTTCAAACTGAGATATTCTGTTTTTGACAAGTGAGGTATTATTTTGTTAATGTCTCCTTATCCAGGAAAGATTCTGAGAGTTCTGAGACATGCTTGTTATTGTATAATTTCCTCCTAACCAGCAACCTGCACGGAGTTTGACAAAAGAGTAGTGGGACATCTAAATTGGACAGTAGCAGGAAACGCAACATCGCCAGTGAGAGAGTTCTGGGAGTGAGTACACAAAATCATTCCATTTTATCAACTCCTTATTAAGTCCTTACAGATGGAAATCATGGCTATTTGCCTTATGAGGCAAAGAGAGAATGGTGAAAAGCAAGTGGTGGGATTGAAACTGAAAATATGATTTTCAGGAGAAGAGTTTTGAATCTCACAGACAGTCCAAACAAGCTAGGCAGTGTTCGCTGGGAGCTGGCTCTGTGTCTTCTACTGTCATGGATTCTCTGTTACTTCTGTGTCTGGAAAGGAGTGAAGTCTACTGGGAAGGTAAGGTGGGATCTCTGCCATTCAACCTGATGACACCATGAACACTGTAGAATTGTTAAGATGAGTCATAGACTGAGGGAATGTAATGCTGGTCTGGTCCCCCTCCCCTCAGGTGGTCTACTTCACTGCCACCTTCCCCTATCTGATGCTGGTGGTGTTGCTGGTCCGTGGACTCACACTGCCGGGGGCAATAGATGGTATCAAGTTCTACCTCTACCCAGACCCAGCCCGCCTCACTGACCCACAGGTAGGAACACACTTCACTGTATAATTTGTGTTCAGGTGTAACAAAAACTATCAGTACATACTGTAGTGATTCGTGGGGGATAAATGGTAATGTTTCTGCTGGTGTTTGAATGCTGGTCAACATGACCGAGGGCAGCAACCATTACCACTGGCACAAGAAACGTAACTCCCTTGGTGGAACAGTTTGTGGTTTTAAGAGCATCAGATTTGTTACAATATCAATACCTGATAAAAAAATAACTCTGAATTTCAAAGCAAATATATTTTCTGTTGACTTATAGCTTGAAGTTCAAAATAGGTACCATTTGAATTCACCTCTAATACCCTGGGATGAGACTAGTGTATCGGAATTGTGAAAATATGAAGACTACTGTGTCTCTCTCTGGTTTGTGTCACAGGTATGGATGGATGCTGGAACACAAATCTTCTTTTCCTATGCTATCTGCATCGGCTGTCTGACTGCTCTTGGCAGCTACAACAAGTATGACAACAACTGTTACAAGTGAGTGGAAGAATTAAGTACATAAACAGTGGAGGAATGGAATGTATGATGGGCCTATGGAGAACCTACCTCAGAACAGTAACATGCAATAAATGGACTTTTGTCAGCCAAAATGGGGGTAATGACGATAGATGCAATATGAAAATGAGTGTCATTTTTGTTATGTTATTAAAAGTTAAATTACGACGTTATAAAGGAAACATTGTAACTTGAAGAGTCTTCATGATATGTACCTGATGTTTACATACTGTATGTTATGTGGAAAATGTCCAGATGAAATAGAATGTTTTTGTAAAGATGAAATGTGAAGTTAGTTGTCTAAATTGGATCTGAGTAAAATCCAGACCTTGCCTCGTAACTAGCGACGCCCAGAGAACTTACCATAAATACGGAAACGCCCATTTCTGACCCGAGGATATTAAACATGTGAGTTTAGAATTTACATAGCAGACTAGGTGACCAGGGTCACGGTCAGAGGTACAGTAGTCGCAAACCCAAAATGCAACACAAGGTCGAAGAAGACAATGGAACCTCTTAATCTATGCTACAGATGAGTAGCTGTGTCGAAGAGGGTGAATTCAAGCAGGACCACCCGGTTATTCACTCCAAGGAACCGTGTGTCTACACTGCTTTCATTCCCACGCTGGAACCACCTATACGGCTCATTAGCCGTCCTCAGAAGACCCTTTTTCAGAACAAGGGCGTGGATAACAGACCACTAAGACAAAGGACACTTACATCGTGTGGACAATCAGAGACTTATACCCGGTAACATCGGAGGTGCCGCAATCAGAGGAGAAGGAGGAACTTGGTCCACGAGGAGCTACCCCACCGGATACCTTCGACACGTAATTACATCATTATATTCTGACCCATAAGAGTGGCAGTTCGGGGCAAGGTTAGGGCTAAACTTAGCATAGTTTACAAATGTTCCCAAATGTGCCTTTCTCTCGTACACTCTCTTTTTCAATCCCCATTTTGTGTAGCACGTGTCATACTGTGTTGACCCGCTAGGGTCCTGTTTCATTGTACTAAGTTCTAATCAATAGCCTAGACTGTGTGTTTGTGTATCTTATACAAAGTACTATCATTTTAGCTTGTTAGTAAATAAATAATCAACTCAATTGGTGAGGTACAGACTTATTTAGTGGGACTCGGGTTTGTGCAGATTCACAGATTATGCGATGTTCAGGACGAGACTGTAGAGGAAATGAATGAATTAGCGACTGTTGTAAAATCAATATAGTGATATTCTTTGAGTTAATTTGGGAAATGGAACCTCAATAAAACCAAACTTTCCCATGGTGCCCCAGGTTGCTGAGTTAATAATTACCTGATTCATTTAATCACGTAATTATAAACAGTTATTTATTCGATGAACAACAGTCGTCACATTAATCAATACAACATCACGACACTACATAAAATGTGCAGGCAGAAAGTTTTCTCTTGCCTGCAAAAACATCCCCTGTGCACATAATTCTTTGGAGGTTGGGTTGCAGAAATGGTATGGTATCTGGAAAGTTTGATGATCACCATATTGTAGGTCATTTGGATGCCTTTGCGTTGTGACTAACAGGGAAGTGAATCTCTTTTTAGAGACTGTGTGTACCTGTGCCTTTTGAACAGTGGAACCAGCTTTGTGGCCGGTTTTGCGATATTCTCTGTTCTGGGCTTCATGGCTTATGAACAAGGGACAGACATCTCAACCGTGGCCGAATCAGGTAAGTGTTGCAGCAGTGAGATACGAATGAATTAATGAATAAACAAATGAACATACCCTTCTAAGTTCTGCTTTGTTACAAGACAGGTGTCTTAGCATTTCAAGGATCTAAATCTTCCCTCTGCCCCTGAGAGTTCATTAATGAGTTTACCTGTGTTGCTGCATACAGGTCCTGGCCTGGCATTCATCGCCTACCCTCGTGCCGTGGCCATGATGCCATTACCCCAGCTTTGGGCCATCTTCTTCTTCATCATGATAATCCTACTGGGGTTAGACAGTGAGGTGTGTTAGAGTGTCCCCGAAGGCCTACGGAATATTTTCTTAGTGAAGGATAATTACATAACCTACAATAGATGCTACAATCATCACTAAACTATTGGATGTGAAACTGTGAATGAGTAGCTAGTATTTCAAAGAAGAGAGTTTCCACTGAACTTCCCTATTCTCTTTCCTTCAGTTTGTAGGTCTGGAGGCTTTGGTGACAGGTATCTCAGACATGAATCCCTCCTTCTTCCTGGTTGGCCATCGGCGAAAAATCCTCCTCCTCATCATCAGTGTGGGTAGCTTCTTCATCGGCCTGGTCATGGTCACAGAGGTGAGAGGTCATTTGAAGTCATCATTCTATAAGGATATAAAAGATAGAATTTCAAGGCCATCGTTATTAGATCAATCATGACAGTAACCAGATATATGATCGATAATGTACCTCCCAAGTGATCTGTTTCAACATATCCCTGTGTTTCAACATACCTCCTCGTTCTGCATAATTGTTGGTAGATTCCACTTATTCTGTAAGCGATTGGGCTGCTGGACACACCTACGATCATTGTCTGAGTGTTTTGTTCACTCTGGAGGTAGATTATAGTCATATTGTTGTGCTCAGTAAGACTGTACCTTATACTTTCTTTCTCTTTCTACCCCTCCTCTATTTGCAGGGAGGCCTGTATATCTTCCAGCTGTTTGATTACTATGCCTGCAGTGGGATGACTCTGCTTCTCTTCGCTATACTACAGTCAGTGTGTATCAGCTGGGTTTATGGTGAGTTAGCCCGGCCTACTCCCAGTGCCGTTTCTAGGTATAAGCAGCCGCATAGGGCCTGCAACCACTTTTGTTCAATGTCAGTCAGGGTCTCAACCTACTGTTAGTTGGTATAGTAGAATACACAATGTGACATTTTGAAATGTGGTAGTGCAGCCTCAGTTTTCCTCTTGTTATGTCAGTCACTGACAGTCACCCAATTAACCCATGTCAGCTAACATGTTATAGTTTACTAGGTAAGTTAGTCTAACCAGCTATCTAAACCTTGTACTATATTGAAAAACTTTTATGAAGGCATTTTCATGTAAGTTATTATTAAGTGTTACCATTCTCATTGTAGGTCTTATGAAAAGATAATAGTAAAATATGGTCAGTGCTATCAGGGATCCTTGGGACGTCCCTACCTTAAACCTTAACCCTTACCCTAGCCCTTACCTTAACCATTTTAAATGTCAACTTCAATGGAGTACGAACGTCCCTGATAGCAAGGAGTGGTAAAATACCCTGCATGGCCCCATTCCTTCAATCCCAGATAATCAATCACAGAAACCCTAATTGCAGGTCAGCTTCCCTCAGGATGTTTCTGTTCAAGGTGTTTATGGCATTATCCAAGTTGTTCCTCTGGCACACATTGCCACTTTGGACATTGATGTGAAACGACACCTCGTTACTTTGGGATTATAAGGTTCTGACATGGTGGTCAAAAATGAGTTATTCACATAGAGTTGCTCTTTAGGTGGTCCTTTACGTGTGAGATATGTAGTGTTTTTGAAAAAGTCTATTTACAATGAAAAAATGAAAAATCGAAAAGTTATATCTATGCAAACACCTTTTAATTTGGTGCTATAAGGTTCTATATGCAATCCAATCACACAATGCTGGGTTGTCAATAACAAATAATTGTACATATGGTGATATACTTGAAAACAGGAGGACATCACAAAACAGTTCTGAGATCTGGGACTTGAAACATTCTCATTATCTCAACTATTAATTTTGCAGATAGAACCTTATAGTCCCGAGTCCTTGATGATTCACATCACAGGTTCTGGTTGTAACATGTACGCTGGGAGATGGAAAGCAAGTTCAGGGAGTGAATTTAATAACTAAATGAACAAAGAACAAAACAAGAAGTGTACAGACATGAACACTGGAACAAAAACAATAACAGCTGGGGA
The DNA here is from genome assembly GCF_901001165.1 of Salmo trutta. NCBI lineage: Eukaryota > Metazoa > Chordata > Actinopteri > Salmoniformes > Salmonidae > Salmo > Salmo trutta. Next base: position 40,431,073 of record NC_042970.1, on the reverse strand, counting down.
AGGAACCAAAGGGAGTGACAGATATAGGGAAGGTAATCAGGAAGGTGATGAAGTGCAGGTGAGTTTGATAAGGTGCTGGTGCGCGTAACGATGGTGACAGGTTTGCATAATAATGAGTGGCCTTGGTGACCTAGAGAGCCGGAGAGAGAGTACATGTGACACTGGTCCTCTTTAACATTTACATTTTACATTTACATTTAATATAATATTACTTAGATTGTTTTTCACCACTTTTTCAGAAGAATGGCCATAATGTAAGCTCTTATTTTCTAAACAAATAAATACAGGTATCTTGAACCAGTGTTTCCTAAACTCGGTCCTGGGGCCCACCCCTGGGTGCATGTTTTGTTTTTGCCATAACACTACACAACTGAATCAAATAATAAAAGCTTGATGATGAGTTGGTTATTTGAATCAGCTGTGGGGGGCCCAGGACCGAGTTTGGGAAACCCTGGTTAGAGCTGCTTTCCAGGTTTCCTGATCTGCAATTGTTTGAACCTGTCTGTCACTTGGTGGTTTGAGAATGTTATCTGGGTATTTGACAGACCAACTGACCAAACACTTTTATTGACTGCTGTTATTTTGAGTCTCTGTTGATATGTTTACTCCACAGGTGCAGACCGTCTGTACGATAATATAGAGGACATGATCGGTTATCGACCATTACCCATCATTAAGTACTGTTTGAAGTATGTCACGCCAGTCATCTGCACTGTAAGTTTTATTTATTTACACCCCATTATCAACAGCAAATTTATTTTGTTATTTTTCCAATTATATTTATAGTAAACATGACGTTGATGTCACAGTAATACAAGTGATTGACAGAAAACCAAAAGTTTAGTTGACAATACAGAGAAATACAAATCAAATGGATGCCGATGTGTAACCTATGTAAAGTAGATAATCCTAACTTTATGTTCATTATAAATGCTTCTATAAAAACAAAGAGAGTCGCACACTATGTATAAACTCACTGTAATTTATTGGGTAAACCACCAACCTTTCGGCATAATTGTTCCTTCTTCAGGGTGATGTCATGAATGCTTGAACCAGTATAGACAAAACAGAGCAATTAGTGAAAACTAATGACAATAGTGAGGGGTGTGTCATAATTACTAGGTTGATTAGAATGAATTGAGTGAAACAGTTAGAAGATAATAGTTTACAGCATATTTAATATATTAGGCTATTGTTATCATTAGCACTAGCATGGGATTAACATCAACATACATTACTGTTTAATTTAATTTCAAATATACAGTAGCACTCAAAAGTTTGAACACATCTACTCATTCAAGGGTTTTCATTATTTTTACTATTTTCTACATTGTAGAATAATAGTGAAGACATCACAACTATGAAATAACACATATGGAATCATGTAGTAACCAAAAAAGTGTTAACCTCTACGGGCTAGGGGGCAGTATTGAGAATTTTGGAAAAAATATGTGCCCATTTTTAACTGCCTCCTACACCAACTCAGAAGCTAGAATATGCATATTATTGTTCAGGTTTGGATAGAAAACACCCTAAAGTTTCTAAAACTGTTTGAATGGTGTCTGTGAGTATAACAGAACTCCTATGGCAGGCAAAAACCTGAGAAGGTTTCATGCAGGAAGTACCCTGTCTGACAAGGTGTTGTTGTTCTTGCTTCTGTTTATTGAAGAGTCAGGATCTTAGCTGTAACGTGACAATTCCTAGGGCTCCAATAGGCTCTCAGAACCCGGGAAAAACCTGAACGATGACGAGGCAGCCTCAGGCTGAAACACAGAATCCCCTTTTCCAAGTGGCCCATCAGAGGACAATGGAATTAGGCGCGTGCCCAATTCGACCCGGTGCAGTATTTTCCTTCGGCTGTTTAGCTAATTGCAGATTCCCGGTCGGAATATTATCGCTTTTTTACGAGAATAATGGCATAAAAATTGATTTTAAACAGCGGTTGACATGCTTCGAAAGTACGGTAATGGAATATTTAGAAATTTTTTGTCACGTTCTGCGCCATGTGCGCGACCGTGATTTACCATTCTGATAGTGTCTAGAACGCACGAACAAAACGTCGCTGATGGAACATAACGACGGATTATTTGGGACCAAACCTACATTTGTTATTGAAGTAGAAGTCCTGGGAGTGCATTCTGATGAAGAACAGGAAAGGTAAGACCATTTTTCTTATAGGAAATGTGATTTTGGTGAAGGCTAAACTGGGTGGGTGTCTAAATAGCTAGCCCGTGATGGCTGGGCTATGTACTTAGAATATTGCAAAATGTGCTTCATCCGAAAAGCTATTTTAAAATCGGACATATCGAGTGCATAGAGGAGTAATGTATCTATAATTCTTAAAATAATTGTTATGCTTTTTGTGAACGTTTATCATGAGTAATTTTGTAAATTGTTAGTAAATTCCCCGGAAGTTTGCGGGGGTATGCTTTTTCTGAACGTCACATGCTAATGTAAAAAGCTGGTTTTTGATATAAATATGAACTTGATTGAACAGACATGCATGTATTGTATAACATAATGTCCTAGGTGTGTCATCTGATGAAGATCATAAAAGGTTAGTGCTGCATTTAGCTGTGGTTTGGGTTTTTGTGACATTATATGCTAGCTTGAAAAATGGGTGTCTGATTATTTCTGGCTGGGTACTCTGCTGACATAATCTAATGTTTTGCTTTCGTTGTAAAGCCTTTTTGAAATCGGACAGTGTGGTTAGATTAACGAGAGTCTTGTCTTTAAATAGCTGTAAAATAGTCATATGTTTGAGAAATTGAAGTAATAGCATTTCAAACGTTTTAAAAATCGCGCCACAGGATTCAACTGGCTGTTACGTAGGTGGGACGAATTCGTCCCACCCATAGAGGTTAACTAATCAAAATATATTCTTCAAAGTAGCCACCCTTTGTGCTGATGACAGCTTTGCACACTCTAGGTATTCTCTCAATCAGCTTCATGAGGAATTATTTTCCAACCCCCTCCCCCACCACCCCCACCGTCACACCTCCTCCTCCATGCTTCACGGTGGGAACCACACATGCTGAGATCATCCATTCACCTACTCTGCATCTCACAAAGACACGGCAGTTGGAACCAAAAATCTCAAATTTGAACTCATCAGACCAAAAGACAGATTTCCACTGGTCTAATTTCTATTGCAAATAATTCTTGGCCCAATCAAGTCTCTTCTTATTATTGATGTCCTTTAGTAGTGGTTTCGTTGCAGCAATTTGGCCATGAAGGCCTGATTCATTCCGTCTCAACTGAACAGTTGATGTTGAGATGTATCTGTTATTTGAACTCTAATTGAATTGATCTTGCATTTATTTGGGCTGCAATCTGAGGTGCAGTTAACTCTAATGAACTTGTCCTCTGCAGCAGAGGTAACTCTGGGTTGTCCTTTCCTGTGGCGGTCCTCATGAGAGCCAGTTTCATCATTGCCCTTGATGTTTTTTGTAACTGCACTCAAAGAAACTTTCAAAGTTCTTGAAATGTTCCTCATTGTCTTACCTTCATGTCTTGAAGTAATGATGGACTGTCATTTCTCTTTGCTTATTTGAGCTGTTCTTGCAATCTTATGGACTTGGTATTTTACCAAATAGGGCTATCTTCTGTATTCCACCCCTACCTTGTCACAACACAACTGATTGACTCAAACGCATTAATTCCACATACTAACTTTTAACAAGGCACACCTGTTAATTGAAATGCATTCCAGGTGACTGCCTCATGAAGATAGTTGAGAGAATGCCAAGAGTGTGCAAAGCTGTCGTCAAGGCAAAGGGTGAATAATTTGAAGAATCTCAAATATAAAATATATTTTGATTTGTGTAACACTTTTTTGTTTACTACATGATTCCATATGTGTTATTTCATAGTTTTGATGTTTTCACTATTATTCTACACCCCTGCTACTAAGGTAGACAATAGTAAAAATAAAGAAAAAACCTTGAATGATTAGGTGTGTCCAAACTTTTGACTAGTAATGTATATTTAATTGTTTCCAATTTCATAAAATGTTTGTTACATCTAATATTTAGTTTCAACTATAATGCATGATAAGCATCATCAACAGGGGGAACATATTGGGTGTGCGCCAGCTCATGCCTTTTAGTAGACCATTATGAATGCTTCACCAGAAGCCTGACCTAAATGTACTGGAGAAACCATAACCTTGTTCTTAACCTTATCTTGTTCATCTCTGTCCTCACTCAACCCTCACTGTTACCCTAATATGTTATAATTAGTACAATGCTATCGGAAAATACATTGTGTTCTTTAATGTTTATTTTACAACCTCCATGCATATCTTTTGTTCTAGGCTACATTTGTCTTCTCCTTGATAAAGTTTACCCCACTGAAATTCAACAACACCTTCCAGTATCCTTGGTGGGGTTACGCTGTTGGCTGGTGGTTCACTCTCTCCTCCACCCTCATGGTTCCTTTATGGATGGTGTACATCGTGAGCATCACTCCTGGTACACTGCGACAGGTAAATAGGGACATCATTTATTATGTTTCTATAGAGTTCCACATTGCTTGACTTGGGCAGGAGCTCTCCGGAGCTGAGTACTGGCAACTAAAATGTTTAACCTGTTAGGGATAGGGGGCAGTATTTTCACGGCCGGATAAAAAACGTACCCGATTTAATCTGGTTACTACTCCTGCTCAGAAACTAGAATATGCATATAATCACCCATTTTTCAAGCTAGCATATAATGTCACATAAACCCAAACCACAGCTAAATGCAGCACTAACCTTTGATGATCTTCATCAGATGACACTCCTAGGACATTATGTTATACAATACATGAATGTTTTGTTCAATCAAGTTCATATTTATATCAAAAAACAGCTTTTTACATTAGCATGTGACGTTCAGAACTAGCATACCCACCGCAAACTTCCCGTGAATTTACTAAATTACTCACGATAAACGTTCACAAAAAACAGAACAATTATTTTAAGAATTATAGATACAGAACTCCTTTATGCAATCGCTATGTCCGATTTTAAAATTGCTTTTCGGCAAAAGCACATTTTGCAATATTCTGAGTAGATAGCTCGCAATCACGGGCTAGCTATTTTGACACCCACCAAGTTTGGCCCTCACCAAATTCAGATTTACTATAAGAAAAATTGGATTACCTTTGCTGTTCTTCGTCAGAATGCACTCCAAGGACTTCTACTTCAATAACAAATGTTGGTTTGGTTCAAAATAATCCATAGTTATGTTCAAATATCCTCTGTTTTGTTTGTGCGTTCAAGACACTATCCGAAGGGTGACGAAGGGTGACGCGCACGACGCGTTTCGTGACCAAAATATTCTAAATATTACATTACCGTACTTCGAAGCATGTCAACCGCTGTTTAAAATCAATTTTTATGCGATTTGTCTCGTAAAAAGCGATAATATTCCGACCGGGAAACCCTGTTTTCGTTCAAAGATGAAAAAATAAAAACATGGTGTCGGCTCGTGCAGGCGCCCCCAGTCTCATTGTTCTCTGATCAACCACTATCCAAATGCGCTACTGTTTTTCAGCAATGGGCTCCAAAGTCATCATTCACCGTTCTGCCGCCTTCTGAGAGCCTATGGGAGCCGTAGGAAGTGTCACGTTACAGCAGAGATCCTCAGTTTTCAATAAAGAGAGTGTAGAAGGCCAAGAAATGGTCAGAGAGGGCACTTCCTGTAAGGAATCTTCTCAGGTTTTTGCCTGCCATATGAGTTCTGTTATACTCACAGACACCATTCAAACAGTTTTAGAAACTTTAGGGTGTTTTCTATCCAAATCAAACAATTATATGTATATTCTAGTTTCTGGGCAGTAGTAATAACCAGATTAAATCGGGTACGTTTTTTATCCGGCCGTGCAAATACTGTCCCCTACCCTAGAGAGGTTAACGAGAGTCTTATCTTTAAAATGGTGTAAAATAGTCATATGTTTGAAAAATGTAAGTTATAGCATTTTTTAGGTGTTTGTATTTCCGCTATCTGAACGTCTGTCCCTAACAGGTTTTAACTGCTTGAGCTCCTGTTCCTCTTATAGAATATTATCTCAATAGTGTTGTGGAGCTCACGCACCTAAATGTAAACACTACTGACACCAAACATGAGTACCGGCAACTGTCTCAGCCCAAGTCAAGCACTGGAGTTTCAAAACAGAAAAGCATCTCAAAGTGGTCCATAAGCAACAAAAAACAAGCAATATATCATAGGTAGCCTAGCTATAGCTAGTTACGTAGGTCGACGATAGAGGCTAAGTCTTTGAGTACATCCTCCAAAGATGGAGCAATGGTCATGAGATGCCATGGTTAATTTCTCACTATCAATTCCAAACTTCAGATCTTTTAAAAAGTGGCAGGTACAACTTGTGTTGTTATCGCTAGTTATGTCTCTAATTATGCAATGATCAGATCCATAACCCAAACCCCATTTACTCCCCAATACACACTGATGATGTTGTTTCTTCTACCAACTAAGAAAATAAGACAAACAATCAATGCTCTGCAAACATCACCAGTTATTTTATGTCTCATTCCTTTGGTGGTCTGTCTTTGAAATGCTCCTCTGTCCTCTCTCTTATTCCTCAGAGACTGTCCATCCTCACCACGCCGTCAGAAGATCTCCCCATGACCAAGTCCCAAAAGAATTCCCTCCTGGCCAAGCAGTCAGAGCAAGACAGACCCCTGGGGGACATGGAGACACCAGCCTGGGGCCACAACCTCCTAGACAGAGACACTGGCCCCCTGTAGAGACACTGGCCTCCTCTCTCAGCCACCATCCCTATAGGACTACAGATAAGCAGGTCCAGCCAGTTACTCAAGGTCCTGACATAAACAATACAAATACTTCCCGTTGTGTAACAGAGGCTTATGTGACCCTTCGCTTGGTCTGAGTGGCTTAGAAAAGTATAGTACAGAACATAATCCACCCCATGCCTTTTTCTTGGGAGGGCGATGTGGGCAAGTGTTTCCAAAACACACACTATTTCCTGTATGTAGCGCTGATGAGACGTAGAACCACTCATTCTGGAAAGTCTTGATGTGAAAGAGAGAGATGCGGTCATTCTGTTTGGTCCAGAGAACCCAACCTAGAATTATTAGAATTACAGGTCAATCTTGCTGTCTCTTGTCAGAAGGCAGAGAAAGCATCTGAAGTGAGATTGAGTAAGGTCCGGCAAAATTAACCAGGTCATGGCAGAGTAACCAGGTCATGGCAGACTTGGGTCTTGGCAGAGTAATGGATGGATAGATCAAACACCTGTCACACAACAATGGTGGAAACAAAAACATGACATTTGTGCTATTGGTACCAGTTGGTTAACTGAGTCTGTATAAACAAGTGAAATTTTTTTTTTTTTTTTAAAGATACATTTTATCTTTTATTTGGGTGGGTTTAATATTCCGCCATACAGTAGTTTTTTCTACTACTATGTAATTTCTTAAGACTTTGTGAAGTATAACAATTGTGAAAACGTATCGATGGTTAATTATAAGGGATTGGGGAGATGCATATATAGTAGAAACAATGCACAATACCGAGATAGGATTTGATGCCAATATCAATAAAATCATTAAACCTTGTGCCAAGATTTATGTCATTTTTCCACCCTTATTCTTTGGAGTACTTTAAATAAAAAGTGTAATTCGCAACAGAAATCTCTTCCGATATTCAGACCTAACATTAATCTGAGACCTGGCCCATATTCATAAAGCGTCCTAGAGTAGAAGTGCTGATCTAGGATTGTAGAAAAGGCTAAACCTAACCTAGATAAACGCTCCTACTCTGGGGTAATTTAACAGAGACATCGTCATTCCACTGACTGTAAATACGTTTTCCCCAGAGGGTACAGACAGTGTTCTATAGCCGAGCTGAAGTCTAATACAGGAACAATGCCCTTCTATGAGTTACAGATAAGACCAGTAGGTAACAGCAGTTATCATTAACTGCCAGTTCAGGCTAAACCAACACAGAGCACACCCCACCTGCAATTGTGTCTGAGGTGAATTTAGCCTGATATGAAAAATGAATACTCGTAGCTTCAGACAGTTGTTTGTACAATATTTATATTCATCCTTTAATTAAGTATTATGGTCTGTATTACAGTGTACAAATGGCTCTGATGATTGCTGACCGAAGGTGGCAGCTACTATCCCTGATGACAGTTTGTGTTTTTTCATTCATAGATACCATTACGACCCTCAGTGTAGCAGGTTATGGTGATAATAGTGTTTCAAGATTTTGATATGTTATTGTTGTTCTCGTGATCCTTTTACACAATACCTCAGCTGCACGTGACGTACTCCACTAGTGTTTGACATTGTGGTCTATTGATTGGTTGTGTCACTCCACATGTCAGGGTATTATCTGGAGTGCTTCAGAAACTTGTAATACTAGCTCTAACAGAGATGTTAGACTCTGGTTCTAAACTCCACTGAGTTTAAAGACTAGGGGCTCTATTCAATCTGTAAAGCTGAAGCGTAACAGATTCTGTGATAGAAATGTTAAGGTAATTTCCGATTGGACCGACATATACAGCATTTACTGTGAATGCAGTCTCCACTAAAGCGAGGACATTGCCTTTAAATCTCAATCACACTGTAAAGATGAATTTCTGCGATGCAGATTGAATAGATCCCTAGGTCGTTCAGGGTTTCAGGGGAAGAAGTTGAATGGTAATTTATGAATTCAAACAAAATATCTCTCAGAATCTCCATTGAGAATGCCTTTTAGTCCTGGGTTAGGCTTAATCTGTGTCTGGGAAAATGGCCCATTATTTCCTACCTTTTTTAATACTGATTTGAAATTTGAAAGAGTAGCCAATCCAGGAAGAGACTTACAAGACATAATGCTGACATCATCTCAACATAAACAAGCTTTTGAAAGGGACCCTTGTTGCCCTGTTATGGTATTGCATTACAGTAAATAAAGAAGAACAGAACAACACTGATATCGTGTGCTCCATGGAATTCAAATATGAGGAAGCTTGACAAGTTTGTCGTTGTGTGTAAGGTAAGACAGAATGCCTATTAAAAGTGTGCCAGTTATCAGGTTGTACAACATGCTTACAGTATGTGTTACTATGAGATCTCTCAGTGTGACTGTGATGAGTGACAAGTTGTACTTTGTCCTATTGCCTTCTTCATTCATATGTCAAATGATAAAACAGGACACTTGGATCCTTTCTGTATTTGACATTTCAGGCCAGAAGGGAAGAGAGCTGAGAGCTTAGTATAACAACCCTTATTTCTGGTTGAAGATATTTTATATTACCTCCACCGGAGTACTTATGGGTTCTGCAGTAAAAAATAATACACGAGTTACAACAGGTAATATGACTTGTAGTGAATATATAATACATGTAAGCCTACATCAGCGACACACTATCTCATAACTGAAATGGTGTCTGACTTCACTTTTATTTCCATAGATAGGAGAAAACTGAGGATGGATCAGCAACATTGCCTAGTTCAATAAAGGTTACACTAAGAGTGTAACATTTCTGCACCCTCATTTTCTAATTCTTGTCTAACCATACCCAAACGGAGATGAAGTGAAAATAAAAATCTCGTTGATTTATCAAGACCAGTCCCCATGCCTGCCTCAGAGCAGCGCGAAACGGTGCTAAAATAGCTGTAGGCTTTTGCTTCTAACTTCAATATGCTCTTTAAATAAATAAGACCTACACCATTTTCAACAGAACATTACTCAACACTAGTGAGACTAATTTCGTCTATGGTAGGCCTTCAGTATATCAAAAAATATTGTTTTCAATGACGTGACTCTCCGCCAATAATTACATTTAGAGGATTGGAGGACTCTAAATGAAAATCTAAGGGACATTTTCCATTAGGATCTGTGAGAATATCTGAGAATATCTAAGGGGCTTTTATATAATTATAAATGAATTAATAATAATAATCGGTTTGTTAAAAAGTAACAATATTTTGGAGATTTCGTTTTCATTTAACCTAGAGTGAGCGAGAAAAAGGCAATTCTTGAACATGGGGTGAGACATTCTCACTAATTTGTAAATAAAGCCAGTTTGTTATTTAGAATAATTTATTTCTGGAGAAACCGAACTGATTATTTAGCAGACATCACTTGCTTATATTCAGTCAACACATATCTTAATAAGAATATCATGGAATATTTTTGTTTCTCCATGCTTATATATATATATATTTGGGTCCCTCTAAGTCCCGCGGTGTAAGCTCACAACTTTTAAAGGAGGAACCACTGTAGATGTGCTCGGGAGGACAATTCCGGGTGCGGGCTCCCTCTCTAGAGCATGGCGGATGTCCACATCTACATCCCAAACCACTGGACCTACGACTCGGGAGGATGGGATTATGGGTGCCCTCTGGACAGGAACCTCTCCCGAATCATAGATACGGGACAGGGCATCGGCCTTGATGTTCTTAGAACCTGGGCGATAGGTCAGCGTGAAGTCGAACCTGGTGAAGAATAGTGCCCATCTGGCTTGGCGTGGATTCAGTCTTCAGGAGCAGGAGAAGATGTGACAGCAACATTGTAGTTACTCCACAACACTAACCGAATTACACAGTGAAAAGAATAAAGTCTGTAAAAAATATTCCAAAACATGCATCCTGTTTGCAATAAGGCACTAAAGTAACACTCTAAAAAATGCTGCAAAGAAATCAAATCAAAATGTATTAGTCACATGCGCCGACTACAACAGGTGCACACCTTACAGTGAAATGCTTACTTACAAGCCCCTAACCAACAATGCAGTAAAAAAAATGTATAAATACAAATACGTATAAGAAATAAAAGTAACAAGTAATTGAAGAGCAGCAGCAAAATAACAATAGCAAGACTATATACAATGGGGTGCCGGTAGGGAGTCAATGTGCGGGTTAGTCGAGGTAATATGTACATGTAGTTATTAAAGTTATTAAGTGACTATGCATAGATGATAACAACAGAGAGTAGCAGCGGTGTAAAACGTGGGGGGGGGGTGCAAATAGTCTGGGTAGCCATTTGATTAGATGTTCAGGAGTCTTATGGTTTGGGGTAGAAGCTGTTTAGAAGCCTCTTGGACCTAGACTTGGTGCTCCGGTACCGCTTACCGTGAAGTAGCAGAGAGAACAGTCTATGAGTAGTGTGGCTGGAGTCTGACAATTTTTAGGGCCTTCCTCTGACACCTCCTGGTATAGAGATCCTGACCTGTTTAAAGGTCTTACTCACATCGGCTGCGGAGAGCATGATCACAGTCTTCCAGAACAGCTGGTGCTCTCATGCATGTTTCAGTGTTATTTGCCTTGAAACGAGCATAAAAATAGTTTAGCTTGTCTTTTAGGCTTGTGTCAATGGGCAGATCTCGGCTATGCTTCCCTTTGTAGTCTGTAATAGTTTGCAAGCCCTGCCACATCCAACGAGTGTCAGAGCCGGTGAAGTATAATTCGATCTTAGTCGTGTATTGATGCTTTGCCTGTTTGATTGTTTGTCGGAGGGCATAGGGGGACTTCTTATAAGCTTCCGGGTTAGAGTCCCGCTCCTTGAAAGCAGCAGCTCAACCCCTTAGCTCAGTGCGGATGTTGCCTGTAATTCATGGCTTCTGGTTGGGGGTTGTACGTACGGTCACTGTGGGGACTACGTCATCGATGCACTTATTGATGAAGCCAATGACTTATGTGGTGTACTCCTCAATGCTATCGAACATATTCCAGTCTGTGCTAGCAAAACAGTCCTGTAGCTTAGCATCTGGTTCATCAGACCACATTTGTATTGATTGAGTCACTGTTGCATCCTGCTTTATTTTTTGCTTGTAAGCAGGAATCAGGAGGATAGAATTATGGTCAGATTTGCCAAATGGAGGGTGAGGAAGAGATTTGTATGCATCTCTGTGTGTGGAGTAAAGGTGGTCCAGAGTTTTTTCCCCTCTGGTTGCACATTTAACATGCTGATAGAAATTTGGTAAGACGGATTTAAGTTTCCCTGCATTAAACTCCCCGGCCACTAGGAGCGTCACCTTAGAGTGAGTGTTTTCCTGTTTGCTTATGTCAGAAAACAGCTCATTCAGAGAGGTCTTAGTGCCAGCATCAGTCTGTGGTGGTATGTAGACAGCTACGAAAATAAAGATGAAAACACTCTAGATAGATAGTGTGGTCTACAGCTTATCATGAGATACTCTACCTCAGGCGAGCAAAACCTCAAGACTTCCTTAGATATTGTGCACCATCTGTCATTTACAAAAATACACAGTCCACCTCCCCTTGTCTTACCAGACGCCGCTGTTCTATCCTGCCGATACAGCGTATAACCAGCCAGCTATATGTTGATAATGTCGTCGTTCAGCCACGACTCCGTGAAGCATAAGATATAACAGTTTTGAATGTCCCGTTGGTAGGTTAATCTTCCGCGTAGGTCATCAATTTTATTTTCCAAAGATTGCACATTTGCTAGCAGAACGCAAGGCAGTGGGGGTTTATTCGATCGCCTACGAATTCTCAGAATGCAGTCCGACCTCCGGCCCCTTTTCCTCCGCCTCCTCTTCACACCAATGACGGGGATCTGGAACTGTTCCCGGGAAAGCAGTATGTCATTCACGTTGGGCTCGTTTGACTCATTAAAGGAAAATAATTATTCTCCAGTTCGTGGTGAGTAATCGCTGTTCTGTCTCAACGTTATTTTAGGTCATAAGAGATGGTAGCAGCAACATTATGTACAAAATAAGTAAAAAAATACGTTGCAAAAAACGCAATGAAACAAACAAAAAAAACACAATTGGTTAGGAACATGTAAAACGTCAGCCTTCTTCTACGGCGCCATCTTACGATCACTAACTATTCACTAATCAGCTCTGGGTGTGCGGTAGATTCTGCCTATTATCTACAATTTTTTGTTAGATCATGCTAATATTAGCGATTGAAATTGTTGCAAACATTTGCACCAACATCGATTATAGCACTGGCACATAAAATGACAAACTGAAGGCAAACAAGACGAAGCCATTTGACATGAAATGCATTCCATGAAGCATTCCTCTCATATCAAACAAAAGAGGGGACAACATTTGGAACTTTTTCAAATGTAATTGTATAACACATAATTCATTTGTTGACTGTTGTGTACAGTAAGATCCTACCATTTACCATACAGCAAATATCTGTGGCCTATAGTGTCCAGTAACCAGTGGCAGACTGGCCATCTTTATCCCAGTGGGCATGTCTAACTTGGGTTTTTTGCTCAAAATAATCACTATCTGGCTAATAATGGGGGACTTGAGAACAAAAATGGGCCTGTGTGGGGGCCTCAAGGAAAAAAATGTGTTGGTGTGTTTGAAATGCCAGGGCTAATTTATTGTCACAGTCCGCCATGCCCGTAGACCACTACAGTCTTACATTTTGCCATCATTCAAATGGACTGACTGCATGACAAGTGCTTGAAACTAGCGCGCTATTGCCACATACAGTACAACTACTTACTTTCAGTGGGACAAAAACAATCACCACTCACTCACCAAGGAACTAAGAACCACCTGCAGTAACATTACATGAACAGTTGGTGGTACTAACGCACTACAACTGTGACATGGATATGGTTGTTGTAAAGTCATATTGATTGAACGGCATACATTGATTATACTTTTGTAATAATAACAAGACGATTATTATGGTACCAGAGGTGTCACGCATCAAATTATTGGAGGGCCGTTGATGGCCAAATTCAATATATTTTAATTTAACAATATCTTACATTTTATTTTTTGATAATTTATCAGATGCTCTTCTCCAGAGCCACTTACAGTCAGTTCATTCAACTAAAGGTTGCTAGATATCACAGTATTTGTAAAAAACAGTCATTACAAAGTCAGTGCTAGTAGAAAAGACACCTGTCAGTACAAGAAAACAAGTACAACTGTAAGGTGATTGTTTTTGTTAGGGGGTAGGGGTTTTTAGGGGGATAACAGTGAAGGAGCCTAAATGGGTCTGTTTATAAGTAACTAACATCACCTTTATATCACAATTATAGATCACTTTTTGTGTGGTGACACAGTTTTGGGATCTCTAACCTTTTGCCAAAATCGTGAAATGGAGATAATTTATTAACATTTATTAACATAATTCTTAGTTTTGTCTTTTCAGAGCGCTGTGCCAAAGAGTAGGTCCACACAGGGTATGATATCTAAACGATATCATAACCGCCATTGATAAAAGACAGTGCTGTGCAGCCGTCTTCATCGACCTGGCCAAGGCTTTCGACTCTGTCAATCATCGTATTCTTATCGGCAGACTCAACAGCCTTGGTTTCTCTAATGACTGCCTCGCCTGGTTCACTAACTACTTCTCCGATAGAGTTCAGTGTGTCAAATCAAAGGGCCTGTTGTCCGGACCTCTGGCAGTCTCTATTGGGGTGCCACAGGGTTCAATTTTCAGGCCGACTCTTTTCTCTGTATATATCAATGATGTCGATCTTACTGCGGGTAATTCTTTGATCCACCTCTACGCAGACGACACCATTTTGTATACATCTGGCCCTTCTTTGGACACTGTGTTAACAAACCTCCAAACGAGCCTCGATGCCATACAACTCTCCTTCCATAGCCTCCAACTGCTCATAAATGCTAATAAAACGAAATGCATGCTCTTCAACCGATCACTGGCCGCACCCGCCCGCCTGATTAGCATCACTACTCTGGACGGTTCTGACTTAGAATATGTGGACAACTATAAATATCTACAGTTTACAGTCTGGCTAGACTGTAAACTCTCCTTCCAGACTCATATTAAGCATCTCCAATCCAATACTAAATCTAGAATCGGCATCCTATTTCGCAACAAAGCCTCCTTCACTCATGCTGCCAAACATACCGTCGTAAAACTGACTGTCCTACCGATCCTTGACTTCGGCGATGTCATTTACAAAATAGCCTCCAACACTCTACTCAGCAAACAGGACGCAGTCTATCACAGTGCCATCCATTTTGTCACCAAAGCCCCATATACTACCCACCACTGCGACCTGTATGCTCTCGTTGGCTGGTCCTCGCTGCATATTCGTCGCCAAACCCATTGGCTCCAGGTCATCTACATGTCTTTGCTAGGTAAAGCTCCGCCTTATCTCAGCTAACTGGTAACCATAGCTACACCCACCCGTAACACGCTCTCCAGCAGGTATATTTCACTGGTCATCCCCAAAGCCAACACCCCCTTTGGCCGCCTTTCCTTCCAGTTCTCTGCTGCCAATGACTGGAAAGAATTGCAAAAGTTGGAGACGTAAATCTCCCTCATTAAGCATCGGCTGTCAGAGGAGCTTACCGATCGCTGCAGCTGTACATAGCCCATCTGTAAATATCCCATCCAACCAACTACCTACCTCATCCCCATATTTGTTTTTGTTTTCTGCTCTTTTGCACACCAGCATTTCTACTTGCACATCTATCACTCCAGTGTCATTGCTAAATTGTAATTACTTCGTCACTATTGCCTATTTATAGCCTTACCTCCTTACTTCATTTGCACTCACTGTATACAGATTTTTCTATTGTGTTATTGACTGTGCGTTTGTTTATCCCATGTGTAACTCTGTGTTGTTGTTTTTGTCGCACTGCTTTGCTTTATTTTGGCCAGGTCACAGTTGTAAATGAGAACTTGTTCTCAATTGGCCTACCTGGTTAAATAAAGGTGAAATAAACAAAAATATATTTAAAAAAATAGGCAATTATTACACAAAATTAAATTAATAAAAATACAAGAAAAACATTGTGATGAACAAAGTTGAGAGGCGTTCAGAGGAAATGCTTGAAGAATGCTGCTCAGCTACAAAGCATGGAGAATGGTGAGCACTACAGATTTCATTAACTGCTTTGAGCTAGATGTTTTGGTAACACTTTATATTACAGTGCCCTCATTACAGTGGAATTATTCCTATAAGTACAGTGCGACAGTATTGTAATTACTCATTGTTATACTGTACTTACACTGTATTGTAAAATGCAACAGATTTTCTTGATGTGACTCTCACCTGAAAGTCACTGGATATTTTTACACTACTTTAACATAATTACATTATTATGTTATTTCTTAATAAATGGCTGGTGATTTATGTGCTGTAAAATATAGTGTTACCACTGTGGCCCTTAAAGAGGCCTTGACAGAATGCTTTTGTTACATCGTATTTCATTGGCTGAAGTTTTAGATTCCATCCACAGTCATTAGAAACCATCCATCCAACCAACCAAACAGACTGTAGTTGTTGGAGGGAAAAGCATAGGGGATAATGGCCACCACTCAGGTAACGAATAATGTACAAAAATTATCAGTGTGGCTTACATTTCCCATCAAGGCACTCTTGAAGAACGGATGAAGGTGATTCTTGATTTAAATACACAGAAGTTATTTGGATGACTGCTTACACAGTGTGAGAGGGAAATTAAACAAATGTATTGTTTTATATTCATAATCGCCACAAATATTTGAATGAGTGCATGTACAGTCAGCGTGAGAAGTCAAAGCATCTATGTCATGTTCTCAAAGCCTTGTTTTTGAGACTGACACTAATTGTGGAGACAACAAATGCACAGTTTTGTTGTGAAAACACTGACATTTACTGCCCTTCCCCTACTGAAATGTATGATTACAGAACCAGTCAAAAGTTTGGACACACCTAATCATTCAAGTGTTTTTCTTTATTTTCATTATTTTCTACATTGTAGAATAATAGTGAAAACATCAAAACTATGAAATAACACATATGGAATCGTATAGTAACCAAAGAATGTTAAACAAATCCAAATATATTTTATATTTGAGATTCTTCAAAGTAGCCACCCTTCGCCTTGATGACAGCTTTGCACAGTCTTCGCATTCTCTCAACCAGTTTCAGCTGGAATGCTTTTCCAACAGTCTTGAAGGAGTTCCCACATATGCTGAGCACTTGTTGGCTGCTTTTCCTTCACTCCGCGGTCCAACTCATCCCAAACCATCTCAATTGGGTTGAGGTCGGATGATTGTGGATGCCAGGTCATCACCCTCCTTCTTGGTCAAATAGCCCTTACACAGCCTGGAGGTGTGTTGGGTCATTGTCCTTTTGAAAAACAAATGATAGTCCCGAGCAAACCAGATGGGATGGCGTATCGCTGCAGAATGCTGTGGTAGCCATGCTGGTTAAGTGTGCCTTGAATACTAAATAAATCACTGACATTGTCACCAGCAAAGCACCCCCACACCATCACACCTCCTCCATGCTTCACGGTGGGAACCACACATGCGGAGATCATCCATTCACCTTCTCTGCATCTCACAAAGACACGGCAGTTGGAACCAAAATCTCAAAATTGGACTCGGTCTAATGTCCATTTTTCGTGTTTCTTGGCCCAAGCAAGTCTCTTCTTATTATTGGTGTCCATTAGTAGTGGTTTCTTTGCAGCAATTTGACCATGAAGGCCTGATTCACGCAGTTTCCTCAGAACAGTTGATGTTGAGATGTGTCTATTACTTGAACTTTTTGAAGCGTTTATTTGGGCTGCTATTTCGGAGGATGGTAACTCTAGTGAACTTATCCGCTGCAGCAGAGGTAACTCTGGGGCTTCCTTTCCTGTCCCGGTCCTCAAGAGAGCCAGTTTCATCATAGCGCTGGTTTTTGTAACTGTACTTGAAGAAACTTTAAAAGTTCTTGACATTTTCAGGATTGATTGACCTTCATGTCTTAAAGTAATGACGGACTGTCATTTCTCTTTGCTTATTTGAGCTGTTCTTGACATAATATGAACTTGGTCTTTTACCAAATAGGGCTATCTTTTGTGTACCAACCCTACCTTGTCACAACACAACTGATCGGCTAAAACGCATTAAGAATTAAAAAGATTCCACAAATTTACTTTTAACAAGGCACACCTGTTAATTGAAATACATTCCATGTGACTACCTCATGAAGCTGTTTGAGAGAATGACAAGAGACTAATATCTCCCTCACTAGCTTTAAGCACCAGCTGTCAGAGCAGCTCACAGATCACTGCACCTGTACATAGCCCATCTGTAATAAGCCCATCCAACTACCTCATCCCCATACTATATTTATTTATTTATCTTGCTCCTTTGCACCCCAGTATCTCTACTTGCACATTCATCTTCTGCACATCTATCACTCCAGTATTTAATTGGTATATTGTAATTACTTTGCCACCATGGCCTATTTATTGCCTTACCTCCCTTATCTTACCTCATTTACACATACTGTATATAGACTTATTCTACTGTATTGTTGACTGTATGTTTGTTTATTCCATGTGTAACTCTGTGTTGTTGTATGTGTCGAACTGCTTTGCTTTATCTTGGCCAGGTCGCAGTTGTAAATGAAAACTTGTTCTCAACAAGCCTACCTGGTTAAATAAAGGTGAAATAATTTTTTTTTTAAAGATTGCAAAGCTTTCATCAAGGCAAAGGGTGGCTACTTTGAAGAATCTCAAATCTAAAATATATTTTGATATATTTAACTCTTTTTTGCTTACTACACGATTCCATGTGTTATTTCATACTTTTAATGTATTATTCTAAAATGTAGAAAATAAAGAAAAACCCTTGAATGAGTAGGTGTGTCCAAACTTTTGACTGGTACTGTAGGTTCTCTGCATTACCACTAGACATTCAGAATAGTTTATAGTAAAATATAATAGCAGCAATTATTGATCATGCTGATATGTTGAAATACTACACCATGTACAGCATATTTTAGAAAGTTGAAATCAGTGGACTTTGATATGGGGTAATAAAAAAATATGAATAAATAAACGCAACATAAAACAAACAAGATGCACAGATTTAACACTGGAACAGAAACAATAACGCCTGGGGAAGGAACCAAAGGGAGTGACATGTATAGGGAAGGTAATCAGGGAGGTGATGGAGTCCAGGTGAGTCTGATGACGCACAGGTGCGCGTAACGATGGTGACAGGTGTGCGCCATAACGAGCAGCCTGGTGATCAAGAGGTCCGAGAGGGAGCACACATGATAGATAGACATTTGGGTGACAACTGAATCAAGAATCAGACATTGTTTTACCATTGGAATTTGGTTGTGCTTTTAGATGGCTGAAACTAGCTTTTGGCTGTCTTTTTACGTGAGTGAATATAGGTTGAAATCGCATTGATCAATGTCTCAACCGAATATTACCCAGTTATCAACGTTGAAATGGCATGGTGTCCCCAGTGAGTAGCCACATCCACCAACCTCTAATATAAGCATTTTCTTATCAGAAAACAAATGTTAGTCAATGTCCCTCAATAGAACAATTCAAATATCATGAGTTTTTCCTAGACAGGATGCAAGTTGATTTAGATTTTTGGTTAGACAGTGCTAAAATGGCACCTAAAATGACAAACTGTTGGCAAACAAGACAAATCCATTTGACATGAAATGCATTCCATGAAGCATTGCTCTCATATCAAACAAAAGAGGGCACAACATTTAGAACTTTTTCAAATGTAATTGTTTAATATATAATTAATTTGTTGACTGTTGTGTACAGTAAGATCCTACCATTTACTATACAGCAAATATCTGTGGCCTGTAGTGTCCAGTAGCCAGGGGCGGACTGGCCATCTTGGATTTTTTGCTCAAAATAATCACTATCTGGCTAATAATGGGGGCCTCAAGGGAAAAAATGGGTTGGTGTTTGAAATGCCAGCGCAGATTTCTGGTCACAGTCCGCCCCTGCCGGTAACCCACTACAGTCTTACATTTTGCCATTATTCAAATAGGACTGACTGCATGACAAGTGCTTGAGACTAG
Organism: Salmo trutta; assembly: GCF_901001165.1. Taxonomy (NCBI): domain Eukaryota; kingdom Metazoa; phylum Chordata; class Actinopteri; order Salmoniformes; family Salmonidae; genus Salmo; species Salmo trutta. The sequence continues at coordinate 40,411,322 of NC_042970.1, read as the reverse complement.
TGCGCTATTGCCACCTACAGTACAACTAGATTCACACTATCGTTCAAAAGTTTGGGGTCACTTAGAAATGTCCTTGTTTTTGAAAGAAAAGCTATTTTTTTCCATTAAAATAACATCAAATTGATCAGAAATACATTGTAGACTTTGTTAATGTTGTAAATGACTAAGTACATTAGAGTGTCTAGTTTGAGAAACAGACACCTCACAAGTCCTCAACTGTCAGCATCATTAAATAGTACCCGCAAAACACCAGTCTCAACATCAACAGTGAAGAGGTGACTCCGGGATGCTGGCCTTCTAGGCAGAGTTCCTCTGTCCAGTGTCTGTGTTCTTTTGCCCATCTTAATCTTTCTTTTTATTGGCCAGTCTGAGATATGGCTTTTTCTTTGCAACCCTGCCTAGAAGGCCAACATCCCGGAGTTGTCTCTTCACTGTTGACCTTGAGACTGGTGTTTTGCGGGTACTAAACAAGGACATTTCAAATTGACCCCAAACTTTTATACGGTTGTGTAGGTAACTTAATTTCTTTCAGTGGGACAAAAACAATCACCACTCACCAAGGAACTCAGAACCACCTGTAGTAACATTACATGAACAGTGGGTGGCATTAACACACTATAACTGTTACATGGATGTGGTGAAGTCCTATTGATTGAACTACAGTTATTTATTTTTTAAACTTTATTTAACTAGGCAAGTCATTTAAGAACAAATTCTTAACCACTTGGCTACCTGCTGCCCCATGCATTGATTTTACTTTTGTAATAACAATAAGAGGATTATTAGGGTACCAGTGGTGTCACGCACCAAATTATTGAATTTAGCAGACGCTCTGAACCAGAGCCACTTACAGTCAGTTCATTAAACTATAGGTTGCTAGATATCACAGTATTTGTAAAAACTAGTCATTACAAAGTCAGTGTTAGTAGAAAAGACACCTGTCAGTACAAGAAAACAAGTACAACTGTAAGGTGATTGTTTCTTTGTTAGGGGGTAGGGTTTTTAGGGGGATAACAGTGAAGGAGCCTAAATGGGTCTGTTTATTAGTAACTAACATCACCTTTACATCACAGTCTTACATAACGTTTTGTGTGGTGACACAGTTTAGTGTTCTGTATTCTTTGGCCAAAATCGTGAAATGGAAATAATTTATTAACATTTAGAATAAAGGAGCATCTTTCTCAGTTTTGTCTTTTCAGAGCGCTCTGCCTTACAGTAGGTCCACATAGGCAAATATAGCACAACAATCAAATCATAAAAATACAAGAAAAACGTTGTGATGAATGAAGTTAAGAGGCGTTCAGGGGAAATTCTTGAAGAATGCTGCTCAGCTACAAAGCATGGAGAATGGTGAGCACTACAGATTTCATTAACTGCTTTTAGCTAGATGTTTTGGTAACACTTTATAATACAGTGCCCTCATTACAGTGGAATTATTCATATAAGTACAGTGCGACAGTATTGTAATTACTCATTGTTATACTGTACTTACACTGTATTGTAAAATGCAACAGATTTTCTTGACGTGACCCTCACCTGAAAGTCACTGGATGTGTTTACACTACTTTAACATAATTACTGTGTCATTAACATGTTATTTCTTAGTAAATGGCTGGTCATTTATGTGCTGTAAAATATAGTGTTCCCACTGTGGCCCTTAACTTCTATGGGCTACGTGGGACGCTAGCGTCAGCCAGTGAAAACACAGCCAGTGAAATATCAGGGCGGCAAATTCAAAAACAACAAAATGTCATAATTCAACTTTCTCAAACATACAACTACTTTACACCATTTTAAAGATACACTTCTCCTTGATGTAACCACATTGTCCGATTTCAAAAAGGCTTTACAGCGAAAGCAAAACATTAGATTATGTTAGGAGAGTACATAGACAAAAATAATCACACAGCCATTTTCCAAGCAAGGACATGTGTCAATAAAACCCAAAACACAGCTAAATGAAGCACTAACCTTTGACGATCTTCATCAGATGACACTCCTAGGACATTATGTTACAAAATACATGTATGTTTTGTTCGATAAAGTTCATATTTATATCCAAAAACAGCATTTTACATTGGCGCGTGATGTTCAGAAAATGTATTCCCACCAAAACATCTGGTGAATGTGCACATCAATTTACAAAAATACTCATCATAAACGTTGACAAAATATATAACAATTATTTAAAGAATTATAGATGGACTACCCTTGGATGCAACCGCTGTGTCAGATTTTAAAGTAGCTTTACGGAGAAAGCACATTTTTCAAAATTCTGAGTACATAGCTCAGTCATCACGGTGAGCTATTCAGACACCCGCCAAGTTCGGGGCAACCTAAACTCAAAATTAGTATTAGAAATATTCTCTTACCTTTGCTGATCTTCATCAGAATGCACTCCCAGGACTGCTACTTCCACAAGAAATGTTGTTTTTGTTCGAAATAATCCATATTTATGTACAAATACCTCTGTTTTGTTCACGCGTACAGATCACGTATCCAAAGGCATAACGCGCGAGCACGGAACGAGAGACGAAAAGTCTAAATGTTCCATTACCGTATTTAGAAGCATGTCAAACGCTGTTTAAAATCAATCTTTATGGTATTTTTAACGTAAAATTGCAATAATATTCCAACCGGACAATAGCATATTCATTCAAGAAGAAAAAGAAGGAATGGCGTGCTCGCGTGACCGCGCATATCCAATCCCTTTGTTGCCAGGCAGACCACTCAGAAACTGAGCTCCTATTATCTGCCCAGTGACAGGAAAATGCTCAAACCACTTTCTGAAGGCTTTAGACAGCCAATGGAAGCCTTAGGAAGTGCAACGTCACCCCACAGACACTGTAGCTTCCATAGAGAATCAAAAGAAGAACTACAATTCTCAGACTTCCCACTTCCTGCTTGGATTTCTCTCAGGTTTTTGCCTGCCATATGAGTTCTGTTACACTCACAGACGCCATTCAAACAGTTTTAGAAACTTCAGAGTGTTTTCTATCCAAATCTACTAGCAATTGTTGATCATGCTGATATGTTGAAATACTACATCATGTACAGCATATTTTAGACTGTTGAAATCAGTAGACTTTGGTATGACGTAATAAAAAATATATATCTGTCAAACTAGATGCAACATTATCACTCTCCATTACATTTCAAAAGTTTTGAAAGTAATGTACATTAGATGTATTATGCCCCCTTTTCCTATTCATTTAAGTGTTCGAGTTCTGTCACTCCTCTCCTCTATCCATTGTAAAGTTATAATGCAGAGAGTTCATTTGTTCACATTCCACACATCCATGTCCCTACAGCATTCAAAAGAAGCCCGCCTGCTGCTGCCGCTTTCACAGAGCAAATCCCCTCCTCTTCCCCGCAATGAAGGAGCCAGTGTTACCTCGACTCAATAGCTCCGCCTCACACACACAGGCTCATGAACACACAAACACTCCAAACTATCCACATGGGTTCACTCATGGTTAGTTCTGGGAAGGGCATTTGACAGGGAGAAACACAGGGTCTAGGTTTGCTTCCAATGAAAGGGACCAGAACAAGTCTTCTTTAATGGAGAAGTAGACTACTACAACAGACTTCAGAACTACAACTTCATTCTTAAGGTACTCTCTCTCTCGCGCGTTCTAGTCTCTTCCGTTTCTATCAGGAAACCTTTTATTTAGACTGTTTATCACTGTTTGTATTTGAAATCTAGCAGACTTGGCAGGCGGGGGCTGTGATAACACCTAGACATCTCTCTAGTTGTATAGAGAGACAGAGACAGACATGAGGCTTCAGGCAGTGGTACGGTAGCTCTCTCTTTCTCTTTCTCTCACTGTCTCTCTCGCTCTCTCTCTCCCTCTCTGTCTGCAGTCAGTAGCACTTGTTGCAGGCGCTGAATGTAGGCCATAGGTTACAGACTGGAGGCTCAGCAGTGCCAGTGAGAGCAGCAGTGTCTTCCTGTTCTGTGTAACTATACAGCCATGTCTAATAAACGTAGAAGTCCTCTTATCACATTCTTTCGATTTGAAAGAAGAATTACTGGTTGTTAAGGTAGATATTATTTTCATAATTCAAGCTGCAAACCTTAAGAGAAAAAAAGAAACACTACAGTATGCTAAAATATTAAACAGAGACGACTCAGACATGAACAATGAACATAGAAAATACAATGTATTTATAAAGCCCTTTTTACATCAGCAGATGTACAGAAACCCTGCCAAAAACCCCAAACAGCAAGCAATGCAGATGTAGAAGCACGGTGGCTAGGAAAAACTCCCTAGAAAGGCATGAACCTAGGAAGAAAGCTAGAGAGGAACCAGGCTCTGAGGGGAGGCTTTTCTGGCTGTGCAGGGTGGAGATTACAAGAGTAGATAGCCATTGAGGCCAGAGCGTTCTTCAAGATGTTCAAGCATTCATAGATGACCAGCAGGGTCAAATAATAATCACAGTGGTTGTAGAGGATGCAACAGGTCATAACTAAATGTCAGTTGGTTTTTCATAGCCAAGCATTCAGAGTTCGAGACAGCAGTTGCGGTAGAGAGAGAGAGAGAGAAAGAGAGAGAGAGAGAGAGAGAGAGAGAGAGAGAGCAGAGGGGAGAAGGAAAGAGAGGGTCGAAAACAGCAGGTCCGGGACACGGTATCACATCCGGTAAACAGGTCAGGGTTCCATAGCCACAGACAAAACAGCAGAAACTGGATCAACAGCATGACCAGGTGGACTGGGGACGAGGACAGCAAGGAGTCATCAGGTCAAGCGAAGACTGGGGGTTAGCTACCCAATAATCCCCTCCATGTAGCCTAACTCTCACAATCACACACACACACACACATATAATCAAACATGTTTTTTTCATGTATACTGAGTATATCATGTACAATTATAATGAATATGCTTTGTTTAACTGATTAAACTAACTTTTTTTGTACTTATATTTGTGGTGCGGTTTTCATATACAGTGCCTTAGGAAAGTATTCAGACCCCATGACTTTTTCCACATTTTGTTAGTTTACAGCCTCATTCTAAAAGCGATTAAATAGTTTTTTCCCCTCATCAATCTACACACAATACCCCATAATGAGAAAGCAAAAACAGGTTTTTAGACATGTTTGTTAATTTATTAAAAATAAAAACAACTGAAATATCACACTTACAAAAGAATTCAGACCCTTTACTCAGTACTTTGTGGAAGCAACTTTGGCAGCCATTACAGCCTTGAGTATTATTGGGTATGACGCTACAGGCTTGGCACACCTGTTGGCTACATTCTTCTCTGCAGATCCTCACAAGCTCTGTCAGGTTGGATGGGGAGCATTGCTGCACAGATACTGCACGCTGTCTGTGTGGGTGGATGTGTGGGTGGATGCTGTGACGTGTAGGAACTTAAAACTTTCCACTGTCCCATCCATGTGGATAGGGGGGTGCTCCCTCTGCTGTTTCCTGAAGTCCACGATCATCTCCTTTGTTTTGTGGACATTGAGTGTGAGGTTATTTTCCTGACACCACACTCTGAGGGCCCTCACCTCCTCCCTGTAGGCCGTCTTGTCGTTGTTTGTAATCAAGCTTACCACTGTAGTGTCGTCTGCAAACTTGATGATTGAGTTGGATGCGTGCATGGCCACACAGTCATGGGTTAACAGGGAGTACAGGAGAGGGCTGAGAATGCACCCTTGTGGGGCCCCAGTGTTGAGGATCAGCGGAGTGGAGATGTTGTTTCCTACCCTCACCACCTGGGGGTGGCCCGTTAGAAAGTCCAGGACCCAGTTGCACAGGGCGGGGTCAAGACCCAGGGTCTCGAGCTTAATGACAAGTTTGGGGGGTACTATGGTGTTAAATGCTGAGCTGTAGTCGATGAACAGCATTCTTACATAGGTATTCCTCTTGTCCAGATGGGTTAGGGCAGTGTGCAGTGTGATTGCGATTGCGTCGTCTGTGGACCTATTGGGGCGGTAAACAAATTGGAGTGGGTCTAGGGTGTCAAGTAGGGTGGAGGTTATATGATCCTTGACTAGTCTCTCAAAGCACTTCATGATGACGGAAGTGAGTGCTACGGGGCGATAGTCGTTTAGCTCAGTTACCTTAACTTTCTTGGGAACAGGAACAATGGTGGCCCTCTTGAAGCATGTGGGAACAGCAGACTGGGATAGGGATTGATTGAATATGTCCAGCTGGTCTGCGCATGCTCTGAGGACGCGGCTTGGGATGCCGTCTTAACCGGCAGCCTTGCGAGGGATACAACGTTTAAATGTTTTACTCACGTTGGCTGCGGTGAAGGAGAGCCCGCAGGTTTTGGTAGCGGGCCGTGTCGGTGGCACTGTATTGTCCTCAAAGCAAGCAAAGAAGTTGTTTAGTTTGTCTGGGAGCAAGACATCGGGGTCCGCAACGGGGCTGGTTTTCTTTTTGTAGTCCGTGATTGACTGTAGACCCTGCCACATACCTCTCGTGTCTGAGACGTTGAATTGTGACGCTACTTTGTCTCTATACTGATGCTTAGCTTGTTTGATTGCCTTGCGGAGGGAATAGCTACAGTTGTGGCCAAAAGTTTTGAGAATGACACAAATATACATTTTCACGAAGTCTGCTGCCTCAGTTTGTATGATGGCAGTTTGCATATACTCCAGAATGTTATGAAGAGTGATCAGAGGAATTGCAATCAATTGAAAAGTCCCTCTTTGCCATGCAAATGAACTGAATCCCCAAAAAACATTTCCACTGCATTTCAGCCTTGCCACAAAAGGACCAGCTGACATCATGTCAGTGATTATCTCGTTAACACGTGTGTGAGTGTTGATGAGGACAAGGCTGGAGATCACTCTGTCATGCTGATTGAGTTTGAATAACAGACTGGAAGCTTCAAAAGGAGGGTGGTGCTTGGAATCATTGTTCTTCCTCTGTCAACCATGGTTACCTGCAAGGAAACATGTGACGTCATCATTGCTTTGCACAAAAAGGGCTTCACAAGCAAGGATATTGCTGCCAGTAAGATTGCACCTAAATTAGCCATTTATTGGATCATCAAGAACTTCAAGGAGAGCGGTTCAATTGTTGTGAAGAAGGCTTCAGGGCACCCAAGAAAGTCCAGCAAGCGCCAGGACTGTCTCCTAAAATTGATTGAGCTGCGGGATCGGAGCACCACCAGTACAGAGCTTGCTCAGTAATGGCAGCAGGCAGGTGTGAGTGCATCTGCACGCACAGTGAGGCAAAGACTTTTGGAGGATGGCCTGGTATCAAGAAGGGCAGCAAAAAAGCCACTTCTCTCCAGAAAAAACATCCTCCAAAAGGTACAGGGATTGGACTGCTGAGGACTGGGGTAAAGTCATTTTCTCTGATGAATCCCCTTTCCGATTGTTTGGGGCATCCGGAAAAAAGCTTGTCCGGAGAAGACAAGGTGAGCGCTACCATCAGTCAGCGCTACCAACAGTAAAGCATCCTGAGACCATTCATGTGTGGGGTTGCTTCTCAGCCAAGGGAGTGGGCTCGCTCACAATTTTGCCTAAGAACAAAGCCATGAATAAAAAATGGTACCATCACATCCTCCGAGAGCAACTTCTCCCAACCATCCAGGAACAGTTTGGTGACGAACAATGCCTTTTCCAGCATGATGGAGCACCTTGCCATAAGGAAAAAGTGATAACTAAGTGGCTCGGGGAACAAAACATCGATATTTTGGGTCCATGGCCAGGAAACTCCCCAGACCTTAATCCCATTGAGAACTTGTGATCAATCCTCAAGAGGCAGGTGGACAAACAAAAACCCACAAATTCTGACAAACTCCAAGCATGGATTATGCAAGAATGGGCTGCCATCAGTCAGGATGTGGCCCAGAAGGTAATTGACAGCATGCTAGGGCGGATTGCAGAGGTCTTGAAAAAGAAGGGTCAACCCTGCAAATATTGACTCTTTGCATCAACTTCATGTAATTGTCAATAAAAGCCTTTGACACTCCTGAAATGCTTGTAATTATACTTCAGTATTCCATAGTAACATCTGACAAAAATATCTAAAGACACTGAAGCAGCAAACTTAGTGGAAATTAATATTTGTGTCATTCTCAAAACTTTTGGCCACGACTGTACACTGTTTGTATTCGGTCATGTTTCCGGCCGCCTTGCCCTGATCTTGCACTTGTGCTTCTATAACTGTATAAGTACAGGGTGTTCATTTTCAGAAATCACCATAATGGTAGTAGCAGCAGCAGCACATATTTTCCATTGTATGTGTCCTACTCCCACAGGGATACTAGGCAAGGGCACAAAGGCAACATTGATTACAGGATTACACTAGTCCCACCAAGCTGTGCTGATCCCCTCCTACTCTAATGCAACAAGACTGGTACAACAGTGTGGAATTTTAACATTCATACACATTGCCAAGCATTGAGATGCTGCCCTGGCTCCTCACAATACCAGATTCAATTGGAATCTCACCTCTTTGTGTGGCCAATGCCAAAAGGTCTGCTGGTATTGACTATTCCCAGATAATTTGGCTTCACCCGATACTCAGGCTACTTCTAGAATAGACCATAGTATGGAACAGTGTATTGGAACCGTGACTTTTCTCAGGATCATTAAAGAATAAAAATGTATGTGTCTTCATACTGTCACGTGTAGCTCAGTTGGTAGAGCATGGCGCTTGCAATGCCAGGGTTAAGGGGTCAATTAACCAGTACAAAAAAGTATTCACTTACTATTGTAAGTTGCTTTGGACAAGAGTGTCTGCTAACTTACAGAAACTGTTAAAATAATACACGGAACACAATACAGTAGTTGATTCCACTGTTATAAGTCAACATTGCTGTATTTTACCATCAGAACAGCACTTTTTTCACCTTTATTTAACCAGGTAGGCTAGTTGAGAACAAGTTCTCATTTACAACTGTGACCTGGCCAAGATAAAGCACAGCAGTTCGACACATACAACAACACAAAGTTACACATGGAATAAACAAACATAGTCAAAAATACAGTAGAAAAAAGAGTGCAAATGAGGTAAGATAAGGGAGGTAAGGCAATAAATAGGCCATGGTGATGAAGTAATTACAATATAGCAATTAGACACTGGAATGGTAGATGTGCAGAAGATTAATGTGCAAGTAGAGATACTGGGGTGCAAAGGAGCAAGATAAATAAATAAATAAATACAGTATGGGGATGGGGTAGTTGGATGGGCTGTTTACAGATGGGCTATGTACAGGTGCAGTGATCTGTGAGCTGCTCTGACAGCTGGTGCTTAAAGCCAGTGAGGGAGATATGGGTCTCCAGCTTAAGTGATTTGTGCAGTTCGTTCCAGTCATTGGCAGCAGAGAACTGGAAGGAAAGGTGGCCAAAGGAGGAATTGGCTTTGGGGGTGACCAGTGAGATATACCTGCTGGAGCGTGTGCTACGGATGGGTGCTGCTATGGTGACCAGTGAGCTGAGATAAGGCGGGGCTTTACCTAGCAGAGACTTGTAGATGACATGGAGCCAGTGGGTTTGGCGACGAGTATGAAGCGATGGCCAGCCAATGAGAGCAAACAGGTCGCAGTGGTGGGTAATATATGGGGCTTTGGTGACAAAACGGATGGCACTGTGATAAACTGCATCCAATTTGTTGAGTAGAGTGTTGGAGGCTATTTTATAGATGACATCGCCGAAGTCGAGGATTGATAGGATGGTCAGTTTTTACGAGGGTATGTTTGGCAGCATGAGTGAAGGATGCTTTGTTGTGAAATAGGAAGCCAATTCTAGATTTAATTTTGGATTGGAGATGCTTAATGTGAGTCTGGAAGGAGAGTTTACAATCTAGCCAGACACCTATGTATTTGTTGTTGTCCACATATTCTAAGTCAGAACCGTCCAGAGTAGTGATGCTGGACGGGCGGGCAGTGATCGGTTGAAGATCATGCACAGGCCACAGAAGGAGAGTTGTATGGCATTGAAGCTCGTCTGCAGGTTAGTTAACACAGTGTCCAAAGAAGGGCCAGAAGTATGCAGAATGGTGTCGTCTGTGTAGAGGTGGATCAGAGAATCACCAGCAGCAAGAGCGACATCATTGATGTATACAGAGAAGAGAGTCGGCCCGAGAATTGAACCCTGTGGCACCCCCATAGACACTGCAAGAGGTCCGGACAACAGGCCCTCCGATTTGACACACTGAACTCTATCAGAGAAGTAGTTGGTGAACCATGCGAGGCAATAATTTGAGAAACCAAGGCTGTTGATTCTGCCAATAAGAATGTGGTAATTGACAGAGTCGAAAGCCTTGGCCAGGTCGATGAAGACGGCTGCACAGTAATGTCTCGATGGTGGTTATGATATCGTTTAGGACCTTGAGCGTGGCTGAGGTGCACCCATGACCAGCTCTGAAACCAGATTGCATAGTGGAGAAGGTACGGTGGGATTCGAAATGGTCGGTATTCTGTTTGTTGACTTGGCTTTCGAAGACCTTAGAAAGGTAGGGTAGGATAGATATAGGTCTGTAGCAATTTGGGTCTAGAGTGTCTCCCCCTTTGAAGAGGGGGATGACCGTGGCAGCAGCAACAGTGCCCTGCTAATTTCCTTTCAAAGGAGGGGGTTTTATGCACATCCAAAGTAATAACAGTAGCTGGACAAAAGGAAGATCCAATTTATTGAATAATAGGGGCTCATGTTTTGCTGCACTGGACCTTCCCTTTTTCCCCCTTTTTTCTTGACAGGTCATATGAAGCTGTTCATATGTACATTCATATTTTAGCAAACGCTCTTATCCATCACAACTTACAGGAGCAATTTGGGTTAAGTGCCTTGCTCAAGGGCACATCAGCAAATTTTACACCTGGTCTGCTGGGGGATTCAAACCAGAGACATTTCACTTACTGGCCCAACACTCTTAACCGCTAGTCTATCCAATCAATCAATCAATCAAATGTATTTACATCAGCAGATGTCACAAAGTGCTATACAGAAACCCTGCCTAAAACCCCAAACAGCAAGCAATGCAGATATATCCAAAGCATGGAAGAAAGGGGCTCATGTTTTGCTGTACTGGAACTTCCCCTTTTCCCTCAATTTTATTTTTCTTGACAGGTCATATGTAGCTGGTCATATGTACCGTAGCTGTTCATATGAAGCTGTTGATATGTAGCTAGTCATATGTAGCTGGTCATATGTAGCTAGTCATATGTAGCTGTTCATATGTAGCTAGTCATATGTAGCTGTTCATATGTAGCTAGTCATATGTAGCTGGTCATATGTACCATAGCTGTTCATATGTAGCTGTTCATATGTAGCTAGTCATATGTAGCTGTTCATATGTAGCTAGTCATATGTAGCTGTTCATATGTAGCTGGTCATATGTAGCATTCATATCTATCTGGTCATATGTAGCTGGTCATATGTAGCGTTCATATCTAGCTGGTCATATGTAGCTGTTCATATGTAGCTGTTCATATGTAGCTGGTCATATATAGTTGGTCTCATGTAGCAGGTCATATGTAGCTGTTAGCTGTGCGCCCTTATACTGTCTTCATAGCACACAGACTATGGTAGATAAATGTGTTCTCCACATAAAACCAACTTTGTCTTTGTCTTCCTCAGTGTTATGGAGAAGCATAATGATCCCAATTTGAGGTTCAATAAGCTTTCCCAGCAGGAGATGGGTCTGGTCCAGCCTGTCCCTGTGCCAAGCACCCAGATTAGGGGACAGTGGTCCAGCAAGCTGGAGTTTCTCCTGGCTGTGGCCGGACAGATCATAGGCTTGGGGAATGTATGGAGGTTCCCATATCTGTGCTACAAAAATGGAGGAGGTGAGCCTCACATCACATCTTTACATGGTCATACAATTAAACACACATTAAATGTATGGCAAGGTGAGCCTTTGTCTTTTACATTATCAATGCAAAAGAGCTAGTCACTTCATTTAACTTCATTGTGGTGGAGACAGTACAGAGTTGTTCTTTTCATATCTTAGTCTAATATTGAAATCACACAATTACAAGATGGTAATGGAATAATCATTAAGAGATGTGTAATCATGGCCTGATATAAACATATCAGTGGTTGCTATAATATTATAGGGATATTTACACACTAGGGCTAGATGTTATCTGGCGGCACAATCATAAAAACAACAGTGCGTGCCTGGGTGCACAAAAGAAACCAAAACCTTCTAGGTGCTTCCAGAATCTCTATACTGATATGCACATCACTACTGTACAACGTTTTGTTACGCTCTGATAGAAATATGCTATGGAGAACAAACATGCCTCTCTGACATGTAGAATTAGGAATCAAGTCGACTCTATTCATGGCCTTTCTATCTGCAATGTTCAATGATGTTAGGCTACTGAACGTGTCCCATTTATTGGTTACCTCCAATTAGGGGAGGGTTGGTAGGGTTTGCTGGGAATAATAAAGGAAAATATATTCAAAAAATATATCTATATGAATATACGTATGGGTATTTATATGTATGTATTTGTATGTGTATATGTATGCATGTTTATGAATATGTATGTATGTATGTATGTATGTATGTATGTATAAATACATAAATATATATATTTACACAAAAAAATATATGGGGGATTCGAAATGATGCAGACAATTACATTGATGGAAGCGGCAATCTATCCTCAATATTAAAGCTGCTCCACCCCTAAAATATATATATAAATACTTGCGTTCTCTTCTCTGGATGGTATAAATGCACTCAAGCCTGAAGTGGGGGGGAGGGTTTGAGGTGGTTGAGATGGCTTCTGTGAAAAATGTTGGTCTTGTGAAACCATAATCACGTGAAGTGAAACATTAAGTTATGGTCTTGGGCCATATGGTTAATTGTGGTTTAACTTGTGTTGTTCGTAAGGGGTGTTCTTCATCCCTTATGTGCTCTTTCTGTTCACCTGTGGCATTCCACTCTTTCTCCTGGAGACCTCCCTGGGCCAGTACACCACGCAGGGCTGCATCACCTGCTGGAGGAAGATCTGCCCCCTGTTTGAAGGTAAATATCAGGGCTCATATTTATAAAGCGTCATTGAGTAAGACTGCCGATCTAGAATCAGGTCCCCTCTGTCCATATAAGTTTAGTCATTATGATCTAAAAGGCTAATCTGATCCTAGATTAGCCATGCTACTGGAATGCTATATGAATGCGGCCATGGGGTGATGTTATACGTATTGCATCCATATTAGGAATTCAATTGTCAGTGTTTGTCTGACCATTGATAGCATTTACTTCCTAAGATGGATGCCATCTTGGTGAAATAGAAATGAAAGCGGGACAGCTGGAAGGAAGAAAGGCTATAGCCTTCAGAAAAGTCAAGATTTGATAGTACTATAAACTGTGCCAAAAGAAAAGATAACATTCAGAGGGACTGCAGACCAAACTTTGTCTGATTGTTGTATTTCTGCTCAGGATAACTCCTAGCTGCAATATCAAAACCTGAGAAAGTAGCACTGTAATCCAAAGCAATGTCAATATGATTTAAATTGGTATTCAGCACATAAACTCAAGGTTTCCGTCTGGAGCCTTTGTCAAGAATGTGCTGGTTGAGGGTGACATATAGGGCCAGACAATTAGCAATAATAGATACAGTAAATGCACAGTACATGCAGGCTTTTCCTTCTGTAAATGATAATGCACTATTGTACTTGTAAAAGTCAATCCACCATGATTTTAATCGCATTGCTTTAACAGTATGAAACAATATAAGGATACATTTTAGATTGCTTGGGCAATGATTGGTCTGTTTCTACCCTGATTTAATTTTTTTTAAATAAAAAGGGATTAAAGTAACAAAACCGTAATTCAAGTTATTGGATGACGCTTGGATTAATCAACAGTATTACTCAGGCTCACAATGTGATTCATTAGCTATTACATGATAGAGTAAGTAATAGTCCTTAATGTGACATGACACGTGCATTCAAGACACTTGTCCTGCGTTCAAACATTCACAAATGTCTGTCTTGTTGGAATGCCACCATAACTTAGTAATCGAGGCTGGTGACTTTGAAAGGAGTCTAATCCACATCAAAAAGAATCACAGTTAAATGTTGTTTATGGTTTTAGGTTGAGAATGTGATTGGAATTAATATATGTCACATATATTTATCAGAAGCCTTTTTTTACAATTACATCTTCATGTTTGTCTGTAAAATCTTTTCCTCCTCAGGACTGGGTTATGGTAGTCAGGTGGTGGTTCTATATTCCAGCATCTATTACATCATCATTCTAGCCTGGGCCTTCTTCTACCTCTTCTCCTCATTCAGCTCTGAGCTCCCCTGGGCCAGTTGTAGAAACAGCTGGAACACAGGTATGTACTTCAGTGTAGCCTGAGTGCCAGTCTGCTTGTGCTGTCATACCAACTACTTGTCATTCATTGTCATAACAAACCTGTTTGGATTGACAAGGACAGCAATGGAATTGGCATTTAAAAGAGCACAAACAGATCTGGGACCAGGTTAACTTCAGTGTGTAGACATGTTGACGTTGACATACCTTTGTCATGCCCAAATGATAGATAGTATCTTAAATGTATGGACACCACTTCAAACTGAGATATTCTGTTTTTGACAAGTGAGGTATTATTTTGTTAATGTCTCCTTATCCAGGAAAGATTCTGAGAGTTCTGAGACATGCTTGTTATTGTATAATTTCCTCCTAACCAGCAACCTGCATGGAGTTTGACAGAAGAGTAGTGGGACATCTAAATTGGACAGTAGCAGGAAACGCAACATCGCCAGTGAGAGAGTTCTGGGAGTGAGTACACGAAATCATTCCAATTTATCAACTCCATATTAAGTCCTTACAGATGGAAATCATGGCTATTTGCCTTAGGAGGCACTGAGAGAATGGTGAAAAGCAAGTGGTGGGATTGTAACTGAAAATATGATTTTCAGGAGAAGAGTTTTGAATCTCACAGACAGTCCAAACAAGCTAGGCAGTGTTCGCTGGGAGCTGGCTCTGTGTCTTCTACTGTCATGGATTCTCTGTTACTTCTGTGTCTGGAAAGGAGTGAAGTCTACTGGGAAGGTAAGGTGGGATCTCTGCCATTCAACCTGATGACACCATGAACACTGTAGAATTGTTAAGATGAGTCATAGACTGAGGGAATGTAATGCTGCTCTGGTCCCCCTCCCCTCAGGTGGTCTACTTCACTGCCACCTTCCCCTATCTGATGCTGGTGGTGTTGCTGGTCCGTGGACTCACACTGCCGGGGGCAATAGATGGTATCAAGTTCTACCTCTACCCAGACCCAGCCCGCCTCACTGACCCACAGGTAGGAATACACTTCACTGTATAATTTGTGTTCAGGTGTAACAAAAACTATCAGTACATACTGTAGTGATTCATGGGGGATAAATGGTAATGTTTCTGCTGGTGTTTGAATGCTGGTCAACATGACCGAGGGCAGCAACCATTACCACTGGCACAAGAAACGTAACTCCCTTGGTGGAACAGTTTGTGGTTTTAAGAGCATCAGATTTGTTACAATATCAATACCTGATAAAAAAATAACTGAATTTAAAAGCAAATATATTTTCTGTTGACTTAGTATAGCTACAAGGTCAAAATAGGTACCATTTGAATTTGCCTCTAATACCCTGGGATGAGACTAGTATATCGGAATTGTGAAACTTTGAAGACTATTGTGTCTCTCTCTGGTGTGTCTCACAGGTGTGGATGGATGCTGGAACACAAATCTTCTATTCCTATGCTATCTGCATCGGCTGTCTGACTGCTCTTGGCAGCTACAACAAGTATGACAACAACTGTTACAAGTGAGTGGAAGAATTAAGTACATAAACAGTAAATGTGCCTTGCTAGATAAAATGTGCAGACAGAAAGTTTTCTCTTGCCTGCAAAAATGTCCCCTGTGCACATAATTCTTTGGAAGTTGGGTTGCAGAAATGGTATGGTATGTGGAAAGTTTGATGATCTCCATATTGTAGGTCATTTGGATGCCTTCATGTTGTGACTAACAGGGAAGTGAATCTCTTTTTAGGGACTGTGTGTACCTGTGCCTTTTGAACAGTGGAACCAGCTTTGTGGCCGGTTTTGCGATATTCTCTGTTCTGGGCTTCATGGCTTATGAACAAGGGACAGACATCTCAACCGTGGCCGAATCAGGTAAGTGTTGCAGCAGTGAGATATGAACGAATTAATTAATTAATTAATACAAATAAATAAAAAATGCACAAAGAAACAAATGAACATACCCTTGTAAGTTCTGCTTTGTTACAAGACAGGTGTCTTAGCATTTCAGGGATCTAAATCTTCCCTCTGCCCCTGAGAGTTCAGTAATGAGTTTACCTGTGTTGCTGCATACAGGTCCTGGCCTGGCGTTCATCGCCTACCCTCGTGCCGTGGCCATGATGCCATTACCCCAGCTTTGGGCCATCTTCTTCTTCATCATGATAATCCTCCTGGGTTTAGACAGTGAGGTGTGTTAGTGTGGTCCTGAAGGCCTAGGAAATATTTCCTTAGTGAAGGATAATTACATAACCTACAATAGATGCTACAATCATCACTAAACTATTGGATGTGAAACTGTGAATGAGTAGCTAGTGTTTCAAAGAAGAGAGTTTCCACTGAACTTCCCTATTCTCTCTGCTTCAGTTTGTAGGTCTGGAGGCTTTGATGACAGCTATCTCAGACATGTATCCCTCCTTCTTCCTGGTTGGCCATCGGCGTAAAATCCTCCTCATCATCATCAGTGTGGTTAGCTTCTTCATCGGCCTGGTCATGGTCACAGAGGTGAGAGGTCATTTGAAGTCATCATTATATAGGATATAAAATATAGAATTTCAAGGCCATCGTTATTAGATCTATCATGACATTAACCAGATATATGATCGATAGATAACCTTCCTCCTAAGTGATCTGTTTCAACATATCCCTGTGTTTCAACATACCTCCTCGTTCCGCATAATTGTTGGTAGATTCCACTTATTCTGTAAGCGATTGGGCTGCTGGACACACCTACGATCATTGTCTGAGTGTTTTGTTCACCCTGGAGGTAGATTATAGTCATATTGTTGTGCTCAGTAAGACTGTACCTTATACTTTCTTTCTCTTTCTACCCCTCCTCTATTTGCAGGGAGGCCTGTATATCTTCCAGCTGTTTGATTACTATGCCTGCAGTGGGATGACTCTGCTTCTCTTCGCTATACTACAGTCAGTGTGTATCAGCTGGGTTTATGGTGAGTTAGCCCGGCCTACTCCCAGTGCCATTTCTAGGTATAAGCAGCCGCTTAGGGCCTGCAGCCACTTTTGTTCAATGTCAGTCAGGGTCTCAACCTACTGTTAGTTGGTATAGTAGAATACACAATGTGACATTTTGAAATGTGGTAGTGCATCTACAGTTTTCCTCTTGTTATGTCAGTCAGGTCTTATTTTATATACCTTTATTTATCTAGGTAAGTCAGTTATGAACAAATTCTTATTTTCAATGACGGCCTAGGAACAGTGGGTTAACTGCTTTGTGCAGGGGCAGAACGACAGATTTGTACCTTGTCAGCTCAGGGATTCAAATGTTCAACCTTTTGGTTACTAGTCCAACACTCTAACCACTAGGCTACGCTGCAGCCCCATTATGAAAATGTCCTTGGGACGTCCCTACCTTGAACCCTAACCTTAACTACCCTTACCCTTAACCATTTTAAATGTCAACTTCAATGGAGTATGAACGGCCCAAGGATCCCTGATAGCAAGGAGTGGTAAAAGACCCTGCATGGCCCCATTCCTTCAATCCCAGATAATCAATCACAGAAACCCTAATTGCAGGTCAGCTTCCCTCAGGATGTTTCTGTTCAAGGTGTTTATGGCATTATCCAAGTTGTTCCTCTGGCACACATTGCCACTTTGGACATTGATGTGAAACGACATCTCGTTACCTTGGGATTATAAGGTTCTGACATGGTGGTCAAAAATGAGGTATTCACATAGAGTTGCTCTTTAGGTGGTCCGAAAAATCAAAAAGTTATATCTATGCAAACACCTTTTAACTTGGTGCTATAAGGTTCTACATGCAATCCAATCCCACAATGCTGGGTTGTCAATAACAAATAATTTTACATAAGTAAGTGGATATATTTGAAAACAGGAGGACATCACAAAACAGTTCTGAGATCTGGTACTTAAAAATACTCATCTTAAAACTATACATTTTGCAGGTAGAACCTTATAGTCCCAAGTCCTTGATTATTCACATCACAGACTTGAACACTGGAACAGAAACAATAACGCCTGGGGAAGGAACCAAAGGGAGCGACAGATATAAGGAAAGTAATCAAATCAAATTTGATACATGCGCTGAATACAATACGTGTAGACCTTACAATAGATGCAGACACAGGAGACAGATGGTTGGAGTCTTAGATGTTTATTGATCCAAAAAGAGGTAGGCAAGAGAATGGTCATGGACAGGCAAAAGGTCAAAACCAGTTCAACGTCCAGGAGGTACAGTGTCAGGTCAGGTCAAGGCAGGCAGAAAGGTCAGGTAGGCAGGTACAGAGTCCAGAAACAGGCAAGGGTCAAAACCGGGAGGACTAGCAAAAAGAAAATAGAAAAGGCATCAGAAAAACACGCTGGTTGACTTGGACATACAAGACAAACTGGCACAGAGAGACAGGAAACACAGAGATAAATACACTAGGGAAAACAAGCGACACCTGGAGGGGGTGAAGACAATCACAAGGAAAGGTGAAAGATCAGGGTGTAACACAGTGAAATGCTTACTTACAAGCCCTTAACCAACAATGCTTTAAGAAGTTAAGAAAACAAATTCAAATAAGTGTTAATTAAAAAATAGATAAGTAAAAATAGAAAATAGAAGTAACCAATAATTAAACAGCAGCAGTAAAATAACAAGCAAGGCTATATATAGGGGGTACCGGTACAGAGTCAATGTGCGGGGGCACCGGTTAGTCGAGGTAATTGAGGTAATATGTACATGTAGGTAGAGTTAAAGTGGCTATGCATAGATTATCAACAGAGAGTCACAGCAGCGTAAAAGAGGGGTCTGGGTAGCCCTTCGATTAGCTGTTCAGGAGTCAGGAAGGTGATGAAGTCCAGGTGACAAGTGTGTGCAATAATGAGCAGCCTGGTGACCTAAAGCGCCGGTGAGTATACGTGACAGTACCCCCTCCCTGACACACGGCTTCAGCCACAGGACACTGACCAAAAGGACAATCCCTGTGACCATGAGCGGACCGGTCGTCTCTGCTGAGGCGTGGGAACCTGTCGAGCCGGAAGAGGAGCGGGAACCTGACGAGCCAGAAGAGGCGTGTGAACCTGACGAACTGTAAGAGGAGCGGGAACCTGACGAGCCAGAAGAGGCGTGTGAACCTGACGAGCCAGAAGAGGCGTGTGAAGCTGACAAGCTGTAAGAGGCGCGGGAACCTGACAAGCCGGAAGAGGTGCGGGAACCTGACGACCTGGAAGAGGAGCGGGAACACTGGAACAGAAACAATAATGCATGGGGAAGGAACCAAAAGAAGTGACAGATATAGGGAAGATAATCAGGAAGGTAATGAAGTCCAGGTGAGACTGATGAGGCGCTGGTGCGCGTAACGATGGTGACGGGTGTGCGTAATGATGAGCAGCTCGGTGACCTAGAGCACCGGAGAGGGAGTACACGTGACACCGGTCCTCTTTTTATATTAATTCGATTTTTCTTCATCACTTTTTCAGAAGAATGGCCATAACGTAAGCTCTTATTTTCTAAACAAATAAATACAGGTAGCTTAGACCAGGGTTTCCTAAACTCGGTCCTGGGGCCCACCCCTGGGTGCATGTTTTGTTTTTGCCATAACACTACACAACTGAATCAAATAATAAAAGCTTGATGATGAGTTGCTTATTTGAATCAGCTGTGGGGGGCCCAGGACCGAGTTTGGGAAACCCTGGTTAGAGCTGTTGTCCAGGTTTCCTGATCTGCAATTGTTTGAACCTGTCTGTCACTTGGTGGTTTGAGAATGTTATCTGGGTATTTGACAGACCAACTGACCAAACACTTTTATTGACTGCTGTAATTTTGAGTCCCTGTTGATATGTTTACTCCACAGGTGCAGACCGTCTGTACGATAATATAGAGGACATGATCGGTTATCGACCATTACCCATCATTAAGTACTGTTTGAAGTATGTCACTCCAGTCATCTGCATTGTAAGTTTTATTTATTTACACCCCACTGTCAACAGCAAATGAATGTTCTTTTTCCAATTATAGTTATAGTAAACATGATGTTGATGTCACAGTAATATAAGTGATTTACAGAAAACCAAAAGTTTAGTTGACAATACAGAGAAATATAAATCAAATGGATGCCGATGTGTAACCTATGTAAAGTAGATAATCCTAACTTTATGTTCACTATAAATGCTTCTATAAAAACAAAGAGAGTCGCACTCTATGTATAAACTCACTGTAATTTATTGGGTAAACCACCAACCTTTCGGCATAATTGTTCCTTCTTCAGGGTAATGTCATGAATGCTTGAACCAGTATAGACAAAACAGTGCAATTAGTGCAACTGATGACAATAGTGAGGGGTGTGTCATAATTATTAGGTTGATTAGAATTAATTGAGTGAAACAGTTAGAAGATAATAGTTTACAGCATATTGAACATATTAGGCTATTGTTATCATTAGCACTAGCATAGGATTAACATTAACATACATTACTGGTTAATTTAATTTCACATATACAGTAGCACTCAAAAGTTTGAACACACCTACTCATTCAAGGGTTTTTCTTTCTTTTTACTATTTTCTACATTGTAGAATAATAGTGAAGACATCACAACTATGAAATAACACATAAGGAATCATGTAGTAACCAAAAAAGTGTTAAACAAATCAAAATATATTTTTGATCTTAGATTCTTCAAAGTAGCCACCTTTTGCTTTGATGACAGCTTTGCACACTCTAGGCATTCTCTCAACCAGCTTCATGAGGAAAGCTTTTCCAAGCCCCCCCACACCATTACACCTCCTCCATGCTTCACAGTGAGAACCACACATGCAGAGATTATCCATTCGCCTATTCTGCGTCTCACAAAGACACAGCGGTTGGAACCAAAAATCTCAAATTTGGACTCATCAGACCAAAGAACAGATTTCCACTGGTATAATGTCTATTGCTCATGTTTCTTGGCCCAATCAAGTCTCTTCTTCTTATTGGTGTCCTTCAGTAGTTTTTTTTAAGCAATTTGACTATGCAGGCCTGATTCACGCAGTCTCATCTAAATTGTTGATGTTGAGATGTGTCTGTTAATTGAACTCTGTGAAGTATTTATTTGGGCTGCAATCTGAGGTGCAGTTAACTCTAATGAACTTGTCCTCTGCAGCAGAGGTAACTCTGGGTCTTCTTTTCCTGTGGCGGTCCTCATGAGATCCAGTTTCATCATAGTGCTTGATGTTTTTTGCAAGTGCACTCAAATAAACTTTCAAAGTTCTTGAAATGTTCCGCATTGTCTTACCTTCATGTCTTGAATTAATGATGGACTGTCATTTCTCTTTGCTTATTTGAGCTGTTCTTGCAATCTTATGGACTTGGTCTTTTACTAAATAGGGCTATCTTCTGTATACCACCCCTACCTTGTCACAACACAACTGATTGGCACAAATGCATAAATTCCACATATTAACTTTTGAACAAGGCACACCTGTTAATTGAAATGCATTCCAGGTGACTACCTCATTAAGCTGGTTGAGAGAATGCCAAGAGCTTGCAAAGCTGTCATCAAGGCAAAGGGTGAATAATTTGAAGAATCTCAAATATAAAATATATTTTGATTTGTTTAACACTTTTTTGGTTGCTACATGATTCCATATATGTCATTTCATAGTTTTGATGTTTTCACTATTATTCTACAATGTAGACAATAGTAAAAATAAAGAAAAAACCTTGAATGACTAGGTGTGTCCAAACTTATTACTAGTAATGTATATTTAATTGTTTACAATTTCATAAAATGTTTGTTACGTTTTCTTTTTTTTCAACTATAATGCATGATAAGCATCATCAACAGGGGGAACATATTGGGTGTGCGACAGCTCATGCTTTTTATTAGACCATTATAAATGCTTCACCAGAAGCCTGACCTAAACATACTGGAGAAACCATAACCTTGTTCTTAACCTTATCTTGTTCATCTCTGTCCTCACTCAACCCTCACTGTTACCATAATATGTTATAATTAGTACAATGCTATCGGAAAATACATTGTGTTCTTTAATGTTTATTTTACAACCTCCATCCATATCTTTTGTTCTAGGCGACATTTGTCTTCTCCTTGATAAAGTTTACCCCACTGAAATTCAACAACACCTTCCAGTATCCTTGGTGGGGTTACGCTGTTGGATGGTGGTTCACTCTCTCCTCCACCCTCATCGTTCCTCTATGGATGGTGTACATCGTGAGCGTCACTCCTGGTACACTGCGACAGGTAAATAGGGACATCATTTATTATGTTTCTATAGAGTTTCACATTGCTTGACTTGGGCAGGAGCTCTCCGGAGCTGAGTACCGGCACCTAAAATGTTTAACTGCTTGAGCTCCTGTTCCTCTTATAGAATATTATCTCAATAGTGTTGTGGAGCTCACGCACCTAAATGTAAACAGTACCGGCACCAAACATGGGTACCGGCAACTGTCTCAGCCCAAGTCAAGCACTGGAGTTTCAAAACAGAAAAGCATCTCAAAGTGGTCCAAAAGCAACAAAAAAACAAGCAATATATCATAGGTAGCCTAGCTATAGCTAGTAACGTAGGTCGACGATAGAGGCGAAGTCTTTGATTACATCTTCTAAAGATGGGGCAATGGTCATGAGAGGCCATGGTTAATTTCTCACTATCAATTCCAAACTTCAGATCTTTTAAAAGTTGGCAGGTACCACTTGTGTTGTTATCGCTAGTTGTGTCTCTATTTATACAATGATCAGATCCATAACCCAAAATCCATTTACTCCCCAATACACACTGATGATGTTGTTTCTTCTACCAACTAAGAAAAGAAGACAAACAATCAATGCTCTGCAAACATCACAAACAACCAGTTATTTTATGTCTCATTCTTTTGGTGGTCTCTCTTTGAAATGCTCCTCTGTCCTCTCTATTACTCCTCAGAGACTGTCCATCCTCACCACGCCGTCAGAGGATCTCCCCATGACCAAGGCCCAGAAGAATTCCCTCCTGGCCAAGCAGTCAGAGCAAGACAGACCCCTGGGGGACATGGAGACACCAGCCTGGGGCCACAACCTCCTAGACAGAGACACTGGCCCCCTGTAGCAACCATCCCTATAGGACTAAAGATAAGCAGGTCCAGCCAGTCACTCAAGGTCCTGACATAAACAATACAAATACTTCCTGTTGTGTAACAGAGGCTTATGTGACCCTTCGCTTGGTCTGAGTGGCTTAGAAAAGTACAGTACAGAACATAATCCACCCCAAGTCTTTTTCTTGGGAGGGCGATGTGGGCAGGTGTTTCCAAAACACACACTATTTCCTGTATGTAGCGCTGATGAGACGTAGAAGCACTGGTTCTGGAAAGTGAAAAGAGAGATGCGGTCATTCTGTTTGGTTCAGAGATCTCTACCTAGAATTATTAGAATTACAGGTCAATCATGTCAGAATGCAGAGAAAGCATCTGAAGTGAGATATTGAGTAAGGTCCGGCACAAAATATGGACCTTTGAAGTTGTCCTTTAACCAGTACTTGGGTCATGGCAGAGTAATGGATGAATGGATCAAAGACCTGTCACACATCATGGTGGAAACAAAAAATGACGGTCATGCTATTGGTCCTGGGGTCTGTATATACAAGTGAACAAACAATTTTTTTTAAAGATACATTTTATCTTTGATTTGGGTGGGTTTAATAATCCGACATTGTTTTTTTCTACTACTATGGAATTTCTTAAGACTTTGTGAAGTATGACATTTGTGAAAATATATCGATGGTTAACGAGAAGGGATTGTGTAGGTGTGTATATATAAAAGAAAAACTGCACAATACTGTGATAAGATTTGTTGCCAATATCAATAAAATCATCAAACCTTGTGCCATGATTTATATGTCATTTTTCCACCCTTATTCTTTGGAGTACTTTAAATAAAAAGTGTAATTCGCTGCAGAAATCACTTCCGATATTCAGACCTGGGCCCGTATTCATTTTATTTTTTTATTTTTATTTCACCTTTATTTAACCAGGTAGGCAAGTTGAGAACAAGTTCTCATTTACAATTATGACCTGGCCAAGATAAAGCAAAGCAGTTCGACAACATACAACAACACAGAGTTACACATGGAGTAAAACAAATATACAGTCAATAATACAGTAGAAAAATAAGTCTATGTACGATGTGAGCAAATGAGGTGAGATAAGGGAGGTAAAGGCAAAAAAGTCCATGGTGGCAAAGTAAATACAATATAGCAAGTAAAACACTGGAATGGTAGATTTGTAGTAGAAGAAAGTGCAAAATAGAGATAATGGGGTGCAAAGGAGCAAAATAAAATAAATACAGTAGGGGAAGAGGTTGTTTGGGCTAAATTATAGATGGGCTATGTACAGGTGCAGTGATCTGTGAGCTGCTCTGACAGCTGGTGCTTAAAGCTAGTGAGGGAGAAAAGTGTTTCCAGTTTCAGAGATTTTTGTAAGTTTGTTCCAGTCATTTACAGCAGAGAACTGGAAAGAGAGACGGCCAAAGGAGGAATTGGCTTTGGGGGTGACCAGAGAGATATACCTGCTGGAGCGCTTGCTACAGGTGGGTGCTGCTATGTTGACCAGTGAGCGGAGATAAGGGGGGACTTTACCTAGCAGGGTCTTGTAGATGACCTGGAGCCAGTGGGTTTGGCGACGATTATGAAGCGATGGCCAGCCAACGAGAGCATATAGGTCGCAGTGTATGGGGCTTTGGTGACAAAACGGATGGCACTGTGATAGACTGCATCCAGTTTGTTGAGTTGGGTATTGGAGGATATTTTGTAAATGACATCGCAGAATGTTATGAATGACATCGAGGATCGGTAGGATGGTCAGTTTTACTAGGGTATATTTGGCAGCATGAGTGAAGGATGCTTTGTTGCGAAATAGGAAGCCAATTCTTGATTTAACTTTGGATTGGAGATGTTTGATGTGAGTCTGGAAGGAGAGTTTACAGTCTAACCAGACACCTAGGTATTTGTAGTTGTCCACATATTCTAAGTCAGAACCGTCCAGAGTAGTGATGCAGGACAGGCGGGCAGGTGCAGGCAGCGATCGGTTGAAGAGCATGCATTTAGTTTTACTTGTATTTAGGAGCAGTTGGAGGCCACAGAAGGAGAGTTGTATGACACTGAAGCTCGTCTGGAGGGTTGTTAACACAGTGTCCAAAGAAGGGCCAGAAGTATACAGAATGGTGTCGTCTGCGTAGAGGTGGATCAGAGACTCACCAGCAGCAAGAGCAACATCATTGATGTATACAGAGAAAAGAGTTGGCCCAAGAATTGAACCCTGTGGCACCCCCATAGAGACTGCCAGAGGTCCGGACAACAGGCCCTCCGATTTGATACACTGAACTCTATCAGAGAAGTAGTTGGTGAACCAGGCGATGCAATCATTAGAGAAACCAAGGCTATTGAGTCTGCTGATGAGGATGTGGTGGATGACAGAGTCGAAAGCTTTGGTCAGGTCAATGAAAACGGCAGCACAGTATTGTTTCTTATCGATGGCGGTTACGATATCGTTTAGGACCTTGAGCGTGGCTGAGGTGCACCATGACCAGCTCTGAAACCAGATTGCATAGCGGAGAAGGTGCGGTGGGATTCTAAATGGTCGGTAATCTGTTTGTTGACTTGGCTTTCGAAGACCTTAGAAAGGCAAGGTAGGATGGATATAGGTCTATAGCAATTTGGGTCAAGAGTGTCCCCTCCTTTGAAGAGGGGGATGACAGCAGCTGCTTTCCAATCTATGGGAATCTCAGACGACACGAAAGACAGGTTAAACAGGCTAGTAATAGGGGTTGCAATAATTTCAGCAGATCATTTTAGAAAGAAAGGGTCCAGATTGTCTAGCCTGGCTGATTTGTAGGGGTCCAGATTTTGCAGCTCTTTCAGAACATCAGCTGACTGGATTTGGGAGAAGGAGAAATGGGGAAGGCTTGGGCGAGTAGCTGTGGGGGGTGCAGTGCTGTTGACTGCAGTAGGGGTAGCCAGGTGGAAAGCATGGCCAGCCGTAGAAAAATGCTTATTGAAATTCTCAATTATAGTGGGTTTATCGGTGGTGACAGAGTTTCCTATCCTCAGTGCAGTGGGCAGTTGGGAGGAGGTGTTCTTATTCTCCATGGACTTTACAGTGTCCCAGAACGTTTTTGAATTTGTGTTTCAGGAAGCTAATTTCTGCTTGAAAAAGTTAGCCTTGGCTTTTCTAACTGCCTGTGTATATTGGTTTCTAACTTCCCTGAAAAGTTGCATATCACGGGGGCTGTTTGATGCTAATGCAGAACGCCATAGGATGTTTTTGTGTTGGTTAAGGGCAGTCAGGTCTGGGGAGAACCAAGGGCTATATCTGTTCCTGGTTCTAAATTTTTTGAATGGGGCATGCTTATTTAAGATCGTGAGGAAGGCTTTTTTTAAAATAACCAGGCATCCTCTACTGACGGGATGAGGTCAATATCCTTCCAGGATACCAGGGCCAGGTCGATTAGAAAGGCTTGCTCGCTGAAATGTTTCAGGGAGCGTTTGACAGTGATGAGTGGAGGTCGTTTGACCGCTGACCCATTACGGATGCAGGCAATGAGGCAGTGATCGCTGAGATCTTGGTTGAAAACAGCAGAGGTGCATTTAGAGGGCAAATTGGTTAGGGTGATATCTATGAGGGTGCCAGTGTTTACGGCTTTGGGGTGGTATCTGGTGGGTTCATTAATAATTTGTGTGAGATTGAGGGCGTCAAGCTTGGATTGTAGGATGGCTGGGGGGTTAAGCATGTCCCAGTTTAGGTCACCTAGTAGCACGAGCTCTGAAGATAGATGGGGGGCAATCAGTTCACATATGGTGTCCAGAGCACAACTGGGGGCCGAGGGTGGTCTATAGCAGGCAGCAACGGTGAGAGACTTGTTTTTAGAGAGATGGATTTTTAAAAGTAGAAGTTCAAATTGTTTGGGTACAGACCTGGATAGTAGGACAGAACTCTGCAGACTATCTCTGCAGTAGATTGCAACACCGCCCCCTTTGGCCGTTCTATCTTGTCTGAAAATGTTGTAGTTAGGGATGAAGATTTCAGAGTTTTTGGTGGACTTCCTAAGCCAGGATTCAGACACGGCTAGGACATCCGGGTTGGCAGAGTGTGCTAAAGCAGTGAATAAAACAAACTTAGGGAGGAGGCTTCTAATGTTAACATGCATGAAACCAAGGCTATTATGGTTACAGAAGTCATCAAAAGAGAGCGCCTGGGGAGTAGGAGTGGAGCTAGGCACTGCAGGGCCTGGATTCACCTCTACATCACCAGAGGAAGAGAGAAGTATGAGGATAAGGGTACGGCTAAAAGCTATAAAAATTGGTCGTCTGTGACGTCCGGAATAGAGAGGAAAAGGAGCAGGTTTCTGGGGGCGATAAAATAGCTTCATGGTATAATGTACAGACAAAGGTATGGTAGGATATGAGTACAGTGGAGGTAAACCTAGGCATTTAGTGATGATGAGAGAGATATTGTCTCTAGAAACATCATTGAAACCAGAAGATGTCATAGCATGTGTGGGTGGAGGAACTGGGAGGTTGGATAAGGTATAATGAGCAGGGCTAGAGGCTCTACAGTGAAATAAGCCAATAAACACTAACCAGAACAGCAATGGACAAGGCATATTGACATTAAGGAGAGGCATGCTTAGCCGGGTGATCAAAGGGTCCAGTGAGAGTTAGATAGCTAGCCGAGCCATAGGTAGCAAGCTGGTAGAAGATGGAGGGAGGTCTGTTTTTAGCCACCTCGTGCGATTCCATCTGTAGATTAGTGGGGTTCTGTGTGGTAGGGGGGTCCAGTCCAATTAGCAAAATAGTTAGTTATAGTGGCCCAAGAAAATTGTCCGATAGACCTATTCGGATAGCAGCCGATGAGACAGCTAACGATTAGCGGGCCGCAGATGGGCATTCGGGTTACGTCGCGAGGGAGGGGCCAGTTGGATAACTCCCTCGGGCAGATAACGTCGGTGGTCCAGTCGTGAAGGCCCGATGGGGCTCCGCATCGGCAGTAAAACGGGTCCGGATAGGTGATTGTAGCCCAGGAGAGGCTGATGGAACTCTTCAGCTGGCTAGCTCCGGAATAGCCCAGGAGTGGCTGATGAAACTCTTCAGCTGGCTAACTCCGGAATAATTTATGTTAACTCCGGGACCTACGTTGCCAATAGTCACCCAGGTAGCAGCTAGCTAGCTGCAAGATCCAGGTGTAAATGTCCAGAGCCTGCGGTAGAAATCCGGGGATATGGAGAGAGAATAGGTCCGGTAAGCTCTGGTCTGAGTCACGCTGTACAAAAACTGGCGATAGTTTTACGAGCTAATGGATAGCTGAGGACCGCTAACCGTGGCTAGCTGAACTCCAACGTTAGCCAGTTTAACCTCTAGCTAGCTTCTGTTGTGGATTTCAGATTTGAGGTAAATAATACTTTTATTTTTTAAATTGATGAGGCGGGTTGCAGGAGAGTGTTTTGAGGTTGAGTTTTTAGAAAAAAATATGTAAAAAGATATTCGAAGAAAATATGTAAATATATATATACACGGGACACGACAAGAGGAAGACAAAGGACGTCTAAACTGCTATGCCATCTTGCTGTAGACATTCATAAAGCGTCCTAGGGTAGAAGTGCTGATCTAGGATCATAGAAAAGGCTAAACTGAACCTAGATAAGCGCTCCTACTCTGAGGCAATTGAACAGAGACATCATCATTCCACTGACTGTAAATACGTTTTCCCCAGAGGGTACAGACTCTGTTCTATAGCTGAGCTGAAGACTAATAC
Source organism: Salmo trutta (assembly GCF_901001165.1). NCBI lineage: Eukaryota > Metazoa > Chordata > Actinopteri > Salmoniformes > Salmonidae > Salmo > Salmo trutta. The sequence goes on along the minus strand of NC_042970.1, from coordinate 40,382,383 downwards.
AGGAACAATGCCCTTCTATGAGTTACAGATAAGACCAGCAGGTAACAGCATTTATCATTAACTGCCAGTTCAGGCTAAACCAACACAGAGCACACCCCACCTGCATTTGTGTCTGAGGTGAGTTTACCCTGATATGAAAAATGAATACTCGTAGCTTTAGACAGATGTTTGTATAATATCTATATTCATCCTTTAATGACTTACTATGGTCTGTATTACAGTGTACACATGTCTCTGATGATTGCTGAGCAAAGGCGGTGGCAGCTCCAGCTCTACTATCCCTGATGACAGTTTGTGTTTTATCATTCATTGATACCATTATGACCCTCAATGTAGTGGGTTAGGGTGATAATAGTGTTTCAAGGTTTTGATATATTATTGTTGGTCTTGTGATCATTTTACACAATTCCCCAGCTGCACCTGACGTATTCCACTAGTATTTCTTTGTGGTCCAGTGATTTGTTGTGTCATTCCATATGTCAGGCTATCATCTGGTGTGCTTCAGCAACTTGTAATACTAGTTCTAACAGAGATGTTAGACTCTGGTTCTAAACTCCACTGAGTTTAAAGACTAGGGGCTCTATTCAATCTGTAAAGCTGAAGTGTTACAGATTCTGCGATAGAAATGTAAAGGTAATTTCCGATTGGTCTGACATATACAGTCGTGGCCAAAAGTTTTGAGAATGACACAAATATTAATTTTCACAAATTCTGCTGCCTCAGTTTGTATGATGGCAATTTGCATATACTCCAGAATGTTATGAAGAGTGATCAGATGATGAACTGAATCCCCAAAAAACATTTCCACTGCATTTCAGCCTTGCCACAAAAGGACCAGCTGACATCATGCCAGTGATTATCTCATTAACACAGGTGTGAGTGTTGACGGGGACAAGGCTGGATATCACTCTGTCATGCTGATTGAGTTTGAATAACAGACTGGAAGCTTCAAAATGAGGGTGGTGCTTGGAATCATTGTTCTTCCTCTGTCAACCATGGTTACCTTCAAGGAAACATGTGCCGTCATCATTGTTTTGCACAAAAAGGGCTTCACAGGCAAGGATATTGCTGCCAGTAAGATTGCACCTAAATCAACCATTTATTGGATGATCAAGAACTTCAAGGAGAGGGGTTCAATTGTTGTGTAGAAGGCTTCAGGGCGCCCAAGAAAGTCCAGCAAGCGCCAGGACTGTCTCCTAAAGTTGATTGAGCTGCGGGATCGGGGCATCACCAGTACAGAGCTTGCTGAGTAATGGCAGCAGGCAGGTGTGAGTGCATCTGCACGCACAGTGAGGTGAAGACTTTTGGAGGATGGCCTGGTGTCAAGAAGGGCAGCAAAGAAGCCACTTCTCTCCAGGAACAACAGGGACAGACTGATATTCTGCAAAAGGTACAGGGATTGGACTGCTGAGGACTGGGGTAAAGTAATTTTCTCTGATGAATCCCCTTTCCGATTGTTTGGGGCATTCGGAAAAAAGCTTGTCTGGAGAAGACAAGGTGAGCACTACCATCAGTCCTGTGTCATGCCAACAGTAAAGCATCCTGAGACCATTCATGTGTGGGGTTGCTTCTCAGCCAAGGGAGTGGGCTCACTCACAATTTTGCCTAAGAACAAAGCCATGAATAAAGAATGGTACCAACACATCCTCCGAGAGCAACTTCTCCCAACCATCCAGGAACTGTTTGGTGACAAACAATGCCTTTTCCAGCATGATGGAGCACCTTGCCATAAGTCAAAAGTGATAACTAAGTGGCTCGGGGAACAAAACATCGATATTTTGGGTCCATGGCCAGGAAACTCCCCAGACCTTAATCCCATTGAGAACTTGTGATCAATCCTCAAGACGCGGGTGGACAAACAAAAACCCACAAATTCTGAAAAACTCCAAGCATTGATTATGCAAGAATGGGCTGCCATCAGTCAGGATGTGGCCCAGAAGTTAATTGACAGCATGCCAGGGCGGATTGCAGAGGTCTTGAAAAAGAAGGGTCAACACTGCAAATATTGACTCTTTGCATCAACTTCATGTAATTGTCAATAAAAGCCTTTGACACTTATGAAATGCTTGTAATTATACTTCAGTATTCCATAGTAACATCTGACAAAAATATCTAAAGACACTGAAGCAGCAAACTTTGTTTGAAAATTAATATTACTATTTATTAATATTTATTAAAATTAGAAATTCATATTTGTGTCATTCTCAAAACTTCTGGCCACGACTGTACAGTGTTTACAGTGTATATCTCCACTAAAGCGAGAACATTGCCTTTAAATCGCAAAGATGAATTTCTGCAATGCAGATTGAATAGAGCCCTAGTGTTACACCCTGACCATAGAGAGGTCTCGGGGTTCTCTATGGTGTAATAGGTCAGAGCGTGACTAGGGGGTGTTCTAGATAGTATATTTCTATGTTGGTGTATGTGTATGGTTCCCAATTGGAGGCAGCTGAATATCGTTGCCTCTAATTGGGGATCATACTTAGTGTGTTCCTTTTCCCACCTGCGATGTGGGATATTGTTTTGTTTGAGAGCTTAGTGCCTGGGTATAACAACCATTATTTCTGGTTGACGATATTTTACATTACCTACACCGGAGAACTTATACATTCTGCAGTAAAAAATAATACACAAGTTACAAGAGGAAAAATATGACTTGTAATGAATATAAAATACAGCTAGGCCTACAACAGCGACACACTATCTCAGCAACTGAAATGGTGTCTGACTTCGCTTTTATTTCCATAGATACACTTTGTATCCTACCTTGTTTGACACCTCAAGTAATATAGGTTTTTGTTCCACAAAAACATATTGCTAAAGAGCAACACTAGACTCATGATACTACCTAACTCATACAACATTTGGTTTAAAGCAGAGTAAAAGAAATACAATTTCAAGTTCTCTTTACATGCAATTGATATTGGGGCTTTTTGATTTGGGTTTTCTTTGTTCCTTTTCAAGTTATGTTATCTTCAAATATTTACACACAGAAGGACATCATCTTGATCCTCTGACTGAACACCATGGAGATCCAGTCACTCGTTTCACTAATGTCCCGTGGTAGACAAAGAACACTTATCACTAACAGTACAGTTGGGGTAGGGGGCAGGTCAATGCAAACTAAAATGTAATCTCTAATGCCTGAATTTGCAAATTTACCAGAGATAGAGGGAATACTTAATCATTGGATGATACACAGTTTCAATAGCATCTGTGTCATGTTAATAACACTTACAGCAGGCTTCTGTACAGTACGTGATACATAGTATTATTACACTCTAAGACTCTGTTACGCTCAGTGTAGTCCAATAACATTCATAGTTGGCTCCCCTAGAAAACAGTACAAATCGAGGGAAAGTCATTTGTATCCAAAGCATTGGTGAACAAATATTATGGATATCATTAGCATAGAAACTCTTGATAAGGTTTTTATGCTCTGATATCTAATCCTGGCAACACTACACTTAACTCCTTACTCTGTGGCATTAATGTAGGTATAGGTAACTAGCCTCCAATTACAAAAAAGCATATTTTTTTAACTAGGCAATTCAGTTTAGAACAAATTCTTATTTTACAATGACAGCCTACCACGACAAAACCCTCCCCTAAACCGGACAACGCATCGCCAATTGTTGGCGCCCTATGGGATTCCCGATCATGGCCGGTTGTGATACAGCCCAGGATCGAACCAGGGTCTGTAGTGATGCCTCTGTCACTGAGATGCAGTGCCTTAGACCACTGCACCACTCATGAGCCTTCAGAAAGAGTGCTGGGTAAAGACAGACATTTTTAATAAAAATAAAAAAGCATACGCACAAGGATTCAATGGTTTCTTTTTATATTGAGAGTTTAAGCCTGCCTTTTTTTGTTTCACAATGATAATATCAGTAAGACACCCAAGGGCCTGATGTCCAACGAATGCAAAAGCAAATGTCCAAAAATATAAAGCCCAGATTTTATCCAAGGCTTAAATCATTGAGTGTTACTTTTCTTAAAAAGACAACATCGGTGGTTTTACAATCTTTGCTGAAGATTGAAGTGAATCATTGTCCATCATTTAACACTCTTTTAGTAGAGGGAAATAAGTGTACTAAATGGTCAGACAGTACAGTCACCCATTCCAGGACTGGGGAGGAAGAGAACTACACAACTAGAATCTATATGCCCTAATTATCATCAGTCACATAACCCAAATTCTAACAGCGTAGATGGAAAAAAGCATTTGTCCAGGAGAGAATGAAATGTTGAAGTCAGAGAGGACTGGACAGCAGCTTGGAAAGCTGAGACTTAAAGCTTCATTATTGGACTTCCTTTGATTTTGGACTTCCCGGACAGTCAAAGAGAGTAGCAAACACATAACAGTATGTAGCATCTGCAGCATGCAATGGTCCATGAGTCTGTACTTGTTAATTCTCTATGTTCAAGAGTAAAGAGTGGGAGGTTCTTCAGCCAAACTGTCTGTACAAATATACTGTATGACTCACTGTCTAAACATAACTAGTCTTTTGGGACTGTGGGTGTCATGACAACTAGGTGACGATGATGCCAGCTGTTTTGTCTGTTATAGCGGCTCAGCGTCGCACCACTGTTCCACATGGTCAAGTTATATATATTTAGGATTCCAATTGTGAGTTTAAGCACAAGGTGTAAGGCAACCCCAGACATCCCAACCAATAGATCAAAGCAACCAAAATACAATGATACCTGTTGTTCATCTGTATGTGCAAAACGGGAAAATGCAATGCCAAGCAAAATGATATTATATTATCTTATGTGATTCATTTTGATTTGATTATCAACATAATGCAGTCTGTGGATCTGAGTTAAATTGAGGTGTGCATTTGGAGGAATTGCGCAACGCATGAGGTTGAGGACAAGACCTGGACAGGATTCCATGTTATAGACTGAAGGAAGGATTGCTGTTTGGCTTGGAGCCTTCCCCACTCACTCATGCCCCCTGTCTGTCGTGCTGGGTACAGCACACATGGTGGAGGGCTAGGTAGAGGATGATGAGATCAGGGTGGAGGGGGTGTGGTCCAGCCCCGTCCAGTCCCTGCCTCAGACCCCTGGTCTCTGTGTGGGTAGCGAGGGGAGACCTGCCCCCCTGGCTTTGCCCTCCTCCGGACCTCCTCTGGAGCATCAGGGACAGTCCTGGCCGTGGTCCTGACTCCTGCGTCGTCTCTTAATGGCCACTTGATGGTTCTCGTTCATCACTCCACTGTCCTCCCCCCTCCTCCTCTTCCCCTTCCCTGCCTGTTCGAGCACACAGATACAAAGGAGAGAGACTTGAGTAAAGAATGTTTATGGAAGTCATGTATAGATTTCTTCCATTGTGCTAAAATAAATAACTTGTCCTACATTTTGTTTTATAATATGAATTAGTATAATATAAATGTTTATGTTAATGAAGACACAACTTGATAATAGATTATGGAGTAAAAAGGATGCATCAGTGAGTGGTCCTTTGTAGCTCATTTGCTAGAGCATGGTTCTTGCCATGCCAGGATAGTGGGTTTGATCCCCAGGACCACTCATAGATAAAAAAATAACTATGCATGAGTCACTTGGATAAAAGTGTCTGCTAAATGGCATATATTACAATGAGAGAATTTGATAACAAAAGTTCAAATAAAGTTGCCACTCAATACTACCACTAGGTGTCAGCCTAGTACCAGTGAGCGTGAATCTCTAAACCATGAACGATGGACTACAATAGGTCAGCAGCACAGCAGAGATTATTGAAATAGATGTGTGATATCACATGTATCCACTTACTCAAACAGAACAGGGAACCAGGTCAGATTGTACAGATGATTACACATCCAGACAGCATCCCAAATGGCACCCTATTCCCCATATAGTGCACTACTTTTAACCAGGGCCTATAGGGCTCTGTTAAAAAGTAGTACACTATATAGGGAATAGGTTGCCATTTGGGATGGAACCCATCCAGACTGTGAAAGACGTTGACACAGACCTTGACGTCACGCTCAGCGAACTTCTGGAACATGTTGGCATAGATCTTCTTGTCCTTTTCGTGGTGTTCCCGGATATTGCGTTGACAGATGGATACTTGACCGCGTGCGGCCCGGTTGGAGGGGTTGACCTGCAGCACCAGTTTAAAGTCAGACATGGCCAGGCTGAACTCGTTACGGAAGAGACGAGCCTCCCCACGCCGGTACAGAGCCTTCTCATTCTTCTCATCCAGCTCTATCACCTGGGAGATACACACATAGATACTATATTTGTAACTATATTTGTAACATTAAGGTGTACCTACAGGGATTTATAAAGGGCTTTATAAGTTTATAAAGCTGTTTAAGTTAGTTTATAAAGCTGTTTAAAAAAAAGTTACAGAATGGTTGAAAATGTGTGATTGTTATTTTAATGCTTGCCAAACAGATTAATACGTGTATACAACCCCTGTGAGCCAGAGCAAAAAGCCATAGACAAACACAACTGTATGCTATTCCATGAACAGGTGTAAGCTGCATGCTCTTTGTGGCTTCAGTATGGTATACGTGTATATGTTTGTGGGGTTTCTCATGCATGGTGCCAGGTATGCAGTGAGAGTGTACCTTGTTGCAGTTCTCCACAACCAGTGCGTACTCTCTCAGCTTCAGGTAGCACATAGCCAGGTTGAGCTGGGCAGCCAGTAGGAAGTCCTGGAGCTTCTGCTGCTCCTCCTTGCCCACACCAAACTCCATCTCCAGCCACGACACAACGCGCTGGTACTGGACCACCGCCTGAAGATAACGCCCCGCCTACAACCAGGGACAACACATGGGCTAAGTTTAGCAGGTCTCTCATACAAAAGAGATTTTAGACAACATTTTCATAGTTCAAAAGCAATGTACAAAGTGCAAAAAAAACTGTGAACCTAATTATAATCTCACAATTGGGATTTTGAAGCTTTTCTTCAACAATGTGCAGTATGAGGTGTTGATTATTTAACTAGACTTTAGTAATCTGAGCAATATATAAAAAGTCACCTCTTCATAATGCACGTTGTTGAAGAACATTTTCTAATTAAATCACTCTTCCGGGTTATAATGAGGTTTATGGTAATTTTGACACTGTACAATCCTTTTGCACTACGAAAATGTCGCCATTTGTCAAAAAAATCGTTAAATAAATTAAAAATTCTGAAACAAAAAGAAAATGCAATTTTTCATGTCCTTGTGAACTTGTTTGCAGGGTTCAAGTTCTGCAAGTTCACAGGGTTTGGTTCAAGTTAATGAAATATTCATACACAGATGCATCCAATGGCCCTGAGAGTTTTGTCTATTTTCTGAAAGACAGAGATGGCCCACTATACCTTGAAATATTGTGTCCCTTTCTGTTTGGCTGCAGCAGACAATTTCAGTTTCTCCTTCTGATCCAACTCCCAGGATTCTTTGGCCTTGAAAAGAAAACATATTGTTATGTTTCAGACGAGGAGATTTGAGGATGACTTTCATTGAGATGATGCCTGTTTCTTCCCATTATTTTCTCCAGGGTCACTCTGCCATCATGCAATCAATATTTAACTGAGACCCTCATTGTCTAAACTCCACCAGCTCAAATAAAATCAATCTGTTAGTATCTTCCAGGGACACTAACAGGATACTTGAACACATTGTTGTTACCCTATCTAATCCAGCAAGTATAACTCACCTTCTGAAAGTTGTTTAGTGTCACTTCATACACCAGGTCTGAGTTTGGTCCAATCTTATACTGTGCTCTACCCTCTTTCCCAAAACCATACCTACAAAAAACAAGACAGAGAGTATTGTATGGCTGATTAGTCCTGACATACACCTGTTCCATGAAAGGCAAACATAAAGTCAAGATTTTAGTATAGTGATGCTTGTTTAAAGCAGCAATCAGCAGATGACAAAATAACAAAGCGTCCTCCCCGACCCTGTTTCGGTAAAAAGCTGAGTGATGGGGCTGGAGAAATGTAACCACTCTCAAATTCATAGATATGGATGCAAGGTCTTACCATCCATGATATCAAAATTATAGTTTTAACCATGTTTTGAGGCAATGTTTGTTTACAACAATTTGAGTTCTCTTGGGGTATGACAGTTGAACTAAGCTCATGAGGCATTTATAAGTTATATTCCTTAAGAATCAATCGGTATATATCAATCATTTATAAGTCCAGAAATGTATGTAGAAACTGCAGATTGACCCTTTAAAGTAACTTTTCCAGATTTCTATGAAATATTACCCATAATTAACTACAATATGAGTGAAATAGTTTTCCTTACAAAAAAATATTTTCTATGTTGCAATGGTGTGGGCATATACTAGTCATTCAAAATAATGAATGTGAGTAGACCACTGATTGGCTAGCTCTTCCTCCTCAGGATGATGACATCATCCTCTATGAGGAACTAGCAGACATTTTTCTGTTTGATATATAATTTGTGGTGGGGTTTTGGATGTTTTTTTTATATATATATATTTTTATCTGGCCGAAAAATACGGGTATAGGATGAGTCAACAACATTATTTGGGTATGAGCGTATCTACTTTGTGTTGCAACAGGGACACTTCGGCAATAGGTAGTGATGTAAGTTTGATACCGGAGTTTCGAGGTATGCGTCGAAATCGCTAACGCCTCGATCAGTGTCATTGCGCAAATGGTACTCAGCATCATCTGGATATGTGTGCAACAAAAATTCAACATTCACCTTCTGCTACCATTTCTGTCAGGCCGTCTACGCAGACAGTTTGACACATACGTTCAATAAATCCAACATATGCACCACACAGAACGCACTGCAACTGCCTCTGCAACACAATGCTGCAAGGCAAACGCAGTGTTCCTTTGGAAATGTATGTGCTTCTTGTGTACCAAAATGCAAAAATGCTATTGGTGTGATCGAGGCGAAAGCAGCAAAATTTGAAGCAGTGTGCCAATGCGTGTATCGATGACATCCGAAGCTTAGTCTGTTCATGTGATTGGCGAGATCCCACTTGATTTCGCAATGATTCCGGTGCTTTCTTTGATTCCAAGCTGCCTTCAAACACCGACCTCTACTGGATACAGTACTTACACATTTTGGATTTTGTATAAAAAGTTTCACCTGACCGGTAGCTTATGCCTTGATCACACCGACAGCATCATTGCATTTTGGTACACCAGAAGTACATACATTTCCAACGGAACACTGCGTTTGCCTTGCAGCATTGCGTTGCAGAGGCAGTTGCAGTGCGTTCTGTGTGGTGCATACATTGGATTTATTGAACGTATTTGTCAAACCGTATATGTTAACGGCTTGACAGAAATGGTAGCAGAAGGTGAATGTTGAACTTTGTTGCACACATATCCAGATGATACTGCCTACCATTTTGCCCCACAACACTGTTGGTGTGATCAAGGTGTTGGCGGGTCAAGTAGGGAACATTCAGGGATGTGAGGGTGAGGTCGAATCCTGATGAAGTCAAAATTGAAACCACACTTTCTGCACTGATGTTCAAATAATTGTATTTAGTTTTAATTGTAATTATATTTAGTATAGTATAAGCTTCTGTCTTAAGCATCCTAATTAAAGCCATAAATTCAGTTGTTTTATATATATGTATTAAACTTGAAGGCAAAAAAGTGAAGCATGATGTGAACCTAGATTTCCAACTTTAGGCTACTGATGCCAAAAACGTACTACTGCGCCACAGAGTTTTGATAAAACCAGTGGAGAGCGAAATAACCACACGCTGCTATTTACTGTTGACCAGCAGATGTCATTTTCTACATTTTAGTCGTTTCAGCAGACACTCTTATCCAGAGCGACTTACAGTAGTGAATGCATACATTTTTTTTTTCGTACTGGCCCCCCGTGGGAATCCGAACCCACAACCATGGTGTTGCAAACACCATGCTGGCGTTGCAAACACCATGCTCTAACAACTGAGCCACAGGGAAGACCTAATGTCACTAATGTGCATTGTGAACAAATAATGAAGCTACGAGTAATCAACCGTTTTTTGGAACAATTTGGTTAAAGTGCCGAAGCCTTCAGAAATCCTTGTTTTCCCATCACTAGCGATAAGGAGTAGAGTAGAGTAGAGTAGAGTAGAGTAGAGTAGAGTCATCACTAGCGATAGGGAGTAGAGTAGAGTAGAGTAGAGTAGAGTAGAGTCATCACTAGCGATAGGGAGTAGAGTAGAGTAGAGTAGAGTAGAGTAGAGTAGAGTCATCACTAGCAATAGGGAGTAGAGTAGAGTAGAGTAGAGTAGAGTAGAGTAGAGTAGAGTAGAGTAGAGTAGAGTAGAGTAGAGTAGAGTAGAGTAGAGTAGAGTAGAGTAGAGTAGAGGCTCTTACTTGGGTTTTAAGTAGAGCATGCAGCACTCTCCTTTCTGCATCTTCTCCATGGCCCTGTCTACACCCAGAGGAACACCCATGTCCTCTGACTCGCCCACCACGAAGTGCACATCCCTGGAGTCAAACAGGCGCCCTTCACAGCGACCCTCCAGGTGCACTGTGGGATACAGGAGGAAATTGGAAAATAAGATCATTTTTTTAATGGTAAATATTAATATTATTATATTTCACTTAATGGGAATGGACTGTTCAGATAGCATAATATAGTTTAGATTGTTCAACATGTTTAGTTTGAGTGTTCAAAATGTTTTTTTTTGTCTTGTTTGAGACTGTACAAAAATCTGTAAACATTTTGATCACAATCAATCTGATCACAGTCACGAGCTAGGTTTCCATCCAATTGGCGACAGATTTTCACGTGAATATCCTCAAAATCTGCATAAATACAATATGCGCATTTTTCCATCAGATATGCGTTTCCATCTAATTGACTTGTTGCGGATAAACGGTTGTCGGTGATGACCTAGTGCACATAAAAATAACTTTGGTGATTAAATTCCCATGTACTGAATAAAAAACAGTGTGGGTAGGCTAGCCCACATGATGACGTTATTATGGACAACATAGGGAGATTCTTTTTATTTGTCAAACAGCAGCCAAGCCTCGATCATCATGTCACCAGAATAAGACCCTCAATATTTATTGTGTAGGAGCCTCTATTGGAAAGGAGCATCAAGCTTATCACCATGCACTTTCACCACCCTGTGAAGTTCATCACAACTTATTTCATCTGTAGCCTAATAAATTAAACTCTATGCTTTCCCGAGTTGTAGCGAGAGGACCACATAGCATATCATTGCTTGACTCCAAGTTTACTTTGTGATATGATGGTTATAATAATACCCCCATTTCTCGCATAATGTATTTTACCGACACAAAAAGAGCTCACTTTGTCTAGGGTCATTTGTTTTGTTGACATTTGGAACGTTTTTTGCTGTTTCAATCAGGCTTGTCGTAAAAAAAATGATCCAACATGCACTTTACTCAAATAAAAAGGTTGGATGGAAACCTGGTTAATGTGAGACAAAGCCTTTGTACCAAAATCAATTAACATATTGATCACCAAGATCACCAAGATCACAGTCAATTAGATCACAGTGAATGTGATAGAGAGAGAGCATGTCCACCTTACCGTGGACTGTTGATCCGTCGTTGGGGTTATTATAGCCCTCCCCTTTGATCTTTATCCTCCTTGTGATGCCGCCGTCGTCCGTCAGCACCTCCCCTTGGAAGCTCAGCAGCTCCACCTACAGGAAGTGAAGAAACACGTAAGGTCAGAATAAAACGTCACGTCACATTCATGTGTTGCCATAGCAACACCAGCAGCAGTGGCACACTTTTACACAATGGTAACAGAAAGATTCCATAATGATGAAAATGATGACAGAGACAGTGTTATGTGTTCTGTTCACAATGCCGAGAGAGAATCTAGAACAATGCACAGTCAGAATATAAAGGGGGAAACTGTTACGTGCAGAGGAAGGCCTATATACCATCATCCTCTTGGTAACCACTAAGCTTTACCTACCTCAAACTGTAACATGGCGTTGGGAGGTATTTTGGGCGGGCATCCAGCTGACCCATAGGCATAGGCTGGTTTACAGAGGAGCATGCACACCTCTCCTCTCTGCATAGAGGACACACCAATATCCAAGCCCTTAATCACCTGACCTGTGGAGTGATACAAAATTAGAGACATGGTAAACAGATGTAGGCTACAGTGACATATGGGCGATACATACGGCGGATGAGTTAGATGAGTTCTTTTTTCCATACATACAGATGTCAAAAATGTAAGTATAATATAGAAGCTATATGTACAATATGTACATCTGTATGTCCTGATGACAGTCCTTCTTGAGCTGAAAAGGTATCTTAGAAACGAGTACCGCAGTAAGAGGCAGTCTCAGACTCGGACATACCCTTTCCCAGACTGAAGGTGAAGGGTTTTTTGCGTTCCATACTGGAGTCAAACTTCTTCCCATTGATTAGTTTGCCAGTGTAGTGTACTGCTACCTTGTCCCCGATCATGGGTCTGTCCCCATCCTCTCCCTGGTTTTTCACCACCTGTATAAAGAACAAATGTCACCCCTGAGATAATCTCAACTCAGCATGCTAGTACTTGTTTCTCTAGCTAGACAGTGATGATGGTTTCTTCGTATCACATATTTCTTTTTCATGTACCCCTATTATTATTTTTCATCCTAACAGGTAGGCATTTCTTGCAGTGCTCTGTTTTAGAGGTAACACTGAGGATGTGCTCAATACAAAGGAACACTCTTGATTCTGGTGGCAGAATTATGAAGGATGCGTTTCTCTGAAGTCTCTCTGATTACTGTGACAGGGAAGACTTTGTGTGTGTGCTTCATGTAATAAGTTGAGCTGCACTCCTGTATGCAGCTTGGTCTCATAGACTAGACGTAACATAGTAAAAGTACATCTGAAACACTCAAATTAGTAGGATATGTTACGTTTGGTATGGTTACAGGCAAAAACGAAAGGAGGTGGTTGGTTGGGGTGGATGAGAAGGTGTATAATGGTGAACGTCTAGCAACCCAAAGGTTGCGTGTTGGAATCTCATCACGGACAACTTTAGCATTTTAACTAATTAGCAACTTTTCAACTACTAGCATGATAACTAACCCTTCCCCTAACCCTAACCTTAATCCTAACCCTTAATCCTAACCCTTAACCCTAACCCCTAGCCTAGCCATCTTAGCCAGCTAAATAACGTTAGTGTTAGCCACCTAACCACCTAGCATTAGCTACAACAAATTGGAATTCAAAACATATCATACGTTTTTGAAAATTGATAACATATTGTACGTTTTGCAAATTCGTAACATATAGTATGTTTTGCAAATTCGTAACATATCATAAGAAATGGATAATGCACATCCACGAATTAATACATACCATATGAAATGTAACATATACTAAAGGGAGTGTCTCGGTTTACATACAGAATAAAACAAAATGCTCTGAGACCAGGTTGCTGTATGTCAAGACAGAGTTTGTCCCTTACAGAGGAGGTTGGGAATGAGGTTGAAGCCTACCTTGAGAACTCCCTCATCTTTGCTAGGAGTGACGTCGATACCCTTGGCAGCAAAGACCACAACAGGAGACTGGTCATCCATGGACTGGTCCTTATCTGTGGTCATATCTGCACCTGTGCATGCCACTCTAAACCTGCACAAAAGAGTCACACACACATTGTTTATAACTGGGATGCGCACAAACGTAATAACAGACTCACAAAACTCCACCAACACACAAAGCCCCCCTTAAGAAAGGCCTTCCAGAACCACCTGAATGTCAATTAAACTGTAATCAATTATACGCATATGCTTTAAGTAGGTAAATGTGTTAGCTATGCTATATCGCTGACATTCTGTGAGTCAGGGAATTACGTTTCTAACATCTCAACTCTGTTTCTTCTTCATTCTGATAAAATGCATGAGCTGACGCAGTGTATGTAGAGGTGCTGACTAACGGAGAGTAAACTCTGTGCCGTTACTTATTTTGAGACTTGCAGCACAGTACATTATTGGGAGACGGTTGAAGAGCCAAACAAGCTTTCTGATGATGAGCTACAGAAATAATATCCTCATATGCCTCAATGGCCAACCTTCTCCCAGCCCACAGTACATTATGCTAACTCTGGGAATTTGCTACAGTCATACCATCATACTAATGTCAAGACTCCAGTAAACACGCTGGTTCATAGCAGTATACTACGCCCACATTCACTTTTGACGATGTCGAAGGTTTCAATTCAACCAAAACCGCAATGTGGTAACCTACTTGCGCAGTAGCTTGTTTTTCCCATGGTCAAATAAAAAAAAGTGTTTCTTCTTCATTCTGAAAAAAACTGGACCGTGAAATATGAGATCTGGTGGAACAATAGTGCTGTCACTCTTTGTGAGACATCCTGCACCACCGCTGTTGGGTACTGATGAAGAGCTTTCTGGTGATGAGCACATTATAATATTATCCTGATGTCTTTCTATAGCAGCCTTTATCTCGCAAACCACAGTACATCATTTAAACACATTTTAATTCATACCATAATACTAGTGTCATGTGTGCAGTGGATGTAGGTCTGACCTAACTAAGTGTAATACAAACTTCTCACATTTAATGACTGAAAATGCCACGCACGATGTGTCACAAACACGGTGGCTTTTTGCTCTAGGACGCCCGCAGGCCCCACAAGACTCTTCTGAAGGTCCACGGTACCAGTTAAAACATTTTTATGAAAGTATACAGTACCAGTCAAAAGTTTGGACACACCTACTCATTCAAAGGTTTTTCTTTATTGTTACTATTTTCTACATTGTAAAACTATGAAATAACACATATAGAATCACGTAGTAACCAAAAAAGTGTTAAACAAATTCAAATATATCTCATATTTTACGATTCTTCAAAGTAGCCACCCTTTGCCTTGATGACAGCTTTGCACACTCTTGGCATTCTTCTTGGCATTCTCTCAACCCCCATCCTCCCCGTTCCAGAACAACAAGTGTATGTGGACAAAAGGCAGTAGTTTGTAAATAAAGTCACCTGGATCTGTTCATGTTACGCACCTCCTCTGAAAGCAATGTCCAAGTTCCAAATTACAACAAATATTTAATGAGTGGGTGACAATTTGCATGACAACCAACTAAGAATTTGTTGAAAAGCCAGTAGCAATCTTAATGAATATTCTGTTACCATCACCTGTTGCATCTTTTCACAAGTTAAGATAAGATAAAAACATAATTGATCCCCTCCGGGCAATGAGTCACAATCAGGGTTAAAGTCATCATCGTTCAACAACCCCAGACTTGAGATCCACCCGCCATGACGCTATGTGTCTGCTATCTAAAGAACGGTGAGGTATTAAAAGTGTGTTATAGAAATCTCAGGTCCTCCACATGCTGTCTTGCTGTCATATTTGCTATTTTAACCTTTACTGTGTCAATGTTGATTTTGGAATGTCTTTATCTGTTTTTAGCTTTAGCCTGGCTGTGAACTATGGACTAACTTTTAAGATATAACGTTGACGCTATTAAGCTTCAGTGTTTTCTGTGACATTGGGTATTATGCCCTATTGACCCATTTTAAATCAATTCTAAATACATGATTTATTTAATACAATTATCGAGTCATTGATTATTGAATAATCTGTATTGACATATTATGACATTTTATGGGATAGACAACAATCTTATGTTGAATAAAATTGTCAAAATGTAAAAACTATGAAGGGATCTAATATCAGATGGTGTAGGGTATTTCAAACAAGGCAGAAACATTTTCTTAAAAATGTCTTAAATTGAAGCGGACTGAGGAATACGATGAAACAAGCGCAGCAGAATTACTGTAACACTTATTTCTGTACAGTTTGTAATGTCATTTCACCATACCTCAGAAAACAAAACAAAAAATAACAAAACATGATGCTAGCCCAACACTTATCTAAAATATCTAACAGCTAATTGAACAACTTGCACCATACTGTTAAACAAACGTGAAACAGATTTAAACCATCAACATAACCTTGATGCTTAGCTAATTCATTCATTAAACTTTTTTGCTGTTGACTTCTCTTGCTCAATGAATACAAACAGCCCATTGTAAGCTAACAAATCAAACATCCCAAGTGGACTTTGAGTCTTTCAATTTTATTACAGCATGCCATGACACCCACCATCTCAGATTGTTCTGAAGTTGTTTCTGTAGTTAGAAACAGGTAAGCTTGGCATTCTTAAAACATTATCTTCTTGAAATTACATTTTATATCTGAGAAATTAAGCTAATTGATTGCACCCAAATTTCCCATTTTAATTCAAAGGATTCAGATAATATTCAATAAATACAGTACCTATCATCCCAAACCTCTTCCTACCAATAAGTAAAGGCGTCCACATTCATCCCAGCCGAAACAGTTTGGAAGAGTTTGTGCATATATTATGATGACATTTTGTGACGTTTTGTTCGTTTTGGACTTCGGTGAGAGTTTTTTGGGCAGTTCGGGCACACAACATTTTTTCAGGAGGCAAGCCAAAGTTCGGAGCCAAAGTCACGCCTCTTTGTCGGTGATTGGTGAACAGTAGGGATTCTCAATAATGCCTTTGTTGTCAATTTTTTTCATTGAGAAATACTGCACCAAACATCTTAGATAGATGTAAAATTGCACGACTAAGATCTCCCCGGCAAAAAGATCAAAATGAATGACAGATTTCTTGAGTTATCTTAGATGAATTCTGACTATTTTGAGGAAGTGTATACTGGCTACGCCCACTCAAAATGGACAAACAGTACTATTGCCGTTTTTCTCATTTTTCAAGCGAAGGTCTTTTAAGGGAGTATGCAAGCACACTTGTTCAGTTCGGCTAGACGAGTTCGGCTAGGCGCCAGCCATACTGAAGCATGCTGACGCCTTAAGACATAAGGAGTCCCCAAAAATGGTCAAAAACCCACCACTATTTCGCTGGTCTCTTTTGTTTGGCTCATGATGAAAATACATTTTGTGTGTCATCCTCACAAATCAAGCCAGTCCTCCATGAAAGCAAATCAGTCTGTCCTTCTTTTACGCTTAATCTTTATCCAGGAAACGGGCCCTTTGTCAGTGGTTTATTCCCTTCATAAAAGGTCTGTATTAGTTACTGTTAGACCATTCCTGGTGAACAAGCAAACCATTAGGCTTCAGTTTCAGTGTTATGGTCTCTAATGGTCTTCAATGGTAAAAGTCCCAAACACACAATGTATACTGTTTTGCAATTGTAATGGTATTGGGTTGCATTGAGTTTAATGGTAAATATCATTTTCACAATACATATAAATCTGTTTCCTGATAATTTTATTGAAAACATGACAGCCATGCAATTCATTATTTGATTAGGGTTGTCACAACATTTTAGTCCCTAGCCCATTTCTACATCAAAGGTTTGGGCTTGTAGGAAAAGTCTTCATATAAGAATTGCATAGGGATAGCCCTCTCAGAGAGCGGCCACTTGTTGGACTATTCACGGAGAGTTGGGTTGAAGCTAATATAAGGACTCACTGAATTGCTTTCATGGAGGACTGGCTTGAATTGTGAAGATGACCACACAATTCATTTTCATAATGAGCTAAATCTATTGGTTTTCTACCCAAAGTTGCAAAGGAAATTGTGTGTAAACACAAGAGACCAACAACATGGATAAAAAAGTGTGGCTGTATAGCCAGAATAGTAGCTTCTAGTGGTCAAAACCTGGTACTTTCACACTATATTTATTGAATATTATCTGAATATTATCTGTCCAACTTGGGTGCAATCAATTAGCTTAATTTCTCAGTTCAAATTATATTTCAACAAAATAATGTTTCAGGAATGCCAATTGTATCTGTTACTAACTACATAAACGATTTCAGAACATTCTGAAATGGTGGGTGTCGAAGTCCTCTTTCTTGTGCTTTTTGAGGTGGAACAACCCCTTTGTCATATAGGCTATAACAGTACATAATTGGCTGACTATGAGTGGCCCTCCACAGACATCCACAGTGAAGTCACACACACAGCTGATACCAATTCTCTCCCTACACTTTCCCCTTGGCCCTAACCAATTATGTATTTAAACCCTGGATTGCTGATGCAATGTATTGGCAAAAGAGAGTCTTTGAAGCCACTGGTCGGCCATTTTGGCACTCCCCAGAAGAAGTAGTCCTCCATAGGAATGAATGGAATTCTACAGTACTTAAATTCAATGTTTTAGGGACAAAATTACATGTATTTAAGTGTAGTGGGGACAGTAACATTAGTACTTTCAAAAAAGTATACTTTAAAGTGGCAATCAACAGTAAAAACAATAACAAAACACCCTCCCCAAAAAGCTGAGGGACGGGGCTGAAGAAATGTAACCACTCTCAAATTCATAGACAGAGCTATGGATGCAAGGTCTGACTATCCATGAAATTAAAATGTTAGTTTTAACCATATTTTGAGGCTATATAGTGTTTGTTTACATTTACTTTGCTTACATTGAAGTCAAATAATTATATGTTGGTTTCCCATGGGGTTTGACAGTTGAAAAAAGCTCATGGGGCATTTCTTAGCTATATTTTTCAAGAATCAATGAATTTAGTATAATGCCTTCCTTTACTTTTTCCACATTATGTTGTGTTACAGCCTGAATTAAAAATGTATTTAATTGAGATTTTGTGTTTCACAACACCCCATAATGTCAAAGTGGAATTTTGTTTGTAGAACATTTTTGAAATTAGTAAAAAATGAAAAGCTGAAATGTCTTGAGTTGTGCGTCGATTGGTGAGAGAAAAAAATCTATTTAATCAATTTTGAAATAAGGCTGTAAATAAACAAAATTTGGAATAAGTCAAGGTGTATGTATACTTTCTGAAGGCACTGTAACTTCCTCTTTAAGGAAAAATGTTTTTATATATATATATATATATATATATATCGGTGTTCTCCCGCACATTGGCTAACCGGGCTATCTGCATTGTGTCCCACCCACCACCCGCCAACCCCTCTTTTACGCTACTGCTACTCTCTGTTCATCATATATGCATAGTCACTTTAACCATATCTACATGTACATACTACCTCAATCAGCCTGACTAACCGGTGTCTGTATGTAGCCTCGCTACTTTTATAGCCTCGCTACTGTATATAGCCTGTCTTTTTACTGTTGTTTTATTTCTTTACCTACCTATTGTTCACCTAATACCTTTTTTGCAATATTGGTTAGAGCCTGTTTGTAAGCATTTCACTGTAAGGTGTTGTATTTGGCGCACGTGACAAATAAACTTTGATTTGATATATATATGCTTAATTTATATAATCTAATTAAAAGTATGCATGAAGGTGTATGTAATAGAATAAACGTGGCAAGTGTAGACGATAATAAATGCTTTTCTATAGCTTCCAAAATATTTTTTACAATGGTGGGTGAGTGCCAAGATGGAGGCACGGTGGCTTCAAAACAGCGCCCCCTGTCAGTCATAGTGTATATATAAACCTTTGGCTCAATCCTTCAATATTTGTAGATGGAGCAGCTGACACAATTGATCTGTTGGCCCCCTAGATACCAAGTGACCTGCTTCACAGCTGGTCTAGACAATCCATGCCAAACATGATAAACTAAATTAATTGGCTTACTATTAATCATTGTGCTCAGTCTTCCCTCCTTACATCTCTTCCACCACTCTACCCCTCCCTGATACATCTCTGCGTCTTTGTTAACCCCTTGCTCTCACATTTCACGTTTTGTTCAGCTTCATCTCTTCCTCTTTCTGATGGAGAGTACCTAACTGTGTACTGGTGCTATTGTTCATAATGTACAGAAGTGCCTGTGGGCGCGCAAACACAAACACTTTATCGCTCTCATACACACACACATACTCTCTCACTCCATCTCTCTCATACAACCACATAAACTCTCTCACTCCATCTCTCTCATACACCCACACATACTCTCTCACTCTATCTCTCTCATACACACACACATACTCTCTCATACACACACATATTCACTCTCTCTCGCTCACACACACACACACACGCACGCACGCACACACACACACACACACATCACACAAACAGATTTGATGCTTCATTTAGGTCTACAGTGCATTCAGAAAGTATTCAGACCCCTTCCCTTTTTCCACATTTTGTTACATTACAGCCTAATTCTAAAATGGATTCAATAAAATAAAAATCCTCATCAATCTGCACACAATACCTCACAATGACAAAGTAAAAACAGGTTTTTAGACATTTTTGCAAATGTATTAAAAATAAAAAACAGGAATGCCTAATTTACATAAGAATTTAGACCCTTTCCTAAGAAATTCTAAATTGAGCAAGGTACATCCTGTTTCCCATAGATCGTCCTTGAGATGTTTATACAACTTGAATGGAGTCCACCTGTGGTAAATAAAATTTGATGGCCATGATTTGGAAAGGCACACACCTGTCTATATAAGGTCCCACCGTTGACAGGGCATGTCAGAGCAAAAACCAAGCCATGAGCTCGAAGGAATTGTCCGTAGAGCTACAAGACAGGATTGTGTCGAGGCACAGATCTGGGGAAGGGTAGCAAAACATCTCTACAGCATTGAAGGTCCCCAAGAATGCAGTGGCCTCCATCATTGTTAAATGGAAGAAGTGTGGAACCACCAAGACTCTTCCTAGAGCTGGCCACCAGGCCAAACTGAGAAATCTGGGGAGCAGGGCCTTGGTCAGGGAAGTAACCAAGAACTCGATGGTCACTCTGACAGAGCTCCAGAGTTCCTCTGTGGAGATGGGAGAACCTTCCAGAAGGACAACCATCTCTGCAGCACTCCACCAATCAGGCCTTTATGGTAGAGTGGCCAGATGGAAGCCACTCCTCAGTAAAAGGCACATGACAGCCCTCTAGGTTGCCAAAAGGCACCTAAAGGACTCTCAGACCATGAGAAACAAGATTCTCTGGTCTGATGAAACCGATATTGAAGTCTTTGGCCTGAATGCCATGTGTCACGTCTGGAGGAAACCTGGCACTATCCCTACAGTGAAGCATGGTGGTGGCAGCATCATCATGTTATGTGGATGTTTTTCAGTGGAGACTAGTCAGAATTGAGAGAAAGATGAACAGAGAAAAGCACAGAGATATACTGCTCCACAGCGCTCAGGACCTCAGACTGGGGCGAAGGTTCACCTTCCAACAGGACAACAACCCTAAGCACACAGCCAAGACAATGCAGGAGTTGCTTCGGGAAAAGTCTCTGAATGTCCTTGAGTGGCCCAGCCAAAGCCCTGACTTGAACCCGATCAAACATCTCTGGAGAGACCTGAAAATAGCTGTGCAGTGGCACTTCCCATCCAACCTGACAGAGCTTGAGAGGATCTGCAGAGAAGAATGGGAGAAACTCCCCAAATAAAGGTGTGCCAAGCTTGTAGTGCCATACCCAAGAAGAAACGAGGATGTAGTCGCTGACAAAAGTGCTTCAGCAAAGTACTGAGTAAAGGGTCTGAATACTTATGTAAATGTGATATTTCCATTTTTTATTTGTAATAAATTTGCAAACATCATTAAAGGGTATTGTGTGTAGATTGATGAGGGGGAAAACAATTTAATCCATTTTAGAATAAGGATATAAAGTAACAAAATGTGGAAAAAGTCAAGGGGTTGGAATACTTTCCGAATGGACTGTATGTAAGAATCTCGCATTTGTTCTCACATACGTCAAAATTATATAAGTAGTGTGTAATCCACTTGCCATTGTTAACGGAAACAGCAATAACCATAGTGTAACGCCTCTCGTTAGAAGGAGAAGTCGACCAAGGCGCAGCGTGGTAAGTGTTCATGATACTTTATTTCAAGAAACACTCAAACAAGAATAACCAAAAGCAACAAAACGAAAGCGAACAGTTCCGTCAGGCACAGACACTAAACAGAAAATAACATCCCACAAACACAGGTGGAAAACAGGCTGCCTAAGTATGATTCCCAATCAGAGACAACGATAGACAGCTGCCTCTGATTGGGAACCACACTCGGCCCAAAATAAAAGAAACAGAAAACATAGACTTTCCCACCCGAGTCACACCCTGACCTAACCAAACATAGAGAATAATAAGGATCTCTACGGTCAGGTCGTGACAGTACCCCCCCCAAAGGTGCGGACTCCGGCCGCAAACTTGAACCTATAGGGGAGTGTCCGGGTGGGCATCTCCTCTCGGTGGAGGCTCCGGTGCGGGACGCAGATCCCCCTCCGTTTGGGATTCCCCCCACTTTCATGGAACCGGACCGTGGATCATCGCCGGAGGCTCCAGACCCTGGATCATCACCGGAGGCTCCGGACCGGGGACCGTCGCCGCAGGCTCCGGACCGGGGACCATCGCTGCAGGCTCCGTGCCATGGATCGTCACTACAGGCTCCGTGCCATAGATCGTCACTTGAGGCTTCGTGCCCTGGATCATTACTGGAGGCTCCGGGCCATGGATCATCACTGGAGGCTTCGTGCCATGGATCATCACTGGAGGCTTCGGACCATGGATTATCACTGGAGGCTTCGTGCCATGGATCATCACTACAGGCTCCGGGCCATGGATCATCACTGGCGGCTTCGTGCCATGGATCATCACTGGAGGCTTCGTACGTGGAGCCGGAACCGGTCTCACTGGACTGGGGAGACACACTGGAGGCCGGGTGCGTGGAGCAGGCACAGGGCGTACCAGGCTGGAGAGACACACTGGAGACCAGGTGCGCGGAGCTGGCACAGGATATACTGGGCCGTGGAGGCACACTGGAGGTCTGGAGCGTAGGGCTGGCACAACCCGCCCTGGCTGGATGCTCACTTTAGCCCTGCAAGTGCGGGGCGCTGGCACAGGACGCACTGGGCTGTGAAGGCGCACTGGCGACACAGTGCGTAGAGCTGGCGCAGGATATCCTGGACCAAGGAGGCGTACTGGAGACCAGGAGCGCTGAGCCGGCACAACCCGTCCTGGCTGAATGCTCACTTTAGCCCGGCAAACGCGGGAAGTCGGCAACGAGCGCACCGGGCTGTGAATGCGCACTGGAGATATGGTGCGCATCACCGCATAACACGGTGCCTGACTGGTCACACGCTCCCCACGGTAAGCACGGGGAGTTGGCTCAGGTCTACACCCTGACTCCGCCAATCTCCCCGTGTGCACCCCCCCCAAAAAAAATGTGTAGGTGCCTCTTGGGCTTACGTCGCTGCCGTGCTAGTTCCTCGTATCATCGCCGTTCATCTCTTGCTGCCTCCATCTGCTCCCTTGAACGGCGATACACCCCAATCCGCGTCCAGAGTCCTGCTCCCCTCATGATCTCCTCCCATGTCCAACTATCCTGGCCACGCTGCTTGGTCCGTTTTTGGTGGGATGTTCTGTAACACTCGTCGTTGGTAGTAGAAGTGGACTTAGGCGCAGCGTGGTAAGTGTTCATGATACTTTATTTCTAGAAACACTCAAACAAGAACAACCAAAAGCAACAAAACGAAAGCGAACAGTTCCGTCAGGCACAGACATTAAACAGAAAATAACATCCCACAAACACAGGTGGAAAACAGGCTGCCTAAGTATGATTCCCAGTCAGAGACAACGATAAACAGCTGCCTCTGATTGGGAACCAAGTCCGCCCAAAAACAAAGAAACAGAAAACATAGACTTCCCCACCCGAGTCACACCCTGACCTAACCAAACATAGAGAATAATAAGGATCTCTACGGTCAGGGCGTGACACATAGTAATAAAGCTTAAAATGATCAGTCTTTTCTGGGACTGGGGCATTTCTTAATATGGAATGAACATCACTTCTAAGAAAAGTTGGAACGGAACATCATGTTCTGGGAGCTGTAACGTTATAGCTTTCACATTGACAGGGCCAAATGTATTAACACACACACACACACATACACACCAATAACATGTAAGAATAATGAGCTGATTTAATGATCTAGTAAAAAATAATTACAAATTAAACCTAAAATATGAGTGGCTCTGTGCGGGGGAATGCATGTATGCCTATGTGTGCCAGTGTGTCAGTCAGTCTGTCTGACTCTGTCTCTGTCCACCTCTGTGTCTGCCTCTGTCCATCTCTGTCTGTGTTCATTTGCGCAGTAGTGTGTATGCGTGTGTATGCGTGTGTCCATCTGGGGTGTGTGTGTGTCCGTCTATGTGTGTGTGTCTGTGTAGTGTGTTTGTAAGACTGTGTGTGTGTGTGTGTGTGTGTGTGTGTGTCTGCGCAGAGTGTGTGTGTGTGTGTGTGTAGAGTGTGTGGGGGGGGAACACGATGTTCCTTCTGTTCTGAGTTCCTGGCACAATCTGATGGTGTTCACCAATCTGAAACCTACTCAGTCAGAACACAGCATCTGCTTCAGATGGCAATACCCAAGTAGGCTACCCTCAACACAAATAGAGACTAACGCACATTACATCATTTTTTAATTGGGGAAATGCTGGGACTGACGCAGAAAAAATATATATATAATTCGTTTAAATTATTGCTGAAATGTCCAATCTGACTTTGGAGGGGGGAAAGTAAAAATTCTAAATATTAGAAGTACTCTGTAAAAAAATAAAAATAACACAGGCTATGGTACTCTAATAACTGAATGTATAATGTAACTGTTAGTAATTATGTACCACAGTATTTAATCCAATCACCAGTCATTCAGAATGCTTGTGCATGTGTCTTTAACTTCATCTTTATGATGAAGAAATGTAAGCCATCAGGGGATATAGAATTATCCATATAAGTTACAGCTGTGGTAGAGCCAGCAGCGCGTCTCTTAGTCAGAGGTAGCGTGGAACTCAGAGACCCTGTGGAGAAATGCAGGGACGGAACATAACAAAGCCGAGAACATTCAGTCCTGAGAGCTCCAGCAGCACAGTCACTTCACAGATACACATTGTGCCTCAAAGCACTTTATCACAAGTCAATGCTTCACGCTAATCCACATATAAAGAGCAGCGGTAGACAAACTGGACACACTGTCTGGCTGTCCTGGGTGACAAAGACTGACGTGGTTACAGAGTGGGATACTGTCTGAAAGAACAGGACATTGTCTACAAGAACAGGACATTTTCTGTCATTGTGGATATTGTCTAACATAGGCTAAGTAGACATTTTCGGTCCTGGGGTGAGGAACACTGTCTGCCATGGTTCAAAGAAGGAGTTATGTGAAAAATATTCATAAAATATTGGAGGACAAAGGAAGTTGACAAGAAAAAACATTTACTATTAAATCAAAATGAATTGGAAATATAGCCCTCATCAGGGTGTTCTACGGAAGTGCTTGGGTCTTTAGAAAGCCATTCCTGATGGTTTCAGTTGAATTTCTCTGATTTAATAGGACACAATAAGAAGAGTGTTGGTTTTAATTATACACACTTTTTTTGTGTCAACTTCCATTGTCCTCGAAGACTTGCTGAAATGTACACATTTCCAAGTTGATCTTTTATTAAGCACCTTGGTTGGAAAGAAAGCCAGGTAGCAGCAGAATACCCTTTCATCTAGAAGCAGGGAATGGGGTCTGATATGTAATGACATGGGCATTATATGACCCGAGGTAAGAGGTATCTGTGCTGCTAAGTCAATACTGTCTGGACTCGTTTCATTCAGGGCGATCGCTGGATGCCATTTCTTGGAAATGCTCTCTTTTTCTCTCTCAGACTCTCTCTCTCCAACACTCTCTCTCCGATTTATTTCCACAGGGTCACGTCGTCACATCTATCCGTACCGTACCACTCTTGGCCCCTTAATCATAGAGCGTCTAGGAGTAGAAGTGCTGATAAAGGATTAGTTTACCCTTAATAATGAATACAATTAAATGGACAGGTTGGTGGGACCTAATCCTAGATCAGTACTCATACTCCGAGACTTTATGAATATGGGCCAAGTCCTCCCTCTGACTGCCAGCTTTACCACCTTAAAATACTAAAGACGTGTACCCAATGCCATGTACTCTACCACAGAACCAACCTACCTGCCCCCACAACATTGGCAGATAGATAGGAAGGCTGAAATGCAGTAAACCATTATGTGGCCAAGCAGACCTTGGGAGGAAACCTTGGTCTGATAATACTGAGGGTACTGTATGTCCACGTAAACCCCCACACATAACAAGCCTTGAACATGTGCTGCAATAAATGCCTTGGTTGCCTTCCAACATGCAACCTGTAAATTATATACATGTATTGTGGTGCAAAGAAAATTACAGATACATGTATTTCTAACAGTGTTCTAGGTAATTTCTCTTCTGCTCAGTCTTCCAGTTAATAACTAGACTGAAACAAGAAATGTATAAAATCATGTTTGTTTTTTTCAAAGGAGAGTCACACCTATATGCTATGATTCATTCACTGCATCGCCACTGGTTCTGGAGATACATGTTGAGTAAATGTCACATAAACGTTAATTGCAATTTCTTAATTACCTGTAATAAGAAGACATGGGGCTACATTTTCATTTTAGGTCAATTTGATTTACCTTTAATGAAATTGAAAATATTAATTGAGAGTAAGACATTAGATACATTATTCACAGTGTGTGTGTGTGTGTGTGTGTGTGTGTGTGTGTGCGTGTGTGTGCGTGCGTGCGTGCGCGTGTGTGTGTGTGCGTGCGCTTCTTTGTGTTTCTGACTATGTGTGCATGTGTGTAAGAGAGAGAGCGAAAGAAAGAACCGAAAATTATAATGAGTTATCCTTTATAATAGCATTTGACTAAAACCTTCAATGGATGTAAATTCATTCCACTCTCATTAAAAACATTGACAAGTGATAAGTAGAGGAATAGAAGTGAGCATGATATCCACATGTATCTGGAAAATAAGCCTAGAACACAACTTAATAGAGCTGAACAATGATTCTAGATAAGACAAATAAGCTGAATCATAAGTATATAAAATGAAAACTTTTATGTATTTTATTATCTATTTATTCTGTGGCACCTTAAATGTCTAACCGGGTACAATTGGATACAATTTAACTCGATTCCTACTCGGTCATGCTGGTTAAAATATGCCCAATAAATCAAACCAATTACACTTTTTCGATAAAATAATAAGAAATAGGCTACAGCTGTAACTTACCTATTTATATTTTTTATTTTCTCTTCTTCTATTGCCCGTGTGCTATAACTTCAGCCGGTGTATCACTACACTGACTCTGCAACGCACGTAAGCACGGTGATTTCAAACCCGCCCTCTCATAACCAACCAGGGTACTTAATGTTCTGTCGGCAGTTTTTTACAGTCGAAACCCCCCGGCACTAGTGACGATCAACACGCGAGTTTGAGCCACATGGAGAAGAGAATTGAAATGACACTGTGAAGAAGGTGGAGGGAACTGGGGGTTGGAGGGGGGGGGTGGCATTTAGTGTACAAATTAAGGGCAGGTCTTGGAAAGTGGCCACAAAGTAACACAATGTTCCGGCTGTACTGTAGCTGCGCTCTGGTGAGGACACAGTGTTCTAGTAGACACCCTGACCCTTTAACCAGTTCTGTGCCGAGCGCCGCCGCAACTCGCGCAGCTCAGCGCAACTACCGGGAACAGTCTGTACAGCAGCAGTGTACTCATGGACTGTCCTCGATTACGAACGGAACATTTCACAGATTTCAGAATGGTTCCATGCTTTATTGGAGGACAGATAGGATAGGTGCGCCATCTGGATTGGAATAATTTCTCAAGCGCGCGACATTCTGGCTGCCGAGGTTATTATTGGGATGTGGAAAGAAATGTCGTTCAATTTGTTATGTAGGTTAAATTAAAAGTCAGTGAGTTAGATTTTTCCCTTAGAATAATATTTACATGATCATTTACACATCTCGATCACCATAACAACTAACAGGCTATTAGGAGTGTTGATTGCCAGCAACAATTAATTAGGTTAATCAAGCACATGAGACATTTTATATAAGCTTCAACAGATTGAAGAGTGATTTGGGAGGTTTCTTGCCTACAGTTGTTGTTTAACAAAGCAGAATCCAGTCACTGATTTAGGCCAAATAGAAGTGGCCTCTGTGCAGAACCATCTTTTTGAACTAATACAAATGAAATATACCAACATATAAATCATATGAACAATATTTAACGTTTTTAGTTTACCTTAGTGCTCTAATCATATAGTTATATATTTTTTCATTAACCTAGATAGACAGTTTTACCAAGTGTGGTGTAGCCTAATGCAGTAGTTCTCAAACCTCTTCTCGTGGATCCATAGCGTTCCATGTTTTTGACATATTCAAAGCTAGCACACCTTATTCAACTACTCATCAAGCCCTTTAGGTACATCAATTGAGATAGTTCAGGGCTACAACAAAGTTGTGAAATGTCCGGGGGTACCTGAGGAGAGTTTTGAGAACCACTGGCCAAATGCATAATACGCTACATGACCAAACGTATGTGGAGACCTGCTTGTCGAACATCTCATTCCAAAATCATTGGCATTAAAATGGAGTTAGTCCCCCCTTTGCTGCTATAAAAGCCTCCACTCTTCTGGGAAGGCTTTCCACTAGATATTGAAACATTGCTGCGGGGACTTGCTTCCATTCAGCCACAAGAGCATTAGTGAGGTCGGGCACTGATGTTGGGTAATTAGGCCTGGCTCACATTCCAATTAATTCCAAAGCTGTTTGATTGGGTTGATGCCAGGGCTCTGTGCAGGCCAGTCAAGTTCTTCCACACCGATCTCAACAAACCATTTCTTTATGGACCTTGCTTTGTGCACAGGGGCATTGTCATGCTGAAACGTGAAAGGGCCTTCTCTAAACTGTTGCCACAAAGTTGGAAGCGCGTTATCATCTAAAATGTAATTGTATGATGTAGCATTAAGATTTCCATTCACTAGAACTAAGGGGTCTAGCCCGAACCATGAAAAACAGCCCTGACCATTATTCCACCTTCACCAAACTTTACAGTCGGCACTATGCATTCGGGCAGGTAGCGTTCTCCTGGCAAACTGCCAGATGGTGAAGCGTGATTCATCACTCCAGCGAACGCGTTACCACTGTTAAAGAGTCTAGTGGCGGCGAGCTTTACACCCCTCCAGG
The DNA here is from genome assembly GCF_901001165.1 of Salmo trutta. Taxonomy (NCBI): domain Eukaryota; kingdom Metazoa; phylum Chordata; class Actinopteri; order Salmoniformes; family Salmonidae; genus Salmo; species Salmo trutta. The sequence continues at coordinate 40,353,465 of NC_042970.1, read as the reverse complement.
TGACGCTTGGCATCGCGTATGGTGATCTTAGGCATGTATGCGGCTGCTCGGCCATGGAAACCCATTTCATGAAGCTCCCAACAAACAGTTCTTGTGCTGACGTTGCAACCGAAGACAGACGATTTTTACGCGCTACGCGCTTGTGTGGCCTACCACTTCGCGACTGAGCCGTTGTTGCTCCTAGACGTTTCCACTTCCCAATAACAGCACTTACAGTTGACCGGGGCAGCTCTAGCAGGGCAGAAATTTGATGAACTGATTTGTTCGAAAGGTGGCATCCTATGACAATGCCACGTTGAAAGTCACTGAGCTCTTCAGCATGGGCCATTCTACAGCCAATTTCTATGGAGATTGCATGGCTGTGTGCTCAATTTTATACACCTGTCAGCAACGGGTGTAGCTGAAATAGCCAAATCCACTAATTTGAAAGCATGTCCACATACTTTTGGCGATGCAATTATAGGCCAGGGATCATCAACTAGATTCAGCAGCGGGACAATTTTTTCGGGGGGCCGGAACAAAATTACAAATCATTTGACTGCAAATTGACTGCAAGAATCCCAACCAGATATAATATTTTACTGAAACATAATCATTTCAAACCTTGCTTACACTTGTATACAATCACGTGTCTCTCTATTATGCGTGGGAATACTTGGGAACAGATATCTCAAATAAAAGTCATTTGGAGTTGATCTACAGGTGTTTTTACAGTATTTTATGTCCAACAATAAAAAGTACAAATAAAAAATATTTTATTCTTTTTTTTTGCTCATAAAATATGTGGGGCCAAATAAAACCCCCTGCGGGCTCCACTACAGCCCCGTTGATGTTAATGGGGGCCTGTTCGGCCCGCCTTTTCCTGTAGTCCACGATCAGCTCCTTTGTCTTACTCACATTGAGGGAGAGGTTGTTGTCCTGGCACCACACTGCCAGCTCTCTGACCTCCCTATAGGCTGTCTCATCGTTGTCGGTGATCAGGCCTACCACTGTTGTGTCGTCAGCAAACTTAATGATGGTGTTGGAGTCATGTTTGGCCACGCAGTCATGGGTGAAGAGGGAGTACAGTTGGGGACTAAGTACACACCCATGAGGGGCCTCAGTGTTGAGGATCAGCTTGGTAGGAGTGTTGTTGCCTACCCTTACCACCTGGGGGCGGCCCGTCAGGAAGTCCAGGATCCAGTTGCAGAGGGAGGTGTTTAGTCCCAGGGTCCTTAGCTTAGTGATGAGCTTCGTGGGCACTATGGTGTTGAACACTGAGCTGTAGTCAATGAACAACATTCTCACATAGGTGTTCCTTTTGTCCAGGTGGGAAAGGGCAGTGTGGAGTGCGATTGAGATTGCGTCATCTGTGGATCTGGGCAGCTCGCGTCTGGGTTTCCCTTTGAAGTCCGCAATAGTTTTCAAGCCCTGCCACATCCGACGAGCATCAGAGCCACTGTAGTAGGATTCAATCTTAATCCTGTATTGACGCTTTGCTTGTTTGATGGTTCATCTGAGGGCATAGCAGGATTTTTTTATAGGCGTCCGGATGTCACGCCCTGACCTGAGAGAGCCTTTTTATGTCTCTATTTAGGTTTGGTCAGGGTGTGATTTGGGTGGGCATTCTATGTCTGTATTTCTATGTTGGGGATTGCTTTGTTTCGGCCGGGTATGACTCCAAATCAGGAACTGCTGTACATCGTTGTTGCTGATTGGGAGTCATACTTAGGCAGCATGTTTTTCCTTTGGGTTTTGTGGGTAGATATTTTCTGTTTAGTGTTTTGCACCTGACAGAACTGTTTGGCTGTCGGTTTCTTGTTTTTTGTGTTTAAGGTGTTCGATCTTTAATAAATTCATGATGAGCACTAACCACGCTGCGCCTTGGTCCACTCTCTCCAAAGACAGCAGTTAGTGACCGGATTAGTGTCCCGTTCCTTGAAAGCGGCAGCTCTAGCCTTTAGTTCGATGCGGATGTTACCTTGTTGGATTCTGGTTGGAATATGTACGTACGGTCACTGTGGGGACTACGTCGTCAATGCACTTATTGATGAAGCTAGTGACTGAGGTGGTATACTCCTCAATGCCATTGGATGAATCCCGGAACATATTCCAGTCTGTGCTAGCAAAACAGTCCTGTAGCGTAGTATCCGCATCATCTGACCACTTCCGTATTGAGCAAGTCACTGGTACATCCTGCTTTAGTTTTTGCTTGTAAGCAGGAATCAGGAGGATAGCATTATGGTCAAATTTGCCAAATGGAGGGCAGGGGAGAGCTTTGTATGCATCTCTGTGTGTGGAGTAAAGGTGGTCTACAGTTTTTTACCTCTTTTACCTCTGGTTGCACATGTGACATGCTGGTAAAAATTTGGTAAAACTAATTTAAGTTTGCCTGCATTAAAGTCCCCGGCCACTAGGAGCGCCGCTTCTGAGTGAGCATTTTCTTGTTTGCTTATGGCCTTATAGAGTTGGTTGAGTGTGGTCTTAGTGCCAGCATCGGTTTGTGGTGGTAAATGGATGGCTACGAATAATATAGATGAGAAGTCTCTTGGTAGATAGTGTGGTCTACAGCTTAGCATAAGGTACTCTACCTCAGGCGAGAAATACCTTGAGACTTCTTTAATATTAGACATCGCGCACCAGCTGTTATTGACAAAAAGACACACCCCCACCCGTCGTCTTACCAGACGTAGCTTCTCTGTTCTGCCGGTGCATTGAAAATCACTCCAGCTCTCTATTATCCATGTTGTCGTTCTGCCACGACTCGGTGAAACGTAAGATATTACAGTTCTTAATGTCTCGTTGGTAGGATAATCGTAACAGTAGGTCATCAATTTTATTTTCCAATGATTGCATGTTAGCAAGTAGAATTGATGGCAGTGGGAGCTTACTCGCTCACCTACGGATTCTCAAAAGGCAGCCTGATCTGCGTCCTCTTTTCCTCTGTCTTTTCTTCATGCAAATGAAAGGGATCTGGGCCTGTTCCCGGGAGAGCAGTATATCTTTATCATCGGACTCGTTAAAGGAAAAAAGACGAGCGACCCAGGGATGTGTGTGCTTTGGGGACCTTTAACAGAATGTGACTGGCAGAACGGGTGTTGTATGTGGAGAATGAGGGCTGCAGTAGATGTCTCGGATAGGGGGGAGTGAGGCCTAAAAGGGTTTTATAAATTAACATCAACCAGTTTGTCTTGCGACGGGTATACAGAGATGACCAGTTTACAGAAGTGTATAGAGTGCAGTGATGTGTCCTATATAGATTTGGTGGCAAATCTGATGGCCGAATGGTAAAGAACATCTAGCCGCTCGATAGCACCCTTACCTGCCGATCTATAAATGATGTCTCCGTAATCTAATATGGGTAGGATGGTCATCTGAATTAGGGTTAGTTTGGCAGCTGGGGTGAAAGAGGAGTGATTACGATAAAGGAAACCAAGTGAAGATTTTACTTTAGTCTGCAGCTTTGATATGTGCTGAGAGAAGGACAGTGTACCGTCTAGCCATACTCCCAAGTACTTGTATGAGGTGACTACCTCAAGCTCTAAACCCTCAGAAGTAGTAATCACACCTGTGGGGAGAGGGGCATTCTTCTTACCAAACCAAATTACCTTTGTTTTGGAGGTGTTCAGAACAAGGTTAAGGGTAAGGAAAGCTTGTTGGACACTAGGAAAGCTTTGTTGTAGAGCGTTTAACACAGAATCCGGGGAGGGGCCAGCTGAGTATAAGACTGTATCATCTACATATAAATCAATGAGAGAGCTTCCTACTGCCTGAGCTATATGGTTGATGTAAATTGAGAAGAGCGTGGGGCCTAGGATCGAGCCTTGAGGTACTCCCTTGGTGACAGGCAGTGGCTGAGACAGCAGATATTCTGACTTTATACACTGCACTCTTTCAGAGAGGTAGTTAGCAAACCAGGACAAAGACGACACCAATACTCCTTAGCCGGCCCACAAGAATAGAATGGTCTACCGTATCAAAAGCTTTGACCAAGTCAATAAAAATAGCAGCACAACATTGCTTAGAAGCAAGTGCAATGGTGATGTCATTGAGGACCTTTAAGGTTGCAGTGACACATCCATAACTTGAGCGGAAACCAGATTGCATACCAGAGAGAAAAATATATACGTAAAGAAAGCCAGTCAGTTGATTATTGACAAGTTTTTCCATCACTTTTGATAAACAGGGCAAAATAGAAATAGGCCTATAACAGTTAAGATCTTAATCTCCCCCTTTAAATAAAGGACGAACCGTGGCTGCCTTCCAAGCAATGGGAACCGCCCCAGAAAGGAGAGACAGCTTAAAAAGGTCGGAGATAGGCTTGGCAATGATAGGGGCAGCAACCTTAAAGAAGAAAGGGTCTAAACCATCTGACCCAGATGTTTTTTGGGGATCAAGTTTCAGAAGATCCTTCAGCACCTCAGACTCGGTGACTGCCTGCAGGGAGAAACTTTGTAGCAGGGCAGGGGAAAAAGAGGGAGACGCGTCGGTGCTAGTCGCATTAGAAGGGGTGTTTGATGAGGAAATGTTGGACGGGCAAGGAGGCATGGCTGAGTCAAATAGGAATCCTGACTTATTGAAGTGGTGATTAAAGAGCTCAGCCATGTACTTCTTGTCAGTAACAACCACATCATCAACATTAAGGGACATGGGCAGCTGTGAGGAGGAGGGTTTATTCTCCAGGTCATTAACCATTTTCCAGGACTTCTTCAGGTTAGACCCACAGAGAGAGAACTACTCCAGTTATTAACATACTGTATATTTAGCCTTTATATTTAACATATATTTAGGCCAAGGTTTACATGTATTAGGCCTAGGCCATAGACTAAACTTATGTGATGGGCTAACCTTGTGTAGCTTTAAAACATTTATCAAATGTTGCCCAAATGACCTCTTAAGGATCAGACCCCTTTTTCAATTTCCGCCTAAAATGACATTCCCAAATCTAACTGCCTGTAGCTCAGGACCTGAAGCAAGGATATGCATATTCTTGATACCATTTGAAAGGAAACACTTTGAAGTTTGTAGAAATGTGAAACTAATGTAGGAGAACATGACATTTTAGATACGGTAAAAGATAATACAAACAAAAAAATATGCATTTTCAAAAAATGTTTTTGTTCCATCATCTTTGAAATGCAAGAGAAAGGCCATACATTGAGATAGGACTTTAGATGTAATTTAGATGTTGTCCACAAGATGGCAGCAGTGTGTGTTCAAAGTTTCAGACTGATCCACCGAAGAATTACATCACTACACAATATTTTCTGTGAAGCCAGAGACAGCAGTGGGTTCAAACTGTAGAATCCAGTTCCTACATTTGAATTTAAAAATGGATTTTATCTATCAAAACTATGCTACATTTTATCTGGGACCCTCAGGATGACAAATCAGAGCAATATTACTGAACGTAAGTACATTATTTACATTCAGAGGTGAATGTATCAAACCAGTTGCTGAGATAAAAGTGTTTTGTTGTTGTGCACTATCCTCAATCAATAGCATGTTATTTTTATGCTGTAATAGCCACTGTAAATTGGACAGTGCAGTTAGATTAACAAGAATTTAAGCTTTCTGCCCGTATAAGACATGTCTATGTCCTAGAAAGTTCTAGTCACATTCCCGCACATTAGCAACAACTATCCCAGTTTAGGGACACCGATCCCGTAGAGGTTCATTTCTATGTAGTATTTTACTCATGTTTAATCTAAGTATTGTTTTAAATATCTGTCTATATATACGTATATATATACATATCTAGTCAAACATTTTGACACACCTACTCATTCAAAGGTTTTTTTTTTGCTTATTTGAGTTGTTCTTGCCATAATTCGGACTTGGTCTTTTACCAAATAGGGCTATCTTCTGTATACCACCCCTACCTTGTCACAACACTACTGATTGGCTCAAACGCATTAAGAAGGAAAGAAATTCCACAAATTAATGTTTAACAAGGCACACCTGTTAATTCATATGCATTCCAGGTGACTAAATCATGAAACTGGTTGAGAGAATGCCAAGAGTATGCAAAGCTGTAATCAAGACAAAGGTTGGCAACTTTGAAGAATCTCAAATATAAAATATATTTTGATTTGTTTTTTTGGTTACTACATGATTCCATATGTGTTATTTCATAGTTTTGATGTCTTCACTATTATTCTACAATGTATAAAATAGTAAAAATAAAGAAAAACCCTTCAATGAGTAGGTGTGTCCAAACTTTTGACTGGTACTGTACACACAGTGCCTTCAGAAAGTATTCACATCCCTTTACTTTTTCCACATTTTATTGTGTTACAGCCTGATGTCACAGGCGTCGAAATGAGTAGACCAAGGTGCAGCGTGGAATATGTTCATCTTGATGTTTAATGAAAGAATGTTCCGTCAGGTACTCACAACTAAACGGAAAACAACTACCCACAAAAAAACAAAGGAAAAACAGGCTGCCTAAGTATGGCTTCCAATCAGAGACAACGATAGACACCTGCCTCTGATTGGAAAGCATACCCAGCCAAATCATAGAAAACAAAACATAGAATTTCAACCCACCTATCACACCCCGGCCTAGCTAAACAGATAAAACACAGCTCTCCTAGGTCAGAGCGTGACACCTGAATTTAAAATTGATTAAATGTATATTTTTTTGTCACTGGCCCACACACAATACCCCATAATGTCAAAGATGTTTACAGATTAATAAAAAAGGAAAAGCTGAAATGTCTTGCATCAATACATTTTCAACCACTTTGTTATGGCCAGCCTAAATAAGTTCAGGAGTAAACATTTGCTTAACAACTCACATAATAAGTTGCATGGACTCACTCTGTGTGCAATGATAGGGTTTAACATATATGCTAATTAGCAGACACTTTTATCCAAAGCAATTTCCAATCATGCATGCATGCATTTTACATATTGGTGATCCCGGGAATCAAACCGACATTCCTGGCATTGCAAGCTCCATGCTCTACCAACTGAGCCATACATGACCACATGATGGTTTAATGACTACCTCCTCTCTCTATCACACACATACAATTATTTGTAAGGTCCCTCAGTCGAGTAGTGAATTTCAAACACAGATTCAACCACAAAGACCAAGGAGGGTTTCCAGTGCCTCGCAAAGAAGGGCACCTATTGGTATATGGGTAAAAAATAAAAAAGCAGAAATTGAATATTCCTTTGAGCATGGTGAAGTTATTAATTACACTTTGGATGGTGTATCAATACACCCAGTCAATAGAAAGATACTCAGTTGCCGAAGAGGAAGGAAACAGCTCAGGGATTTCACCATAAGGCCAATGTTGACTTTAAAATAGTTACAGAGTCTAATGGCTGTGATAGGATAAAATTGAAGATGGATCAACAACATTACAGTTACTTCACAATACTAACCTAATTGACAGAGTGAAAATAAGGAAGCTTGTACAGAAAACAAATATTCCAAAACAGGAACTAAAGTAAAACTGCAAAAAATGTGGCAAAGCAATTTACTTTTTGTCCTGAATACAAAGTGGAATGTTTGGGGAAAATCCAATACAACACATTACTGAGTACCACTCTCCATATTTTCAAGCATAGGGGTGGCTGCATCATGTTATGGGTTTGCTTGAAGACAGTGATTGTTCCTGAATGGCAGAGTTACAGTTTTGACTTAAATCTACTTGAAAATCTATGACAAGACCTGAAAATGGTTGTCAAGCAATGATGAACAACCAATTTGACAGAGGGTGAAGAATTTTAAAAGATTAATGTGCAAATGTTGCACAATCCAGGTGTGGAAAGCTCTTAGAGATTTACCCAGAAAGACTCACGGCTGTAATCACTGCCAAAGGTGCTTCTACAAATGATTGACTCAGGGGTGTGAATACTTATGTAAACAAGATATTTATGTATTTCATTTTCAGTTAATTTGCTACAATTTCTAAAAACATGTTTTCACTTTGTCATTATGGGGTATTGTGTGTAGATGAGTGAGAGAAAAAAAATGACAAAAAGTGCAATAAGTTAAGGGGTATACTGTATATATGTTGTATAGGTGAATCACAGCCCTTTTGAATGTTTACCAATTATGTGTGCCCTGTTAAATCTATTTATTTCTGATCATGACTGGTCTTTGTTTTAATTTGCCTAAATAATGGTAAGCAGGACTCGAGGGATTAACAAAGTATCAGCCTAATATATAAAAAAAAAGAGAATCAATCACTGTGTTGCTCAAGCATTATAACAACATAGTAAGGCCAATGTTTTATAAACTAATGTCTAAATGATATATCCCATCACACCATATTTTAGGAGAAGCCACAAAATAAAGTAGCCCATTACCAGAGAAACCACCAAGGCATTTTTAGAAGTGAAATCTGTAACTGACATAATTTATTTGTAGCTTATTTATACTGTTTGTAATTCATGTGGGTAAGTTGCAGTATATATATCATGTCATGTTTCCCCTAATTTAACATTAGGCTACTCATTTCAGGTGGCATTTAAATGTATATTTCACCTACATTTCATCATTTGTGTCTTTGGGAGTAATGATGATCTATAGGCCACGGTGGACTATAACAATATGGGTCCGTCAGTCCTGCCCGTCTAGCAATATTTAGTGTGCCAAAATCAACTTGGTTTCTCAGCGACATAGGAAGTTGAGGATGTGTATTCCAGTTGCTACAAACCACAGACACAGTTCTTTGTTTGCCTCTGGGCAGTCTGTGAACAGGAATGTTACCAATGTTGCCAATTGACATCAGCAGTTATTGAAAAAGAAAATGGCACCTCCGTATACTATACATTGATATGGCTATAGTTAAAATAACATGCCTCCGTGCTGTCAAGAAACATTTGCGCAACTTCCTCTGGGATTGGTTTGATGTCACTTGAGAGGGAAATTCTTGCATGAGATCATGCTATAAGGCCTCCCCCCTCTGACATAGCCTAAGGTCAATGATCTGCTACTCTGCTGCTCAAAGTCTAGCCTGCATTCACATCGCTTCCCATATCAGATTCAATCAATGTCCTGGGAATTGTAGAACATACTTAACACACAGTAATTGACAAGAGCTTTGTTCTGTTTCACTTTGTAGCCATTGTCCAGTTAATTCCATTATGTTGTCATTTAAATGTAGTTAGTTACTGTGTTAGTAATGTTAATAGTGTTATTTATCCTCAATACACAATTCAGTGGAGGGGGTTTGATTTAATTCTAGACTGAGAAGTAGCGGGGATGGTGACCAAAGATGTCTGTCGGACTAAAAGCCTGGTCTGGCAGAGAGCCACGAGTTATTGGATGGAACATTATGTTCTTGTTAATTATAACAGTGACATAGCACAGGTGGAAATGACTAGGCTGACCAAACCCACAGGGATGTAACCAACACTGTGTACTGTGTTGGGGATGGAGTTTTCTTACAAGAATATATAACGCAATAACCTATTGCGTTAGGTTCAGATTAACTTTCTTATTTGATACTTCACGTGTGGCATTTTTACATCCTCAGTCATAATCTCATTGCTTAACCCATTTGAAGTTGTCATCACTTTTGTGATTACCAAAAGCAGCTAGGACAGAGTGCTACTCAATATAATTGGTTTACATTGTATCACTAAGCTACATGTCATTCTGTAATTAGTGCATTTAGGTTTCTGAAAATGACATGTATGGTATCATGTGATAGCTATGACTATTACTCATAATCCTCTGGCACTATTCCTATTACCCCATCCATCACAGTCAATGTCACTTAATATGTTGGAAAGTAAGTTAAATCAGCATGGTCATATTCTGTTGCTCTCCTAGAAAAATTCATAAGGACTTACATTTCGAATAAGTCATTTGTGTCTATTTCACAATATCGTGACTGGACTAGGTAAGATGCATAGACAATCAGCCTAATTCTATAATTTGTTTGTTTTATATCCCTCGGCTAAAAGCAGTCAAGCCAATGGATAGTCAGTCCAATGAAGTAAGTTCTTTATTGGCCCTGTCCGGGTTCTGTTTCAGCTATGCAATGCCTACTGCTGGTTTGGTTACCCAGTTGGAATGAAACTACGCCTATACACAAATGTTGACATTGCACATTGCTCACCAGAATTCATTCCAAAAAAGAACTGTCATGCTCAGATAGTTTTGGGGGGTTTTGGTTGAATTTTTTTTTTCCCCAACACAGCAGAAATGTATTTTTGAGTATGTGAAATTGTGAATCTAGATGTATTTATACAACAGTTATTACAGTGAGCTCATTTAACTTTAGTTGTCCATTCAATGTACACTACATTACCAAAAGTATTTGGACACCTGCTCATCGAACATCTCATTACAAAATCACGGGCATTAATATGGAGTTGGTCCCCCGTTTAATGCTATAACAGCCTCCACTCTTCTGGGAAGGCTTTACACTACATGTTGAAACATTGCTGAAGGGACTTGCTTCCATTCAGCCACAAGAGCATTAGTGAGGTCGGGCACTGATGTTGGGTGATTAGGCCTGGCTCACATTCCAATTAATTCTAAAGCTGTTCGATTGGGTTGATGCCAGGGCTCTGTGCAGGCCAGTCAAGTTCTTCCACACCAATCTCAACAAGCCATTTCTTTATGGACCTTGCTTTGTGCACAGGGGCATTGTCATGCTGAAACAGGAAAGGGCCTTCTCAAAACTGTTGCCACAAAGTTGGAAGCACTTTATCATCTAAAATGTAAGTGTATGCTGTAGAGTTAAGATTTCTCTTCACTTAACTAAGGGGACTAGCCCGAACCATAAAAACAGCCCCAGACCATTATTCTTCAACCACCAAACTTTACAGTTCACACTATGCATTCGTGCAGGTAGTGTTTTTCTGGCATCCGCCAAACCCAGATTCGTCCGTCGGACTGCCAGATGGCAGATGAATAGTGATTCATCACTCCAGAGAACACGTTTCCACTGCTCCAGAATCCAATGGCGATGAGCTTTACACCATTCCAGCCGACATTTGGCATTGCGCATGGTGATCTTAGGCTTGTGTGTGGCTGCTCAGCCATGGAAACCCATTTTATGATGCTCCTGACGTCTTGTGCTGACATTGCTTCCAAAGGCAGTTTGGAACTCAGTAGTGAGTTTTGCAACTGAGGACAGACGAATTTTACCCGCTACGCGCTTCTGCACTCGGCTGTCCCATTCTGTGAGCTTGTTTGGCCTACCACTTGGCAGCTGAGCCGTTGTTGCTCCTAGACATTTCCACTTCACAACAACAGCACTTACAGTTGAACAGGGCAGCTTTAGCAAGGCGGAAATTTGACAAGCTGATTTGTTGGAAAGGTGGCATCCTATGACGGTGCCATGTTGAAAGTCACTGAGATCTTCAGTAAGGCCATTCTACTGCCAATGTTTGTCTATGAAGATTGTATGGCTGTGTGCTCGATTTTATACACCTGTCAGCAATGGGTGCGTCTGAAATAGCCAAATCCTCTAATTTGAAGGGGTGTCCACATACATTTGTATATATAGTGTATGTTTGTGTTGACGTTTTTAGGAATTCTTGTTATTACGGTATTCTTGCTGAACTATTCCTTTGTTATCGTCAGCAACAACAGATGTTTAGAAAATAATATAGCCTACGTATTCTTCTCCAGAATTCAATGCCAATATTATCAGAAAGTGTGTGTGTGTGTGTGTGTGTGTGTGTGTGTGTGTGAGAGAGAGAGAGAGAGTGTGTGAGAGTACAGTAACTGTAAGCACGAGGACGGGTTCATGCAAGGATACCAAGTCATCAGGAAGTGAAACAGAACAGAATGTGCTGTACTAATCTGATTGAAAAACACTGTGCCCTGAGTGGTCGGAAGAAAAAAATGTGTTTTATTTCAGCAGGCTAAAAGAGAATACTGTGTCACAGGGGAAGAAGAGAAACAACAATAACAAAACAAAAAAGTTTAACCACAGACACAGTGGGTTTGCCCATAGGTGAGAGAAAAGCTGCCTAGTACACTCAAACATGCACACAGAAGGAAAATAAAGCTGAGCAACATCATGCTCTTTATTTGTTGAAGAGCCATCTGTGCTACAGAACCTCATCAGTTTAATTTCCTGTCCTAATCCTTTTTAGCTGTGGACTTTTGTCCTACAGAGGTCAGAGGGGGTGATAGCTGAGGAACATGGAAGTCGTCTGGCTGAACCGTACTGCACTCTAATTCATACATTCCGTTAGCTATTGTGTCAGAGCTTAGAACTGTAGGCCAGAGTCAATGTCTAAGCCCTGTTTTTTGAATGAATAGGTCAAGGCCAAGCACAGTGTGGTATAAATAGGGTAGATGGAAGGAGCTGGCTGTGGGAGGAGGATGAGTCAAAATAAGAAAATAAGGGATATATGTTAATTGCATTTGGAAAGTATTCAGACCCCTTGACTTTTTCCACATTTTGTTACATTACAGAATTACTCTAAAATAGATTTTAAAAAAAAAGATGTATCATCAAGCTACACACAATACCCCATGACAAAGAAACATTTTACCTTATTTAGTACATAAGATTTCAGACCCTTTGCTATGAGACTCGAAATTCAGCTCAGGTGCATCCTGTTTCCATTGATCATCCTTGAGATGTTTCTACAACTTTATTGGAGTCCACCTGTGGTAAATTCAATTGATTGAACATGATTTGGAAAGGCACACACCTGCCTATCTAAGGTCCCACAGTTGGCAGTGCGCTCAGAGCAAAAACCAAACCAAGAGCTCCGAGACAGGATTGTGTCGAGGCCCTTATCTGGGGAAGGGTACCAAAACATTTCTTCAGCATTGAAGGTCCCCAAGAACACAGTGGCCTCCATCATTCTTAAATGGAAGAGGTTTGGAACCACCAAGACTCTCCCTAGAGCTGGCCGCCAGGCCAAACTGAGCAATCGGGGAAGCAGGGCCTTGGTCAGGGAGAACCTTCCAGAAGGACAAACGTCTCTGCTGCACTCCACCAATCAGACCTTTATGGTAGAGTGGCCAGACGGAAGCCACTCCTCAGTAAAAGGCACATGACAGCCCGCTTGGAGTTTTCCAAAAGGCACCTAAAGGACTCTCAGACCATGAAAAACAAGATGCTCTGGTCTGATGGAACCAAGACTGAACTCTTTGGCCTGAATGCCAAGAGTCACATCTGGAGGAAACCTGGCACCATCCCTAAGGTGAAGCATGGTGGTGGCAGCATCATGCTGTGGGTATGTTTTTCAGTGGCAGGGACTGGGAGATTCATTAGGATGGAGCAAAATGTATTTTACATTATTTTAATTTAACCTTTATTTAGGGAAAGTACAGAGAGATCCTTGATGAAAACCTGCTCCAGAGCACTCAGGACCTCAGGCTGGGGGCAAAGGTTAACCTTCCAACAGGACAATGACCCTAAGCACGCAGCCAAGACAACGCAGGAGTGGCTTCCGGACAAGTCTCTGAATGTCCTTGAGTGGCCCAGCCAGAGCCCAGACTTGAACCCGATCCAACATCTCTGGAGAGACCTGAAAATAGCTATGCAGCAACGTTCCCCATCCAACCTGACAGGGCTTGAGAGGATCTGCAGAGAAGAATGTGAGAAAGTCCCCAAATACATGTGTGCCAAGCTGGTAGCGTCATACCCAAGAAGACTTGAGGATGTAATCGCTGGCACAGGTGCTTCAACAAAGTACTGGGTAAAGCGTCTGAATACTTGTGTCAACGTGATATTTAAAAAATATATATTTGGAATACATTTGCAAAAATGTTTAAAAAAAGAAAGTTTTTGCTTTGTCATTATGGGGTATTGAGTGTAGATTGATTAGGATTTTTTTTACATCCATTTTAGAATAAGGCTGTAACGTAACAAAATGTGGAAAAAGTCAAGGGGTCTGAATACTTTCCAAAAGCACTGTAGATATTGATATTGGTACCTACCTATCCACCACTGGTTAGCACTTCATGCTACACTGTAAAAATGAAGTGTTTTCGAACACTAAACTAGTGGCAACTGAGCTGCATACCTTAAAGGAGACGAAACCTTTACTTTGCTGGAGTTTTGAAATACATGGTTGTGAGGGCATTGTGACAGATTTAAACATTCATCCTGAGGTGTTCTGAAACATGTCATGGTGTGTTGTAACATCACATAAGAGTTGTGGAACACCTTGCCAGAAGCTGGGAACCCTGACCCAGAAAAGGTTGAAAACACTGGTGTTTGGATTCCTGTGTAGTGCAGAATTAGATCCCTTCTCTTTTGGTGTTGTTTCCCCGCTCTAAAGCTTGAAAACACTGATGGTGTTTCGAATCCCGTCTAGTGTATAATTAAATCCCTTCTTCTGGAGTTTCCAAATACTGTAAATGAGAGTCTCTCGTCTTATTGTGTATTCGCTGCTCTTATATGGTGTTTATAAACTCCTTATCAGTAATTCCAAAATGTCAAATGGACAGCATTATGCTCAAACAAAGGATCCAATAATTTTGTTGTTGTGAAAATACAAATTACTAAGTTTGTCCAGGATAATAATTAATGAGTACAAAATTACTTTTTCAAATACTTGATCTTTTATTATCAAATTATCAAATGACAAAACATTAAAAGGTCTTAAACATTTTTAGATTGATAAAGACAGTTCAAAGATCTGTAAGGCATTTATCATATTCTTCAAGATCAATAGAAATGTGGCATTATATTTCACATTCATGGGAAAAATGCAGGCAATGACTGCTAATGTTAGAAGTAGCACTCATGCAAAACGTGTAAAAAAACTTCAGCCCAGGGCTCAATACGACCCACCAGTCATCCATTGTGCTAATGACCTGACCTGAGTCTTTATATTCTGATGGTACACAGCATGGAAGATTGCTTAGATCAGTTGAATAACAGACAGTACAGTTGCGCCGTGACCGGGAGACCCATGGGGCGGCGCACAATTTGGCCCATCGTCGTCCGGGTTAGGGCAGGGTTTGGCCTGCAGGGATGTCCTTGTCCCATCGCGCACTAACGACTCCTTTGGCGGGCCGGGCGCAGTGCATGCTAACACGGTCGCCAGGTGTACGGTGTTTCCTCCGACACATTGGTGCGGCTGGCTTTTGGGTTAAGTGGGCATTGTGTCAAGAAGCAGTGCGGCTTGGTTGGGTTGTGTTTCGGAGGACACACGGCTCTCGACCTTCGCCTCTCCCGAGTCCGGACGGGAGTTGCAGCGATGAGACAAGACTGTAATTACTAATTAGATACCACGAAATTGGGGAGAAAAAGGGGTTTAAAAAAATAAACAATAAAACCTACTCATCTCAAGTCTGCATCGGGCCCAATGTGATCAGTGTAACAAGGGTAGTTCTGCACAATGGTTTACTCCTGAAGACTGGGAGTGTTTTGAAAAGCAACAGACCTAGGTTCACATCCACCTTCTCACATGAATACCAGTCACCTTATACATGTTACCTCTGCTATAATTTACATAGCCCTAAACATTTTGATTGTAACATTATTTATAATCTCACAAAGTTGCCTGGCAACAGCAGGTCTATAATTACTGCCAAAGTCTCCCTTAGGAAAAGTATTCATTTCCCAGTGTCTTCTTAAAATGTTAATTAAAATCTTACCAGGAAATTCAATGTATATTTATAATCAATATTTATGCTGTAAACTCTTTGCAATTTAGAAACATTTGATTATATGAGAGACACAGTCTGCAAAAACATTTTGTGTTTGGATGCTACCTTTTACATGCACTGAAACACAAAAAGGTGTGTTTACATCACTCTGTTAAAAACACAACTATTCAGATTGAAGAACCGCTTTGGGTGGCTCAGAATACTTCCATTCTGTTTTGAAATACATTCACTATATAATAGCACTTACGTTGGGTTTACATTCAAACACCCTCCAAACACCAGATCTCAGCTTAGGTGCCCTACTTTTCATGGTTTTTCTACACAGTGATGGTGTTTTGAGTCTTTCTATTTTAACAGTGTAGGTCTACCAGGGTGTTTGAAGTTTGAAGTTTTTATTGTCACGGGCACAAGTACAAGTACAATGCCTTTCTTGCTTGCTCTTTCCCAACAATGCAGTAATCAATATCAGTGGTACTATAAAAAATAAATACAAAAGTCAAGTAGAACAAAAACACACGAGAAAAAAAAACAAGTGCCAATACCATATTTATAATGTGCAGGGATACTGGAGTGGTAGGTTTAGATATGTATAGGGGTAAGCTGACTAAGCATTAGGATACTGTATATGATAAACAGAGTAGCAGCAGAGTATTTGATGATTGTATGTGAGTGTGTGTGCATGTGTGTAGAGCCAGTATGAATGTGTGTGCGTGATGTGTGTGTGTGAGCAAATTAAGTGTGTGTGTGCGAGTGTGAGTGTGTTGGAGTGTCAGTACGAGTGAGTCTAATTGAGTGTGTAGAGTGTGCATAGAGTCAGTGCAAAAAAAAAAATTTTTTTTATAGAAGGATAAGTGCAGATTGTCTGTGTAGCCATTTTGTTGGCTTTTTAAGAGTCTTATGGCTTGGGTATACAAGCTGTTGAAGAACATGTTGGTGTCAGGCTTGGAGCTCCGGTTCCGCTTGCCGTGCAGAAACAGAGAGAACAGTCAATGGCCTGGGTGGCTAAAGTCTTCAACAATTTCCCGGGCCTGATATAGAGGTCCTGGATGGCAGGGAGCTCGGCCCAAGTGATGTACTGGGCTGTCCGCACCACCCTCTGTAGCGCCATGCAATCGAGGGCAATGCAGTTGCCATACCAAGCAGTGATGCAGCCAGTCAAAATGCTCTCAATGGCGCAGCTGTAGAACTCTTTTCAACCTCCAGAGGGGAAGATGTTGTGCCATCTTCACGAATGTTTGCGTGTGTGTGGACCATTTTATGTCCTTAGTGATTTGGACACTGAGGAACATGAAGCTCTTCATACACTCCACTGCAGCTCTGTCGATGGACAGGGCTGCAGTGGTCCACAATCAGCTCCTTGGTCTGAGGGAGACGTTGTTGTCCTGGCACCACACTGCCAGGTCCCTGTAGGCGGTGCCATCGTCACCGGTGATCAGGCCTACCACCGTTGCATCGTCAGCAAACTTGAAGATGGTGTTGGAGTCGTGCGTGGCCACGCAGTCTTGGGGGAACAGGGAGTACAGGATGGGACTAAGCACACACCCCTGTGGGGCACCCGTGTTGAGGGTCAGCATGGCAGAGATGATGCTGCCTACCCTCACCACCTGGGGTCCGCCAGTCAGGAAGTCCAGGATCCAGTTGCAGAGGGAGGTGTTCAGTCCAGGGTCCCAAGCTTGTTGACGTGTTGAACACTGAGCTGTAGTCAATGAACAGCATTCTCACATAGGTATTCCTCTTATCTAGGTGGGTGAGGACAGAGTAGAGTGCAATTGAGATTGTGTCATCTAGGGATCTGTTGGGGTGGTATGCAAATTGTAATGGGTCTAGCGTGTCTGGGATGATGGAGTTGATGTGTGCCATAACCAGCCTTTCAAAGCAAATCAAATCCATTTTTATTGGTCACATACACATATTTAGCAGATGTTACTGTGGGTGTAGCGAAATGCTTGTAAAAGTTGCTTAGGAGTTAGAAGTAGAGCTGCCATATCTGTCGGCTCCATTTTACTTGATGATTACAGATGTGAGTGCTACAGGGCAGTAGTCATTGTGGCAGGTGGCCTTAGGAAGGATGGTGGTCATCTTGAAACATGTGGGGATTACAGACTGGGACAAGGAGAGGATGCAAATGACCGTGAATATGCCTGCCAGCTGTTCTGCACCTGCTCTGAGAACGCGCCCTGGAATTCCGTCCAGCCCGCAGCGTTACGAGTGTTGACCTGA
Organism: Salmo trutta; assembly: GCF_901001165.1. NCBI lineage: Eukaryota > Metazoa > Chordata > Actinopteri > Salmoniformes > Salmonidae > Salmo > Salmo trutta. Next base: position 40,335,704 of record NC_042970.1, on the reverse strand, counting down.
TTAAAAACCTTAGTCACGTCGGCCTCAGAGAGCAAGATCACGCAGTCCCCTGGGTCAGCGGGGTCGCTCATGCACAGCTAGGTGTTGTTTTTGTCAAAGTGTACATAAAATGCATTGAGTTCGTCTGGTAGAGAGGCATCGTTGGGCAGATCATGGCTGGGCCTTCCTTAGTAATCGGTAATGGACTGGACTCCACCTTGTTCCTATATTGTCCCTTTACTTGTTTGATGGCTCTGCAGACTTCGTAGCAGGACTTCTTGTTCGTGTCCTCAGCCGTTACTTCAGGGTTGACTACGATAGCACTGTGAGTGGTAGCCCTGTCCTTTTGTTTAGTGCTAATCCTAAATTTTAATCCAGGGCTTTTGATTGGGGAAGCAGCGAATCTTCACTGTGGAGATAATGTCTGCGATGTATTTTGTAATGAAGCCGGTGACACAGAGGTGGTTAGCGAAGTTCTATCTAATACCACACCCCCTCGGGCCTTATTGATTAATTATAGACTTGGTGGTTAGAGTCCTGAATGCTGATTGGCTGGCAACGTTGGTAAACAATTTATTATAGCAATAAGGCACCTCGGGGGTTTGTGATATATGGAAAATATACCATGGCTAAGGGCTGTGTCCAGGCACTCCGCGTTGCGTGGTACATAAGAACAGCCCTTAGCCGTGGTACAGTATATTGGCCATATACCACACCTCCTCTTCCCGTTTTGCTTAATTATACACCCTGCTGGATAAACTATATATTACGTACCCTGCAATGTATGCTTAAGAAGAACCATTGTATAAATAAATACATGTTATTTAGGTATCTGGTCTCGACACAGCTCTTTTTTTTTAAAGAAAAACATACTTGGTCAGGTAGTCGTAATACTCCAGTCCAGTAGATGGCGATAGGCCACCGGTAAAGCACTTTACTGACCCCAAACTGGCTAGATTATTTATTTCATTTCAACGCCATTTTCGAACACGGTGTGAAGACTGCTGCTCGCTGGTAAGATTCGTCTGAGCCGTGTTGGGAGACTTTGGCGCAGAAATAACGGGTACAATTGTGATTAATGGATGTGGGAATGAAAGCCGTTTACGATTTAACAACATCATGCACTGTAAAATTGTTTCGCTTTAGTCGAATAGTTCGATTGAACCGTCAACAAAAGCCAGCATCTTGCTAAGCTAACCGCGATGCTCCTCCACGGCTAATATTAGCTAATGGAAGCTAACAATGAGCAGCACTGCCAGATTAATACAATACATGTTTTTGCTGTCTAATTTATGAATGCATTTATTCATGCACTTGTTACTTAAATATGTTACTAACTAGCGAACGTATTAAGCTCCATTTAAACAATCGCGTTGTTGGTAGCTAACTAAGCACGTTAACTTGCTAGCTAACAATATAGTTAACTAATCAATGCTAATCAAGTCTCCCTCCTTTCTTCCAGATTGATATTTTTTTGTCAACCCTTCAACGGAAACAAGGATCATTCGAGATGGGAGGTAATTACCTAACGTGATATGCACCCAGCGTCTTTTCCGGTCTCATTTCTTATATGTAAAAAAGAAAAAACTATTAGCTTGGTTAGGGCGTTTGGCCACATAACACAGCGTTGTCACAAATTACGTCGATAGGAGTGATGTGATTTGTGTAATTCTAATGAATGTAATTGTGAATGACTGGATGTGATGCTTATGGTATCATATTTTCCTCTTTCCTTTCACTCTTAGAACCTGCTCATCTCAGAGATTGTCCTCTTGATTGTAAGGTATATGTTGGGAACTTGGGCAACAGTGGAAACAAGACTGAGTTGGAGAGGGCGTTTGGGTACTATGGCCCTCTGCGTAGTGTGTGGGTGGCGAGGAACCCCCCAGGCTTTGCCTTTGTTGAGTTTGAGGACCCCAGAGATGCAACTGATGCTGTGAGAGAATTGGATGGGCGGTAAGCCACTACTTAAATACATTGTCCACCAAGAATGGGAAATTCAGTTCATCACTTGAGCAAAACAGTAAGTCATATGCCATATTCCAGTCTAACTAGTATGCTTCTGCAATTACTTTATGTGAACAGGACTCTGTCTGGCTGCAGAGTGAGAGTTGAGTTGTCCAATGGTGAGAAACGCACGAGGAGCCGCGGACCTCCCCCCTCCTGGAGCCGTCGCCCTGGACGTGATGACTACAGCAGCAGGCGCCGTGGGAGCCCGCCTGTCAGACGCCGGTATGATACATCACCTTTCACCTAGATTTATTCTCACTTATCTTTAACATGTAGGCCAACAAGTGTTTATAACCTACCTACCTTGCCAGTCAACCCCACACCCTCCCTTCCATCCCTTCCAACTGTATCATATGTCCTATCATTTCAATTTAGTGGGCTGGATTTGGCAGGTAGACACACACACACACACCTGCACTGTCTGTAGGTTGGTTAGTGCTGTGATACATTATAACATTTTTACTATGGACACAATCAGAGCTGGGAAAGGATCATTTACTCATCTGAGGGATTGGGTCCTTTTTTCAGGTCAAAATTTAGGTGATTTCGAAAGGTTTAATTCAGGCATCATTTCTTGATCTGGGCAATACATTTTTTTAAGGTAAATTCTTTAAGATAATAAACATTTATCACCCATCAAATTTCGGAAAAAGGGGGCACTTGTTTGATCATTTAATTGCTATCTGGATGTCAGTTTTGTTTCATTTTCTCAGTTTCGTTTTTTGCCATCGATCTATATTAATAAAAATGAACCCCGTTGCAGAGTCATCACCATGCCTCTTCTCACCACCCTCTGAGACAGTCAGTCAACTAGTCCTCTTACAGCATCATGTGACCACTGACCAGCGCCAGCACTGTGCCCCACCCAATCAGCTTCGCTGGTGCCGTGTCACATGACCCAGGCATGGCCAGTCGTCATGTTCCGCTCCAGCCTATTGGTTCCTGAGCATGCAGCTCTCAGCTTCCTCCTCCTCCTCCAACCTTAACCCAATCGTCAGCGTCGCAGCCCACCTCACAATTCTGACCTGTCAGCGATTTAACTACTTTCCCCAATTATCAACACAACTACCTACAAGCAGCACAGCAGGCCCCGGCTAACCACACAAAGACAGGGAAAATCTACATCTACTGTACCCCCTCCAGCCAACCAACTCCATAACTCCAACATTTGCAACATGTGGCAAATCCTCTCTGCAAATTCTACCTCCCTCGCCATCAGTCTGGCTTCCTTGCGTCATTTCTATCTTGTGTCCAAACCCCCAAAAATAGTAAGTTGCTTTTCTCCTGCTTTTTGTAGTGTCATGCTTACCACAGGTTTGGTTTAACAGCTGCTTGACAATATGCAATTGGCAGTCATAGAAATTGTGGCCTGAATTTAGTTTCAAACATCAACTTGAGAGTACAATTATTATCATTTAGGATCTCCCTCTCATAGATTACAAATAAAAAGCTTTTGTCCTGAAACTCAAAAGTTGTGGGGTCTTGGAGCTGCCCTGGTTAGCATTTAACTGTGTATTACGATTTTATGAGGTCCAATATTGGTAGTGATTTTAGAAATGTGCCCTTTCTACGTTTGTACAACAAACAGTACAGGTATGTAGCTTTTAAGTCTGCATACTTGTATTTTATAGCTTCTAATTCATTGTCTCACTTTGTTTATATGCTTGTGTTCGTTTAAACTTCCCCGTTCTCCTGAGTTTATAAGAGGTCTCATTTTGACCTTAGTTGGTTGTCCAGGCATCCTGTCCTCTAGCAGGGGTGCAGAGGATCCCCTGATCTGTTCTGTCTGCAGAAAGGAAGGCTGTGTGTGGTATTGTGTACTGATTGGAATGATGCTTCTTCAGGAATAAGGAATGTCATGTTTGACAGGTGTTATTGATGCAATAATACCCTGTATTAAAACGTTTTTTCCTTCTCCGTCCAGCTCTCCTAGGAGGAGGAGCTTCAGCCGCAGTCGCAGCAGGTGAGCCTAAATGCCTCTACTACGTTCTCCATAGTGTGCCTCTTTGCCCAGCCTCCACACCTTAACAGTTCTGTGGTAGCTATCTAACTAGTAGGGATGTAAAGATTCACCAATCTGCATTGGTCCCTGGTTTTTAAAAAGTTTAAAATACAAGTTCATATTACATTCTTTCTACCTTCCGAAAATACCTCATCTTTTGTAACTGACCACTAACGCGCCCTCTCCTTTAGTGGCAAACTGCATGTAACTGTTGCCAGTCATTTATATTTTTTTTATTTTTCACCTTTATTTAGCCAGGTAGGCTAGTTGAGAACAAGTTCTCATTTGCAACTGCGACCTGGCCAAGGTAAACGCATAGCAATTCGACACATACAACAACAGTTACACATGGAATAATCAAAACATAGTCAATAATACAGTAGAACAAAAGAAAACAGTCTATATACAGTGAGTGCAAATGAGGTAAGTTAAGGCAATAAATAGGCCATGGTGGCGAAGTAATTACAATATAACAATTAATCACTGGAATGGTATATGTGCAGAAGATGAATGTGCAAGTAGAGATACTGGGGTAAAACGGAGCAAGATAAATAAATACAGTATGGGGATGAGGTAGATAGATGGGCTGTTTACAGATGGGCTATGTGCAGTGATATGTGAGCTGCTCTAACAGCTGGTGCTTAAAGCTAGTGAGGGAGATATGAGTCTCCAGCTTCAGAGTTTTTGCAGTTCGTTCCAGTCATTGGCAGCAGAGAACTGGAAGGAAAGGCAACCAAATGAGGAATTTTGCATGTCATTTTGCATGCCGAACAACCCCAGGCAATATTAGTAGCCTAGTCAAACTGCACTGTGCCCAGTTTTGCGTGCTGACCAACATGAGTTAATCGGCCTGTTCCTGATCGTGCACATCTGCTCGGCACCTTCAGCATTCAAATGCTAAAATGGCTTGCGTGATATTAGGCTTTATTAGTTGAGTGAGAACCTCTGCAGTTTGCTAGGTTATCTCTGCAAATGTTAAATGGTGGTTTACTGGAATAAACACTTATCTGGCTATACCTGCTGAACAGGGCTTACTATACATTTTGATTGTTCAAGTTCACCAACAGCAATGGTTTTGGTTTAAAAATATTTTTACATCTTAACATTAAGTTCCCTATTTGGGGGACTTTGAGCGCTTCTGGGCTGGGCGTTTTGGTGTTACAAAGCGCTTTATGAATGTTGTCGGGTCCCGTGTCTTATAGTGCAAGAAAGCCCCATCTCTCCCACTCCTGCTCTACCAGCGGGGCTGACCTGAAGTGTCAGGTTTCAGAAGCTACATTTGCTGAGTGACTTGTCACATTTCTGTGCCTATCTAGACAAAGGAATTATTTCCTGTCTAATAGTGTTGCACAGTATACCAGTTATATCACGGTATCAAAACAACATGATACTTATGATACCAACATTTTACAATACCGTAGTACCGTTTCATATGTTACTACAAAAATGTTCGTCCCCACAAATCTAAAGAACCCACTGCCCGCCTGTTTATAAAATGTTTATACATGGTTCAGACGTTGTCGATACTAATTGATGCTCTATAGTTTTAAGTGACCATTGTTCAAATGTAATATTTCTGATAGTCTGAATACACGTGAGTACATTGGAAACGCGCTCTAATTCACTTGTTCTTCTCTAGGTCTCTGTCACGAGACCGAAGAAGAGATAGGTCTATCTCCAGAGACAGGAACCATAAACCTTCAAGATCCTTCTCAAGGTCCCGGAGGTAAGTGTGTGTTCATGATGTTAATAGCATCTGTTTCTTGTCTTTGTGTATGCACAGGCGTCTTCCTATATGGACATGTACAGTGGGGTTATTGACACCCTTGATGAAGATGCACAAAAATGACTGTATAAAATACATAATTTTGAAACGCTATGCGCTAACATTGTTGTAAATTATATTAATACAATTGTGCATAAGTAGATTTTATTTAACAATTAAGAAAAAAAGATATGGGTCAATTATCGACACCCCTGTGAGGATGATGCCACTGAGCCTTTTTCAGAAATGTTTTATGAGTTGGTAAACACATTAGAAGGAATCTTAGACCATTCCTACATACAGAGTCCTTCCAGATCGTTTGTCAGCTCTTATGGATTGCACTCTGCAATTCAAACTACAGGTTTTCAATGGGTTTCAAGTCCGGAGACCGAGATGGCCATTCAAGAACATCATGAACTTTACCCAGTACCAGGACATTTTAGCCAAAAACCCAATGTGTTTGAATAAAATGATCTATATGCACTGAGCTTGTCTGAATGCTTAAAGTGCACTGTTGGATGAAATAATTAAGACTCACAATTACTTGAGGGAGCCCAATGGTCACGCGGTGTAAAAAAAATATTCAAATAACAGTGAGTGTCTGTGACTGGCGAACGTCACAGGCACTCAAACAGGTAGCACAGTGTTGTCCGTGCTGAAGCTGCAACATAGAGTAAGTTCGTTTCTTTCTTGTTTCTGACCGAAAAGTTCTGTTACCCAAATAGCTCATTTGTTTATGAAAAATATTCCATATTCCCTTGCTCGCTTTACATGAAATATGTATGCGTTGCATGCACGTCACCAACAGGGCCTCGCCTATAGCATATCATCACATCAATAAATTAGTTATAACAAAGTCCGAACGCCGTAACATGTAACAGCAAAATGGATGCGGAGGACACGGGAAACTAGAAACGTGAATGTTTACTGGTTGCTCAGGAGGGAAAGAGGAAGTTGGAGGTAGGAAAGACATTTGACTTAGTTGTAGAAACTACTGGAAATCAAGAAAGAATTGGGTATAGGAGCAAGTGCTGCGTGTGTATTGTTTGCCAAACAGGTGCTGTTAGATTAATCTGTTTTTTTTCAGACCGTTTGTAAACGTGGTAACAACATTAAATGAATGATAAATGTACCAGTCTGTTCTAACAAGAAAATAAAATGTAAGAAGTGTATGTGTGTATATATTTATTATTATATATATATTTTTTAAAGCCTTTAGTACAGCAGTGACTAAAAACAGTTGCGTGAATTGCGGTTTATTTATTGTTTAGGCTAATTATCCAAAGCTCCCTTTTTATTTCATTTTAAAGCAAATGCTTGATTGCATTTCAAAGCATGAATGGCTCGTGATGAAATTAAAGAATAAATTATTGCTATATAGGCCTATATATCGAAATATAGGCCTAAGTACGTTATGGTATTAAGACTAAACTGGACGCGCTCTTAGGCCTACAACTCGATGGTGGTTATACAGGGCCACTACTATAAGAAGCCTGCTAACAGTTAGGCTGTTGATTATGGACCTAATTAAGTTGGTGTCTTCTCTCCTCAATTTTCTTAGACAATTAAGGCACGGGTTGTTTCCTTGTCTTTTTACTCCGCTGCTGCCTCCGCCGCATTGTTCAACACCAACGTGCTGGTTAACCTCGCTATTTTGCACATAGCAACAAAAAATCTATTTGACTGCTCGACTACAGAAATCTCAGTCGACCAGCAGTTTTTGACCAAACAATCGCCAAGTCGACTAAATTGGGTCAGCCCTAGTATGCACACTACTGGACATCGCTCTGGATAAGAGAATCTAAATGTCTTTACGCAGTCATTTTTGCTCGTCTTTATCAAGGGTGTCAATAATTTTGCACCCCACTGTATTTGTAGGGCAATGGTCATTGGATTGTAGTGCAAGTTATCATTGTTTCTGACAGATCCTCGTTTTTCCCCCAGCCGCTCTAGGACCGCGGAGAGAAAGTGAGTGACAGTCTGAAGTCTAAGTCCAACCCCGAGGATGTCTCTTGTATTGAATCAGGTTTTGGATGAGTGCGTTTCCTTTTTAAATAATCTTTTAGATTTGTTTTTTCTTTCTTCCTTTTTATGAAGTGAAACGACCGTGTCTGTCAATCTTTGAAACAATTCCGTCTTTGCAAACTGTATCATTCACAAATTACTGTCTTTATTTTACCAAATGTGTCCTGTTTTAATTTGTTTAAATTTAAAGTTAAAGGATTGATTTAGAAAATGTTTTCAGTCCACTTGGCAATTATTTCCCCCATAAATTCTGAAGTAAATACTTCATACAGGAAGTAGCTGTCACACTGCATGTTGAATAGAATGTGGTAACTCAACTACTTTGTATTTGTTTCTGTTAAACTGTTTGAAGTGATTGAATTAAACATTTGGTAACAGGTTTCCCTGGGCATAACTTTTTGGATTGTTTTGAGTTATGTTTCATTTACTTTTGATTGTGACTCACTGAATGCTAGATTCTTGGATGGGAGATGGAAGGATAGATGTGTGAATCAAAGCTTAGTCATTCAATTGTTCTTAGGATGGAAATTTGTGTGACGCAGGTTGAAAATCTGAGTCACAGATTGAATGATTTGGGTAACTCCGTCTGCATTGCAAATGTATACCTTTTCGATTTATTCTAAGTTGGATAACTTGCAATCCCTTAAGTCTTAGTGAAATAGGGCTGGGAAACAATGACCACTGCTAATTCAGAGCTGTATTTGGTTAAACAGAATCTGACTGATATTCCCTTTCACCCATCCAGGATTTACTGTAATCATAACGCCAGTTAAACCATGAAGGGTAATAGGCCCCTGTGTGTGATGTTGTGTAAATACATCACTATTGGTTGGTAACAGTAAGAAATGGTCATGTTTTTTTAACTTTGCCATAATGTATTCACAGTGAAGTTCTCATGACCAGAACTGCCTCAAAGCTATTAGTTTAGCAGTTTCAGGAAGGATCCTTTTTGTACAAGGATGTTTGCGCAGTACAGTTTGTTTCGACATAAGTGCTAGTCTCAATTGCACAGGAAGTCTTTGGTCACAGTTGCTGAAATCGGAAACGGTTTCAACAGAAGAGTTAAACCTGGCATGCTGTACTAGCTAGGACATGACACCATAGTGTTTTTGTAGGTGTTTTTTTATAAAGGATTTCCTGAACATCTCATCTGAAGGTAGTGGATTCTGGAGGTGAGTACATAAAGTATTATGGTTGTCGGAGGAAGGTGTATGTCAGGGGTTAATTTGCATTGGAATTTTTCAAAGATTAGGTTTTACACTAATGACTACAATTCTTTAAACACATTTGTGATGACATGGTTTCAGCAATGAAAACACCAGCATCTACATTTACTGATGTCTGCAAAACTCCTTTTAAAAAGGACATTTGAATTTGAGAATTATGAGTAGGCAGTTTGATCTGCGTTTTTTAAAAATGTTTTCCTCAAACCAGATCCTGGGCAATAAGCCGGAGCAGTTGAGAGGCAATGCGGATGTCTTGAGAGACTTCTGTGTGAGACTGTTGTGTTGTTGACACTGGAAACAGGAAACTATTCATCATACAGTATTTAAAATGGGGGGTAGTTGCAAACCTATTGTTTGCATAACTTACATGTAATTGATAACCCCGCTGTGATTATTAGTTGGTGCATTTAATGTAAATGTGTATTTGCCTTAGCTTTTGTGACTATCGTGTCTAATCTTGGCCTTGAGTTAAATTAATTTTCAGCCAACCATTTGTGCGTTAGTTATGCATTAGTTACATAACTGGGAGTGTCGGCTTAAACATCTTAGTGCCTAAACTTTTTTGTGGTACCTTCACAATAAGTAATTGTATTGTGTAAAAGATGCAAAGGGCATGTAACTGGAAGCCTTTTTAATTCCAGCAAGGTTTAAGGATTAACAACCTACTGTCTGTGTGGTGGTATAGGAAGAACCATGTCTGACAAGAAATCAAGAAAAGTGAAAATGGGGTCATCACGAAGACGCCCTCGGAACCAAGATGAAAATGAGACTAAGAACGATGAGTCCGAAATGTCCTCAGGGCAAAGGAAAGGAGTTGGGGCTGATTCAGTTTCATTAACCATACAAACAGACCTTTACTCATCGAAGGGCTTATATTCAATAACACCACAATTCGTGGAAGATGTTGATCCATCACTAAATGACCTTGCAGAGTCACAGCTGTCTCAACCTGAAAACCCAGATCTACTACAATCACCTGACACCGCAGGGAAGAGGAAGAAAATGGGGTCTACTCGTAGGAATAAAGGCAAACGAGAAGAGACAGACTTTGGGGAGAAACAACATGACGAAACTGGAGACACAGAAGCGTCCTTAGAACTTCAGGCATCCGTTGTGGAATATGAGTCCCACAGCAACACTGAAGGGCTCCTGGGACCAAACAAAATTGACATGGACACTAAGAGCAGAAGTCAAAGTGAGTTTCTTTTGTTTGCTTCCAACACACCCGACCAATCAGATGACAGATGTAAAGAGGAAGTTGGTGAGGATACTGAACCTAGTAGTGAAGCTGTGGCTAGTTATAGCAGTGAATTGCTTCAAGATACTCCTGGAACTGACTCACTCCCCCATCTGTCTCTTGACCTTGCATTGCAAGCTGTTCAAGGATTCACTGCTGAACCCATAGCAGAGGATTGGAAGAAACAGGAAGAGGGGAGGCAGGAAAGTGAGCATGCGGAGTCCTCCACATTAAACAGCTCTATGCATTCATCAGATCAATTCCTTGAGTCAGATGCTTCAACCATCACAGAAGATTTTGAGTCATTCAATAACACAACAGTCCTCCAAAGTGGAGAAGGCGAAGAGAAACTTCAACCTGATCTAAATGAGTCAGAAGTCCAAGATGATATTAACTCTATTGGACCAGGCAATCAGGAAGCATTGCACCAAAGAGATGAAGCAGAGGATTTTGTTGATCTGATAGTTGAAGAAAATATAGTACTGGCATATAGACCTCATTTAAGACAACTAGACAATGTAGAAAGCTGTCAACCTGAGCGAAGTGAAGATATCGCCTCCTTTTTAAAATCAACCCCCTTAGACAGCTCTTTGGGTCATGACGAACATGCTCACACAGGATCCAACTTTCCAGGGAGAAGAAGAAAGATGGGTTCCACTCGCAGGGTGGAAGAACATGGAGAGAGTAAGATACGTAAATATCGCTATCTTTATGGTGAGGGTGAAGAGGTCATCATGGGAAAAGAACAAGTGTGTGGCATCGAAGAGACTGAGCGTGAAATGTCTATGGAGCCTAAAGGCAGCGCCAGTGGAGACGAGAAGGAAGGCGAGCAGATGGAAAAGGAGAATTTCCAAACAGAGGAAGACACAGAAAACATAGGAGAGCAGTTAGAGTGGGACATGGGAACAGTGGAAGGATTCGGTGTTAAAACATTGGAAAAGTCCCTGATGTTATTGGAACCGGAGCATAGAGCAGATGGTGAGAAAGGAGAGGATGTTCTGATTGAACCAACCCCTTTTGACCATGCCATCTATTCATTTGGTATTGAGGATCAATTGTATAACAAAGACAACAGAGCCACTGTATTTATAGAAACTGGCAATATAGAAACTGAGAGCAACAGTGAAACAAGCATGGCCCACATAGTTGATCCATTGGAGGTCTTCAGTGTTGGACTGGAACAATCAGGAGACCCTTTTCCCAGCGAGGAGGAAGTTGGTGATTATACGTTGCTTGTGAATGATTCTGAAGTGAGTGACAGCAGCCAAATAATATATAATCATGCTCTTACAATAGAGTCAGATGACACCCCGAGCACTGATCCCAATATCTCTCCCAGTCAACTCATCCATACTCCATGTGTGGAAATCACTAACCCCTTTCTCATTCTCAACCCACTATTACTGCAGAGTATTCAAGGGAATGAGGAGGATGCAAACACTGACTCCAATACCATAGGCGGACTGGACACATCAGTCATTTTACTCAGCGAGGGGGAAGTTAGTGATCACGTGTTGCTTGTAAATGAAGTGAGTGTTGGCAGCCAAATGACGTATGATGGCGCAACTCTCACAACAGAGCCCTGCCAAACAGATGAGCCTTTGAGCACTGATCCTAATATCTCTGCTAGTCAACTCGTCCAAGCTTCATACTCGGATGAAAGCACCAACACCTTTCTCAAACCACCCTTACTGCAGAGTGTTCAGGACCAAGGTGATAATGCCGCAAACACAGACTCCAATCAGAGTTCCTCTCCAAGCAGGAGGAGAAAGATGGGGTCGACTCGCAGGCATCCTGCACAAAGAGAAGAGGGCACAGAGGAAAAACAAGAAATAAAAAAAACGGAGGTGACAGAAGACAAGGGAGAGGACGTGGAGTTTGAAATGTTGATGGAATCAAAAGATGGCGCTGGTAAAGAGAAGAACGAAGGAGAAAAAAGAGATGAGAATGTCCTGACTGACCTCAGCTGTTCTGTCAGTACTTTAAATCAAAAGGGAAGAATGGATGGTAACAAAATAGATAGTAAGAGACAGTCAATCATAAATGATGAATCCATGCCAACACAACTCATTCTTCAAAGTGAATCCGAGTTGACTGATAGTAGCCAAACTCTTCGCAACCCTGATTTTCCCACTGTAGAGTCCTACCTGACCAATGACACACTGAACTCAAATCCTTACGTCTCTGGTTTGCAACACGAAGAAACATCATTGGAGGTAACACTCTGTGAATCAAGAGAAAACACTGACACCCCTCCAGATCCCCCCTCACTGCAGAGTTCTCTTAGTCCGAAAGAAACGGCTGGCCCTCCACAGAGGAAAAGGAAGATGGGTTCCACTCGCAGGACTCTTCGAGATAGACAAGGAGAGGAGAGAAAGGAGGATGAGAAAGAAAAAAAGACAGAGGTTATAGAAGATGTAGGAGCGGTCGTGATGGCAGTAGAAATTGAGTCTAGCATAGAAAAGACTGAGCTTGAGGAACTTCTAGAAACGGTGACAGTGGAGCAGGTGACAGAGACAAAGACCTTAGTAGTAGAAGGAGAATCTGCCTTAAAGTCTGAGCTTGTAGAAACTAACGAAGTTAGAGAGGCGGAGGAGGTAGAAGTGAAAATAGCCACTGAGAGCGAAAGCAACCGAACGCCCTGTGGTTTAGCAGCCCAAGAGTCAGGTGATATGGTTTGTATAGATTCTCATAGACTCGCCCAAACTGCTTACATGGAACAACACCTTTCAACACCAAGCCCCAGTCTTCCTTCGGAATTCTCTCTCTCTCTGAGTTCCCAATCTCACAAGGATGTTGGTCAATCCAAAGCTACAGGGAAGAGAAGAAAGATGGGCTCTACCCGTCGGACACCAGGTGGACTCCACTCAGAGGAAGAAAAGCAGGAGACAGGGGAAGAGGTTCGAGGGGAAGTCATTGGAGATCCGGACGTCAATGTTATTTCGGAAAGATTTCAAGAGGAGCGCAGGGCTAAAGCTGTCAGTCTGGAGGACCAACAGGAGAGGAAGAGCACAGAGAAGGAGACAATATTCATAGAGGTACTGTGGCATTCCTTACAAATGATTCTCATAGCCTTCTTGACGTATGTAAAAATTTTATAATAAAGAAAAGACAATTGTCACAACTAGGAATTTGATGTGTTTATCGGTAGGCTCATTGGATTTATTTATTTTTTAACCTGGCAAGTCAGTTAAGAACAAATTCTTATTTACAATGATGGCCTACAGTGGGTTAACTGCCTGGTTCAGGGGTAGAACGACAGATTTTTACCTTGTCAGCTCGGGGATTCGATCCAGCAGCGTTTCGGTTACTGGCTCAATGCTCTAACCACTGGGCTACCTGCCTACCTGCCGCCCCAGAAAGAGGAACTTGTTTGAACTTCTACCTTTTGTCTAATCTGTTTTTTATATATATATACTAGGAAATTGTTCATAGGCTGTAAGTCTGACCTCGGCCCTAACCTTTCAAAATACAGTGCCTTCAGAAAGAATTCATACCCCTTGACTTTTTCCACGTTACAGCCTGAATTAAAAATTGATAAAATAGGTATTTTTTTCCTCACCCATCTACATTCAAGACCCCATAATGACAAAGTGAAAACATGTTTTAAGATTTTTAGATTTTGTTTTTACATTTGAAATACAGAAATATCTAATTTACATAAGTATTCACATCCCTGAGTCAATACATTTTAGAATCACCTTTGGTAATGATTACAGCTGTGATTCCTTCTGGTTGCTTACCAGACCGCTCGCAGGACTTGCATCACGTCAAGCGTCACAAATAGAACCAAGTTCTATATTAGCGCCTGGCTACGGTGATTGAATAACATATGTGTACATTTATATTGCAGCGCACGCGTTGCAAAATAAATGTACACATACATGTTATTCAATCACCGCACGCGTCTGCTTTGCCAGGCGCTAATATAGAACTTGGTTCTATTTGTGAGTCTTGATGCACTGCAAGTCCTGCCTCTCCCATCTCCTCATTGGTTTTGAGGAGCATTTACTCACCTGGGTGATTGAAATATGAACTGAGGTCCACAGTCCAGTTGGTGGTGGTAATGCACCTTAAAGTTGGTCGCCAACCATCATATAAAGTCCACTGAAATGTGTCCAACCCATCCGAAAGAAGCCTAAAGGAGGAGAGATTACTAGAAACAAACTCGGCTTACCATTTTATCAGGTAAAATAACAACCCAATGTTTATCCCAGGACAAATTAGCTGGAAACGGCAGGCTAGCTAGCTAAATTGCAATAAATGTTTAATGCTTTTCGACCTGTCCCCAAATGAATATAGTTGGTTCAGAGTTCATTTTGATATTTCAACCTGTGTGTCCTGATCGCGTTTGGTGTGGGTGGACAAATCAACATGTGCGTGATGGCACACGCAGACGTTCTGGTCAGCATGAACTTTGCACACCTGGATTGTACAATATTTGCACATTATTCTTTTTAAAATTCTTCATGCTCTGCCAAGTTGGTTGTTGATCATTGCAAGACAGCCATTTTCAAGTCTTGCCATTAGATTTTCAAGCCAATTTAAGTCAACTTTAACTTCGCCACTCAGTAACATTTCAATGTCGTCTTGGTAAGCAACTCCAGTGTATGTTTGGCCTTGTGTTTTAGGTTATTGTCCGGCTGAAAAGTGAATTTGTCTCCCAGTGTCTGTTGGAAAGCAGACTGAACCAGGTTTTCCTCTAGGATTTGCTTGTGCTTAGCTCAATTCCATTTCTTTTTATCCTACAAAAAAAACTCCTTAGTCTTTGCCGCTGACAAGTATACCCATAACATGATGCAACCACCACCATGCTTGAAAATATGAAGAGTAGTAGTCAGTGATGTTGTGATGGATTTGTCCCAAACATAACGCTTTGTATTCAGGACATAAAATCATTTCTTTATCACAGTTTTACTTTAGTGCCTTATTGGAATATTTTTTATTCTGTACAGGCTTCCATATTTTCACTCTGTCATTTAGGTTAGTATTGTGCAGTAACTACAATGTCGACCTTCGCCTCTCCTGAGTCCGTACGGGAGTTGCAGCGGTGGGACAAAAAAAAAACGGCTTGCCATAACAAAGGTGTTGAATAGTTAATGATTCAAGACACTTCAGCTTTTCATTTTTTATTAATGAGTGAACATTTCTAAAAACATAATTCCACTTTCACATTAGGGGGGTATTGTGTGTAAGCCAGTGACATAATAGCACAGGAGTGGAAGAAACAGGAAGAGTGGAGGCGGGAAAGTGAGCATGCTGAGGCGGAGTCCTTCACATTTCCCAGCTCTAGGCATTTGTCATATCAATTCTTTGAGTCAGATGCTTCAACCATCCCAGAGGATTTTGAGTCATTCAATAACACAATAGTCCTCCAAAGTGAAGGTGAAGAGAAACTTCAACCTGCTCTATTTTAAATTCAGGGTGTAACACAACAAAATCTGGAAAAAGTCAAGGGGTGTGAATACTTTCTGAAGGCACGTATGTTAAACATCTAATTTGTTACATTTAAATGTTTTACGAACTGTGTGTACCAGATAGTATGTAGGATATTGAACACACAACAGTAGCACACATTTCATGTTGAAGAGATTAGCATATCCTTTTAGTTTTGAGAGATAACGTTTTCTATTTGTCTAAGGTTGTTCCCTCAAGCACTGCTTTGAGTGGAGGGTCTGAACAAGTGGCTGCAGCTCCACAGCTAGGCCATGGGAATAAAAGAGGTCAAGAAAAGGCAGAGCGTGTGGAGAAGAGCCCGGTCACCAGAGAGAAGAAGAAACAGCCATCTGGTAAGAATTGAATGGCAGCAGTGAGGCAGTACACAGGGTATAAGGTTAGTCTTGAGTAAGTCAACCTGGAATTCATTTGCTGGAGATGCATTGTTGAGACCCTTTGTTCCACTTGACTTTGAGTGAGATCAGAGAAGTGATAGTGACTGTAATAGACCAATCTCTCTGATCCCCCCCCCCCCCCTCCAGGTACCTTAGGAAGCAATGGCTCTAGATCAAACCCCTACAACGTGGTGATGGTTGGGAACAGCAGTGTGGGCAAAACCTCCTTCATGAAGCGCTTCCAAAGTGGCGAGTTCTGTATGGACCACTATGCTACCATTGGTGAGTATCATTATCCTATTTGTATGTTTGGCACCATGCCCTTCCATGTCGTGTGAAGAAACAAACACCATGGTACAATGTTACTGTGCTGCTCATTCATGTCTGGTCTCATGCTTGTTTGTTTCTGTTCTGAGCAGGTATTGATACCTGTATACAGCCTGTGACAGTGGATGGCAGCCCAGTGACTTTACAGTTATGGGATACTGCAGGTCAAGAAAGGTGACACTCTAGCCCTAAGTTCATCACAGTTGGTCATTGTACATCATGCATCCATATAGAATCTGTTCCTCTGTTCTGGTTTGAACCCATCATGTGTGTGTTTTCTATTTGTCCGTATATAATTACATTCATGTTAGACTATTGTAACATTTTATTATTTACTGTCTTCCCCAGGTATCACAGTATCACCAGGCAGGTGTTCCACAGAGCCCAGGGTCTAGTGCTGATGTATGACATCACTTCCTCTCAGAGCTTCTGTGACATCCGCTACTGGGTCAACTGCGTTCAGGTAGGGGGCATTTAAATCATGCTTTTCATTTCAGAACCAAAATGTAACAACACAAACAATTGTTTGCAGGATTCACTGTTTTTCCATTGGTATCTATTGTACCGTCATTAACTTTTGTATTTTGTAGGAGGGGGCCCCAGATGACGTCATCGTTATACTCCTTGGGAACAAGGCCGATTGTGCTAATCTAGAACGAGAGGTTCAGACTCATGAAGGGGAAAACCTGGCAACGGTATGTTAATGTTACTGTAACTTGAACAGCCAGAATTTGGGCAACTGGGCTGTAGGATTAACATGTGGTAAGGGATGTGTTCTGAATGGGTATTTTACAGTTTTGTAGCTGGTGCTGAAATCGAGGTGTGTACCAAAGCAGGATTTAAATAATTCATCATAAATACAATACTATTATCGATGTCACTCTTACAGGGGTACGGCATGCTCTTTATGGAGTGTAGTGCTGCCACAGGTGACAATGTGACTCTGTCTATGGAAACGCTGGCAAGGTAAGACATGCCGACTTTAATGTAGAAGCTGTTTGTGTTGTGTGGATTTGGCTGTTGTCTGTCTTGCGCATTGTCATCTTCTGCGTGTGGAAAATGACTCTCTGTGAATAGTCAAGCATTGATTTGGTGTGTGTTGCTTCAAGGACGATAAAGCAGTTGGGAGAGGAGACACGTCAAGAAGAGGGAAGCTTGGTGTTGCAGAAAGAACCCCCAAAGAAGAAATCAGGCTGCTGCTGATCAAGGTGGAGAAGATTGTGAGATGTACCAATCTGCAGCACAGTCGCACGCACACGCACGCACACACACAATTGTGCCTCATACGCCCTTATGATTGTATTTTATTTCTAAATGTAATATATCAAATGCATTGAACAAGTCATGTAGTAATAGTGATGTGACACTTGAAATGATCCTCCCTTTGATACTTCAATTACTGTTTATGGGGGGGTAGAAATATAAAATCATTGAGGTATATGTTCATACCAACACTATTCATTTATAGTAGATAGTTATATATTATAGTTGTAGGGTTTCTATTTGCATGAAAAACATCAAGCTATGCAGCTTATAAATGCCTAATAAATTCCTAATACGTTCAACTGCCTCCATAATTAGTCATATTGACAGAAAATATTACTATTTATTTAACTATTACTGGGAGTTCCAGGAGTTGCCACTTCCGATCTTATTGACACAGTGCTTGATAGCTGCTGTTACATCACATTATCACATTGTATCTCATCACTATATAGACTAGAAGACAGAGACGTTCAGAGTGTGATTTCATCGATTGTCATTTGTTACCTCGTCCGTCCTGTGGGTTCCAGAGCCACAGTAGGACCAGTACCATCAGGCTGAGGAACACAGCGAACACAATGAAGAAGACCTCTGCTGCCCACTGGCTGCGCTGCACACCTGTCACCACCAGGGGGAGCTCTGAGGGGATCAGGTTGGTCAGGTTCAACATGTAGCCCAGCGTCCAGCCAATGTCTGTGTCTGCCACCTGATAGACACCGATGATGCATATATAAATATATACTGTATCACAAGAGGTTGGTGCCACCTTCATTCGGGAGGACGGGCTCGTGGTAATGGCTGGGGTGGAATAAGTGGAATGGTACTGATGCCATTCCATTCACTCCGTTCCAGCCATTATTATGAGCCGTCCTCCCCTCAGCAGCCTCCACTGTCCCGTGTGTATGTATATGACAGACACACAGCTTCGTTAGGGCAGCACGTCTATTAATATTGACTGCCGCACAACAATATTGAGTTTATTCTGTGGTATAATTTCATTCATTTTGTGTCCTGAAATCTTTCAATAGGACGTTGACGGTTTTTACATATGATGTAGAGTTAAACACACCTGTCTCTGGAAGTATATGTTTCCCCAGGTCTGGTTGAACTTGTAGCCGTCTAGTAGTACTGTCATTATGTAGTTGGCTGAGGCACAGTAATCACGAAGGTACTTGTCTTTTACAGCATACTCTTTCTTGAGCTGCCAAAAGAGTTATTAAGCATGTTGTAGGCGACATTGGGAATTAGATCATTACGAGGTAAAGTTTGTAGACTACTGTGGATTGATATCTGTGCTAAAAAGAATGACATGTTATGGATGCTCATACTCAACGTTCATTCTCGATCACCTGTTTAGCATGTGATTTGAGTATGATTCGATGAAACTATGTACCGGTATACAGATTCAAGGAAGTGTACCGGCAATGTGAAAGGTCAGCAGAGGCCTCTGTATCTCACCGAGTTCCAGGTCCTTTTGCAGAAAGTGTCTATAGTGGTGGTAGCCTGAGACAGAGAGGACTGAGGAGCCAGACCAAGGAAGTCAAAGGTGTAATAGTATGCTGAGAAAGCCTGGGGAAAGGGAACAGAATGATGGTGACGATATACACTGAGTGTACAAAACATTAGGAACACCTTCCTAATAATGACTTGCACGCCCTTTTGCCCTCAGAACAGCCTCAATTCGTCAGGGCATGGACTCGACAAGGTGTCGAAAGCATTCCACAGCGCTCCATTGGTTCCCACAGTTGTCAAGTTGGCTGGATGTCCTTTGGGTGATAGACTATTCTTGATACACACGGTAAACAACCCAGTAGGGTAGCAGTTCTTGACAGTCAAACCGGTGCGCCTGGTACGTACTAGCATACCCCTTTTTAAAGGCACTTCAATATTTTGTGTTGCCTATTCACCCTCTGAATGGCACACATACACAATTGTCTTAAATCCTTTAAGCTGTCTCTTCCCCTTCATCTGCACTGATTTGATGTGGATTTAACAAGTGACATCAATAAGGGATCATAGCTTTCACCTAGATTCACCTAGTCTGTCATGGAAAGAGCAGCTATTCCTAATATTTTGTACACTGTATATACTGTTAGACATATTTCAAATACTTGGAGTGTTCGATTGAGCCTTCCTGGAGTGCCAGTTGAGCGGGGTTTGCATAGATATGGGATGAATACTCACAAAGAAGTTTCCAATGACAGGGGGCTGGTAGACCCCGTTGAAGCCACAGTCGGGGGCCAGGGAGCAGGCAGCCAGGTTCGTGATGTTCTTTATCTGGTTGAGACACTGAAGTGGCTCACTGGTCCCTGTGAAGGTGACCACTGAGGCTGGGTCAAAGGTCACGGGTCTGACCACGCAGGGGGAGTCATAGAGGTCACCCAGAGTCAGGGTTAGGTTGTCACCCAGGTGGTAGCAGGGGTGGTTGACTGGGCGGGTAGACCCACTCATCTGGTAGAGGAGGAAGTTTGCTTGAATCGTACAAGAACTTACCTAAGGCAGCCATGAAATGCTTCTGACTCAACTGAGACACATTCAGTCAAACTGCTTTAGGGCAATTCCACACTGAATTGGCCGAAATAAATGTATAATGTGTCTTAAAGAAGGCCTGGGTAAGGCCGAAATGTCACATACTGTATATCCCAACTTTAATGAATTATTAAATTATTTTGGATCCATATTTCAAAGGTATGCCAAACATCATTTTCCCAAATTACCTTTCTTTGGATTTCATTTCAGGAAGATCATATCTTTGTTTGTTCAGTATCTTTCTTTAGAACACTACCGTCTGTTTGCTTTTTCTTCCTGAAAACTGGTTTTATACAATATCTACATGTATGGGGAGTTTACCTGGTATTATTACCAGCATTTCGCTACACCTGCAATAACATCTGCTAAACGTGTATGTGAACAATAAAATGTGATTTGATTTACCTGAAACCTTTCTGCAATTTATTCAAGTTTCATCGAACTGGCGACCAGACGGCTACTTACCTTGAGAAGATGAACCTGTAGCTGCCTCATGGTCTGCTCCTTGCCATAGCACAGGTAGCTGTGTGTGTACACCTCATACTGGTAACCATAGAGCTTGGGTCCCAGGGCAGAGGCAGGGTCCCGTACAGGCTGGCCGGGAGTAAAGGCTATCTGGGTGGAAGAGCCTCCCATATCCAGGGCACCCCAGATCTTCCTTCCTTTAGGACGCACCCATCCTCCCTCAAAGCCGTGCTGCTTAGGAGAAGTACAAATACTGTGTGTTAGCAATAGTTTTAAACTGCAGACCTGCAATTAACCAATATAACAGGTTATTACAGTGGTAACAAATGGTGCTCCTACTGTATATCCACAAACATCTGTTAGTTTTTCCCAAACAAGCTTGATACCATTGTCTGAGGAGACAGAGCCTCTGTAGTTGGAATACCTCAGTCAAGGTTAACACTTTGACTCAACCTCGTAGATGGAGAAGCCGCTGCCCAAGGAATGGTTTGGGGGTCAACTGTGGGCGGCGCCGTCCCGGGCTGCCCCCTTCCTCCCACATTTTTTTCATTTGCAGAGGCATTCCAGACAGACAAGTAATGAGCAGGGTTCGTATATAGCTGTGGGTTTTCCTGGGCATGTTCAGTCCAAAAATGTTTTGGAACGCCATGAATAGAAATGACATGATTCCTTAGAATCAGAGGCATGTTTTTGTTCTACGTAATTTCTTTCTGTACGTTGGCCAATGTTGTCTGTCCTTCTGCTGAACGCTAACCACAATAACAATTTGCCACAATAATGGAATTTGCGGTTCGCCTTTAAAATAAGTCCTTCGTTGAAAGTGTAGACTAGAATAACGCTAAACAAAGTTGGAATGTTACATCATTTTTAATTAAATACAATAATGAATTAGTTTGACAAACTGTTGAAACCACACTGTGGATGTATTGGGGTGGGGGTTTGTACTGTGTATTTAAATACTGTATTCTCAACATCTCATTCTAATATTTCTACTACTATTGCATTTTAGTTGCACTGTTTATACACACTGCATATTTATTTATGCACTGGATTCTTGACATAGCTCACTCTATATCTATAATATGAATGAGTGCAATGACCTCATATCCAATGTTTCAGTACCCCTCCCTCCCTCAGAATCATATAAACTCAGCAAAAAAAGAAATGTCCTCTCACTGTCAACAGTGTTTATTTTCAGCAAACTTAACATGTGTAAATATTTGTATGAACATGACAAGATTCAACAACTGAACAAGTTCCACAGACATGTGACTAACAGAAATGGAATCATGTGTCCCTGAACAAAGGGGGGGTAAAAATCAAAAGTAACAGTATCTGGTGTGGCCACCAGCTGCATTAAGTACTGCAGTGCATCTCCTCCTCTTGGACTGCACCAGATTTGCCAGTTCTTGCTGTGAGATGTTACCCCACTCTTCCACCAAGGCACCTGCAAGTTCCTGGACATTTCTGGGGGGAATGGCCCTAGCCCTCACCCTCCGATCCAACAGGTCCCAGACGTGCTCAATGGGATTGAGATCCGGGCTCTTCGCTGGCCATGGCAGAACACTGACATACCTGTCTTGCAGGAAATCATGCACAGAACAGGCAGTATGGCTGGTGGCATTGTCATGCAGGAGGGTCATGTCAGGATGAGCCTGCAGGAAGGGTACCACATGAGGGAGGAGGATGTCTTCCCTGTAACGCACAGCGTTGCCTGCAATGACAACAAGCTCTGTCCGATGATGCTGTAACACACCGCCCCAGACCATGACGGACCCTCCACCTCCAAATCGATCCCACTCCAGAGTACAGGCCTCAGTGTAACGCTCATTCCTTTGACGATAAACGCAAATCTATCACTCCTGGTGAGACAAAACCGCAACTCATCTGTGATGAGCACTTTTTGTCAGTCCTGTCTGGTCCAGCGATGGTGGATTTGTGCCCATAGGCGACGTTGTTGCCAGTGATGTCTGGTGAGGACCTGCCTTACAACAGGCCTACAAGCCCTCAGTCCAGCCTCTCTCAGCCTATTGAGGACAGTCTGAGCACTGATGGAGGGATTGTGCATTCCTGGTGTAACTCGGGCAGTTGGTGTAACTCAGGCAGTTGTTGTTGCCATCCTGTACCTGTCCCGCAGGTGTGATGTTCGGATGTACCGATCCTGTGCAGGTGTTGTTACACGTGGTCTGCCACAGCGAGGATGATCAGCTGTCCGTCCTGTTTCCCTGTAGCTCTGTCTTAGGCGTCTCACAGTACGGACATTGCAATTTATTGCCCTGGCCACATCTGCAGTCCTCATGCATCCGTGCAGCATGCCTAAGGCACGTTCACGCAGATGAGCAGGGACCCTGGGTATTTTTCTTTTGGTGTTTTTCAGATTCAGTAGAAAGGCCTCTTTAGTGTCCTTAGTTTTCATAACTGTGACCTTAATTGCTTACCTTCTGTAAGCTGTTAGTGTCTTAACGACTGTTCCACAGGTGCATGTTCATTAATTGTTTATGGTTAATTGAACAAGCATGGGAAACAGTGTTTAAACCCTTTACAATGAATCTCTGTGAAGTGATTTGGATTTTTACAAATTATCTTTGAAAGACAGTGTCCTGAAAAAGGAACGTTTCTTTTTTTGCTGAGATTAGGTTGTCAGTTCAGTCGTCCTTTCTTCTGACTGAAGGATACCTAATGATTGGCACTCCCCATCATCACACAGTGCTACAATGATGGGTTGTTTTACAGTGTCTTGTTTAAATTCATCTGGTGTAGAGGTACAGATTGCATTTTGATTGCTGTTAGTGCTATTTGGGTTAATTGGATTAATTCCGCCATTTCTTAATTCAAAAAGTAAAAAGAAAGAAATTGTGTTTTTTACCCAATTTTACCCAATTGTCATACCTTTTAATAGAAAATGACTCAAGTGAAAGTCACCTAGTAAAATACTACTTGAGTAAAAGTCTAGAAGTATTTGGTTTTAAATATACTTAAGTATCAAAAGTCAATTTAATTGAAAAAATATACTTAAAAGCTTTTAAGGATCCGCCCCTTTTTTTCAATTTTCGCCTAAAATGACATACCCAAATCTAACTGCCTGAATCAAGCATATGCATATTCTTGGTGCCATTTGAAAGGAAACACTTTTAAGTTTGGAAATGTGAAGGGAATGTAGGAGAATGTAACACGAGATCTGGTAAAAGATGATACAAAGAAAAAACAACCATTATTTGGTCATTTTTTTGTACCTTTGAAATGCAAGAGAAAGGCCATAATGTATTATTCCAGGCCAGGTGCAATTTAGATTTTGGCCACTAGATGGCAGCAGTGTATGTGCAAAGTTTGTGCCTAATTTGTTTATTAATAACTTCATGTTCAAAATTGTGCGCTCTCAAGTAATAGCATAGTATTATTTAACTGTAATAGCTACTGTAAATTGGACAGTGCAGTTATATTAACAAGAATGTAAGCTTTCTGCCAATATTATATATGTCTATGTCCTGGGAAATGTTCTTGTTACTTGCAACCTCATGCTAATCGCATTAGCCTACGTTAGCTCAACCGTCCCATGGAAGGGACACCAATCCCGAAGAAGTTTTAAGTATCAAAAGTAAATGTACAAGTATAAATAATTTCAAATTGCTTATATTAAGCAAACCAGACATCACAATTTTCTTTTTTTAATTTGCGGATAGCCAGGGGTGCACAACATTATTTACAAAAGAAGCATTTATGTTTAGTGAGTCCTCCAGATCTGAGGCAGTAGGGATGACCAGGGATGTTCTCTTGATAAGCGCATGAATTGGGCCATTTTCCTGTCCTGCTAAGCATTCAAAATGTAACGAGTACTTTTGGGTGTCAGGGAAAATGTATGGAGTTAAAAGTGTATTATTTTCATTAGGAATGTAGTAAAGTGAAAGTCTTCAAAAATATAAATAGTAAAGTACAGATACCCCCAAAAATAACTTAAGTAGTACTTTAAAGTATTTTTATTTCAGTACTTTACACCACTGCCTATTCTATAGGCCCTATACACACCTTGATGAAGCCCTCTTGTAGATAGTTGGTGGTGATCCATCCGTAAGCCCCTTCCTCCATCCCAGAGAGAATTCGTGCCCCCCGAAAGTCAAAGGGATACCCCTGGATCACCTTGTTTACCTGCTCCAAAACCTGATCAGACTGGGTTTGATTCTGTAGCCTGGGGAGAGGACAATATTCAGTCACTCTTGCAGGACAATGGAAGTCAATTTCAGAAATGCTTATTTATTATAAAAAAAACTAGTTTTGCAGCCTGAAAGAGCACACACTACCCAGTCATAATGTACAGGAGGTTAAATAGTCACCACATAGATAAGTGGGATGTTTTCCTCAACCTGGTCTCAGAGCATTTCATATTATTCTGTACCTAAATCCAAGACACTCTATTTAGTACCATATGTTAAGCTTCGGGGTGGTTGGTCGGAATGGTGGATGGGTGGGTGTATAACTTGAACATCTACCAACCCTGGATAGCAATCTAAAGGTTGCGAATTCAAATCTCATCAGACAACTTTAGCATTTTAGCAACATTTGAACTACTTAATACTTTTTAGCTACTTTGCAACTACTTAGCATGTTAGCTAACACTTCTCCTAACCCTAACCTTAACCCTTTTAGCTAACCCTTCACCTAACCCTAACCATTTTAGCTAACCCTTCACCTAACCCTAACCTTTGCCATTTTAGCTAAGCCTTCCCCCAACTCTAAACTTAAACCATTAACCTAACTCCTAAACGTAACCTTAACCCTAACCCCTAGCCTTGCAAACGTTAAACACCTAGCTAAAATTCGTAACATATTGATAAAAAAATTATCTAATAAAGGTAAATGAATCAATAAACCATGATGAATTATTAGTCATACAGCATGGTTAATGAATAATCAATGTAATGATCAATGTAGTGATCGATTGGTCTGATTAGTTCCAGAAAGTCCAGGAACCACTGGAGAGGGAAAGAAATGTGTGTGTATGCAATTAGTATGGAGAGCTACAGAAACAGATGGTAAAGGGAGTAAAACTTCAAAGAGTTCCTAACCTTGAAGGAAAGAAGGAACAGGCTGAGCTAGAATGTGATAAAAAGCGTGAGAAGTCAATGGGGGTTGCAGGTCACCAACAGTTTGTGTGTAAATGCATGTGCGTAAGTAAGCAAGAACTATAAAATGACTGTTTTGTTATCCTGACCTCAGAACGTTCTCATGAATAAAGCTACAGAAACCTTTTGCAGAAAGCTGAGTCCTTGCCTAATTATTTTAACCCATTGTCTTACAAACCTTGGGCATTAGTCAAGGCGAATTGATTATTGATTATTATCATCAAGATATAAAATTCCTTTAACAATTGGTCCTTCGAGCTGGATCTCAAAAACTGCCGCTGTCGTTCCAAGGAGACACCGAAACCGTGCACGGGCGGATGAAATATCCGTAAATCAAAGACCTGGCCCTTTACTGTGGGTTCTTTACAGGCCGGTGGCAAACTGGTACGCGACAGAGGTGGTGACGAGATTCAACGAACATTGAAAAACTCAGCTGCAAATAACAAGGTTGGTAAGCTTTATTCATTGTTTTGGGGAATAGCACCTGTATGATTACATTAAATAAGGAATGAGTGGTAGCACCTGAATGTCTGCGTTGCATGATGAAATGAGTGATACACCTGTAGGTCTGCATTACATGATGAAATTAGTAATGCACCTGTGTGTCTGCATTGCATGATGGAATGAAGGATACAACTCTGTGTTGGCATTAAATGAGGAAACGATTGATGTGAGAGTGAAAGGCAAAAGCGATTGATGTGAGAGTGAAAGGCGGGAGCAAGTAGAGGTTTTAATGTACTCTGGGTGTTAGACGCTGGAACTATCCGGAAGGGAGTTTGTATCTGGTGACCTGTCTTTATAAGTTTGTGTGGAGAAAAATGATTTAAAGGGAATCAAGTATTCTGTGCAAATGGAAGATAGGAATCGGGTATAAGTTCAAACAGGAGGAGGAGGGGTCCGAAATGACTCCATGGTATCTGTGGCCACTACCAATATAAACTAGCTAAATGTTGAGTACCTAAAACGTAAAATTGGTGGAAAGACATTGGCCGGAAACGTAAATTGGAAGGCGAAATATAGTAATATAATTATGAGGGAGGAGGACAGAGACATGATTGCATTAATATAGGTCGCCTGTCTTAAATACGTCTAGGAGGGGATGGTCAGATCTTCCGGAGGCGCAACCTAGGTCTGATTATCCATTGAAGAAGGGAAACCTAATATGGTGGAGTGAGATACAGATATTATTGTCAAAAGTTACATGAAGCAACAGATAAATAGGCTGTTAACTAGGGCTTTACGACCCCTGGAAAATAGTTTATAGTTGCATACGTATGCGACCTAATGTCCGATCAAAAGTCACCACTATAGATAAAGTTTCAAGAAAGAGATACACAGATTGTACAACACATAGACACATTGGGAAGTTTCCACAGGGGTAAGAGGATAATTGCGTGTGAGATGGATAATGGATCTATCAAAACTCATGAAAGAAATTATTCTGGGACCCTAGAGGAAATTACCAGTAGGACATGGACAAAGGAAAATACAGCACACACATAGAGATCAATAGCAAGTACACACAGATTGTAATTGAATCAGAGTTTTATACATTAAAGCACAGGATTTTCAGGATTTAGTTATAAACAACGATTGTGAAGTTTTTGTATTGGCTACAATTGATTTGGCATTACAACAAGAAGAGAGAATCACATTTCTGTGTGATACTGGGGCGTGTCGCACAGCAATCTGTGCAGACGAGGCTCCCAAAGGGATAAAAAGTAATGGGGAACAGATAATAGTACGGTCAGCATCAGGACATCAATTCATGGAACGGTTATCTGCTCCTATAACACTGAAACATGAGTCATCTGGGGGAGAAGCCACTGTCCCTGTTCTAATATCTAAACTATGCCCAGTCAACTTGTTAGGCCGAGATGTAATGACTAAACTGAATGTGGCCGTCACTCCCACTGAGAGGGGAATGAAGGCATACATTGTCAAAGACAATATGGTCATCTGTGGGACGGGGAACCATGTTATTGGTACAGTCAGGATTTGTTGAGGGGGGGGATAACAGATATTCCTAAAACCTTGATGGAACTCTCCGACCAACTGGCACCAGGACTCATTAAAATGTCACCCGATGACTTACACTGTACTCTCTGGTATAACAAACGCCCAGGTCCAGATCTTGTCTATGAGGAAGCATTACTTAGAACCCCAGGGAGAACTATAGGGTTAAAGTGGTTACACTATGACAGCACTCATGTTGCTGTGGAAGTGGAGCTACTTCCACAAGACCAGACATTGTTCAGAGAAAGGTGGAGCCCCCATGTATCTCTCGCCAGGGAGCCCCCAGAAAGGTGGGAGGAAATGGGCCAGTGGGTGTCACAGGGGAGGAAAATCACAGACTGGGTAGACATGATTAGTGGAGATCAACACAGTCCCTCAACCGATAGGTATCGCAAGAAGCTATATTGGAGAGCTAATAGTGTTCCTTCTGTACACCTAGAAGCCAGGATATCTTAAAGGGGTATACACACATGGCATTTTGGAAGTTTTTTGTTTTCTGAGTTTTAATTAAACACGTGAAATTATTTTGATAGGGAATGTTCTGGGAACCTGGGATACAAAATATGGATAAAGTTCTTAGCCTTCATTTGTCTAATGTAGTAAGAAACACGGTTCTGAAAGGGTGGTATGACTTTTGACCCCTCTAGTGGCTTCCCTGTGTGGTCTGATCAGCCACATTGAAAAGCCATTTGGATGGTGAATTTAAGGTCATTGGTGATATTGATTTTAAGGGAATTTGTAACTGATAATTATTATGGAGTTAAAGTTCTTAGACACAATTGATAATTTGAACCAATGAGAAGACTAAAAGGGCAAAGCCTTAGACTAAGGGTAGGCTTCCTTAAAAACCTCTTACATCTAGATGTTCCGCTAGCGGAACGTCTGCTCCAATATCCAATGATGGGCGTGGCGCGAAATACAAACTCCTCTAAAATCCGAAAACTTCAATTTTTCAAACATATTACTATTTTACAGCTATTTAAAGACAAGACTCTCGTTAATCTAACCACACTGTCCGATTTCAAAAAGGCTTTACAGCGAAAGCAAAACATTAGATTATGTCAGCAGAGTACCCAGCCAGAAATAATCAGACACCCATTTTTCAAGCTAGCATATAATGTCACAAAAAACAAAACCACAGCTAAATGCAGCACTAACCTTTGATGATCTTCATCAGATGACACACCTAGGACATTATGTTATACAATACATGCATGTCTGTTCAATCAAGTTCATATTTATATCAAAAACCAGCTTTTCACATTAGCATGTGACGTTCAGAACTAGCATACCCCCCGCAAACTTCCGGGGAATTGACTAACAATTTACTAAATTACTCACGATAAACGTTCACAAAAAGCATAACAATTATTTTAAGAATTATAGATACAGAACTCCTCTATGCACTCGATATGTCCGATTTTAAAATAGCTTTTCGGATGAAGCACATTTTGCAATATTCTAAGTACATAGCCCAGCCATCACGGGCTAGCTATTTAGACACCCACCCAGTTTAGCCTTCACCAAAATCACATTTCCTATAAGAAAAGTGGTCTTACCTTTCCTGTTCTTCGTCAGAATGCACTCCCAGGACTTCTACTTCAATAACAAATGTTGGTTTGGTCCCAAATAATCCATCGTTATGTTCCATCAGCGACGTTTTGTTCGTGCGTTCTAGACACTATCCGAATGGTAAATCACGGTCGCTCATGGCGCAGAACGTGACAAAAAATGTCTAAATATTCCATTACCGTACTTCGAAGCATGTCAACCGCTGTTTAAAATCAATTTTTATGCAATTTATCTCGTAGAAAAGCGATAATATTCCGACCGGGAATCTGCGTGTCTGTAAACTGAGGGAAAAACCGAAAGACGGGGGCGGGGCAGGTCACGCGCCTAAGCCTTTGTCCTCTGATAGACCACTTAGCTTTTGCTCTCGTGTGTTTCAGCCAGGGCTTTGAATCACGTCATTCCTGTTTTTCCCGGGCTCTGAGAGCCCATTGGAGACGTGGGAAGTGTCACGTAACAGCAGAGATCCCTTGTAATAGATAGAGAGAATCAACAAGGGCAAGAAATGTTCAGACAGGGTACTTCCTGAACAGAACCTTCTCAGGTTTTTGCCTGCCATAGGAGTTCTGTTATACTCACAGACACCATTCAAACAGTTTTAGAAACTTTGGAGTGTTTTCTATCCAAAGCTAATAATTATATGCATATTCTAGTTTCTGGGCAGGACTAATAATCAGATTAAATCGGGTACGTTTTTTATCCAGCCGTGAAAATACTGCCCCTTAGCCATAAGAGGTTAAGTCTATTTTCCTAGAACAATAAGGGTAAAATAATTTTTCTTGGTGGAGTAAATTAGATTAGTCATTTTGATCTGATTATGTTATTTGAAAATATTTTGACCAGTAGCAGGGGTATTTTTTACATGATCTAGATACGTTTATTTTCCCTTAGGAAGTCAGCTGTTGTTGAATTCAGTGTAAGAGATTTAACACAACAAGGCTGTGGAATTGATATAATAGTATTACCATATTTTGTTGTGAATAAGTTTAATAATGGTAGACTTAGGTCAACAGGACAGGGATATATGACATCTGTAGGTGATCTAGGATCATTGAGGGTATTGTGATAAATTTAAGTAGATATGCAATATCTAGACAGGTTGATTTTTCTAAAACTCAGGAGTGCAACCAAGGAGACAATGAGACATTTAGTCAATATTTGGAAACAACCCATATTATGAGAAAAAGCAGGAGACAGATAGAAGGGGAGATGGAGAAATCCTCCCCTGCACTGCTGAAACCTTGAGGGCTGGGGAGTAGCAGGAAGAAAGGAGGGGGGCCAGCAGGAATAGATAGGAAGAGAATTTGGTTCACTTAGTCTCTCCATGAATTAATATCCTAGAGCTATCGGCTCCGTTGGCAGGCATGTATTTTAGTTTTGATTTTAAGTTTATGTTTGGTAAATTCGCTAGGAGGAGATATGATCATTTTGTTGAAAGTAATTGTTACCCTAACTAAAAGGACAATGAAAGCTTAGTTGGTTTCAGGTGTTAGACACTGAACCATTGCCCAGACACTATTCTGCACAGTAGGCCGAAATAGTAGCATTGACTAGAACCGGTGAAATAAGAAAGGAGAGAAAAGTTACTATTTACACAGACAAGCACATAGACATTTAAAACCATACAAAACAGCACAGATACATCTTAAAGAAGATAAAACACTTGACAGAGAATTGTTACAGAATAGCCGAGGATGAAGGCCCCAGGGAGAATCGGACATGTGGAAAATGAAAGGGGGCATCCTACAAGAGAAGGTCTGACATAAGGATAATTTACAAATCTTACCAAAGACATTGTATGGATACGCAGCAATATTGATACATAGGCTAAGCAATGTATCAAGGGGAGGGAAGTATAGTAGAGTAGTTAGGAAAGAGTGATGGCCTAGAGGATAATTACTTAAACAATTTTTTTGTAAGATATCCATTCCAACAGTTAGAAATTGACCTTATTGAGATATTCCGAAATGAGGGGAAGAAGGGGTGTTTAACAAGAATACATATGTATAGCAAATGGGTAGAAGCGTTCCCAACTTACTTGATGGACATGATTATGGTAGCTAAAATATTAAGTCAAGATATTATCCCTAGAGTTGGTTTACTAGAAGCCATCTCTTTAAATGATGTATGACAGTTTAGCTAATCAGGTAGAGCCTATAGAATGCCAGAGTTAGAGATACCAGAACAGGTAGACATAGAAGTTGAAGAAATACTAGAAGAGCACATGAGAAGACTGTTTGTTAACCAAACCCGTATGTCCAAGATTTTGTGTCCAACAGGTGAATTACAGGAGAAGGTGATTCACTCAATCCAACCAGGAGACTGGGTGTGGATCCAGTCCCTGAGGAGAAAAAACTGGAAGCAACACCGTTGGGAAGGCCCATACCAGGTTCTGTTAAACCACTGCCTTTGCCATTAGAAAAACTGAAAGAGTCATTTGGGTCCACGTTACCCACTGCAAGAAGGTATGTACACATATGAGCACTGCTGATCACACACAGAGTTAGGAGAAGAACCGAGTACCAACAGGGTCCGGGGGTTACCTCCTTAACGAAGATTCCCTATCCCGACCGTTCATCACTGTGTGTGCTCCTAGAGGTGTGAGTATGGGGTGGTACCTAGCAGAGAGACAGGGCAGGAGAGGGTTGGCGGTTTTTGGGAAGAGTAGAGACTCTGAGCTGCATCATAGTTTTGGTAACCTTTCTGATACATTCAGATCCACCACCTTCCGGTACTAATCATACGATACCGTTGTCATTTATAAGAAGGAAAAGATAAACTTTATAATACACTGATGAGTGACATACAGAATAAGGAATCAAAGAAGATCAAGATGTAGAATTTAAGGTAAACATTAAACAATTTCCTGGGGAAGCAGACAACTGTACAGGAATTGGGGTTGGCCAGATTGAAGTACTCAGCCAACACACCTTGGTTCACCTTAACTCCTGATGAGCACCAGTGTTATAGATACAAGAATGGCACCGAGAACTGAGATGATTTTAATGGCTGAAAGTAATCGTGAATGTGACTGACTTAGGTTTGAAAGATGAATAGAAAATGTTTAACCTCACAGCACCTATAACTGATGAAGGGTGGGCTAGTACCAGCAAAGGACGCATACGACAGAATTGACCACAAAGGGTGGTTAGGAACTTGCGCCCTGGGGTTATTGGTCCAACCAGTTCGAGTTAGTCATCAGAGGCCAGTTATAGGAGGCTAAAGTGGGCACAGGAGAAGTTTTGACCAGGATGGGAGTAGCTTTGTCTAGATGCTTGCTATTGGCATCCTCAGAGAAGTTCCAGATGAATACAAAGCTAAGAATCAAATATGTGAAGGCTTTAACACTACATTATTTTGGTGGTTGACAATGAATAAAAATGTGGATGGGATTAATGACATCTTTTATAATCAACAGAGATTCATGAATGAAAACGGGGAAGCAGTAAAGAGGTTCTCTGACCAATTATCCGCCACCTCCCTCATGACCTGGTAAAATAGATATGTTATTGGCAGAAGAGGGTGGTGTAGGTAGAATGATTGGGTTCATCGCTGCACGTACATTCCTGATAACACATCTCATGTTTGGGAAAATGGAAAGGTGTTGTAAGAACTGTATTATGGGCTGCTTTCACCTGTATGAGTGTGGTTGTGTTGTGTGGATGTTGTCTCGTCCCATGTGTGAGATGTTTAATCACCAGGACTCTCGAGAGATCGATGACGCAGCAGTTGGTGAGATATGGACCGATTCCGAGCTCCGATCAGTGGGATGGCGAATGCGGGCCTCCAGGCCAGGAAGATGGCTCCGTTTCTTTTGATCATGAGATGCCAATGTTTGATAAAACAATTTTCAACGTTTAGATTGAATTTTCAACATTTAGATGGACTGTTCCTTTAATGAAAATTATGATGAAAATCCTGAATCGAAGTGTCATAATTGGAAATAGGCCCAGGACAGTCATTGATGAGTATAGAAGGAATATACATGTATTGGTCTTGTTAAATTCTTGTATCACAATTGTGTTTACTTATAGTGTGTGATTATTTGTGTTTCCATATAGCGTGTGATTATGTGTGATTATATATAATGTGTGATTATTTGTGTTTCCATATAGCGTGTGATTATTTGTGTTTACATAAAGCATGTGATTAGTAGGGTTCTCATATAGCATTTGATCATCATGGTGAATTACTGAATCATTTAAGGGTGGAATTGATAAGAAAATTATCTAATAAAGGTAAATGAATCAATAAACCATGATGAATTATTAGTCATACAGCATGGTTAATGAATAATCAATGTAATGATCAATGTAGTGATCGATTGGTCTGATTAGTTCCAGAAAGTCCAGGAACCACTGGAGAGGGAAAGAAATGTGTGTGTATGCAATTAGTATAGAGAGCTACAGAAACAGATGGTAAAGGGAGTAAAACTTCAAAGAGTTCCTAACCTTGAAGGAAAGAAGGAACAGGCTGAGCTAGAATGTGATAAAAAGCGTGAGAAGTCAATGGGGGTTGCAGGTCACCAACAGTTTGTGTGTAAATGCATGTGCGTAAGTAAGCAAGAACTATAAAATGACTGTTTTGTTATCCTGACCTCAGAACGTTCTCATGAATAAAGCTACAGAAACCTTTTGCAGAAAGCTGAGTCCTTGCCTAATTATTTTAACCCATTGTCTTACAAACCTTGGGCATTAGTCAAGGTGAATTGATTATTATCATCAAGATATAAAATTCCTTTAACACATATATTACGTTTTGCAAATTCATAACGTATTGTAGGTTCTGCAAATTTGTAACATATAGTACAAATTGTAATTCGTAACATATCATACAAATGGATGATGGACATCCACAAATTAATACATACCTTACGAAACGTAACATATCATACTCAATGGAATGTTCTGGAATCACGCACAGAATAATACGAAATGCTCTGAGACCAGGTTGTTTTCCTAGCGTATTCATTCATAAAGTATGATTATTGGGATGTGGAAATGGAAATGATTACATCTATCAAGATAAAACAGTGCAGTCTTGACTTACTGCAAGAGTCGCATGCCAGCGGTAGCACCAAGGTACACAGGCGTTTCCCTCAGCTGGTTGGCAGGGACGACTGCCAGTGCACTGTCCAGGCACTTCCTCAAACTGAGCCCTGCAGCAGGGGGGTCCCGGGCATAGCTAGAGATGCCATTTCCTATGGAAGAGCAGGGGGCGGGTGTGAGACACTAAAGGCATATACTGTATGTTTTGATATGACAACCATTACTGAGTGATAAATTATGAATTGTCTTGGCCTTTAGATCAAGCTGCCATCAAAATAGGTCTAAGATGGCTGAGGGGCGTATTCTAACTTCTAAAGTACTGTTCCCCAGGCGCCGAAGACGTGGATGTCGATTATGGCAGACCCCCGCACCTCTCTGATTCACATTTCAGTTGAATGCATTCAACTGACTAGGTATTCCCTTTTCCTTTCCCTTTCTAGGGGCGAATCCTAACTATTCTTCCATTGACATCAACTATTGTTGCCAAATTCTCTATAAATCCCAGATGAGTAACTCCAGGTTGGGGGATCACTGGAATTGTGCAACACTAACGTCAATACATGACAAAGGGAAAATTTGAGTTATGTGGAAGTTAGGATTTACCCCTAAGAATGAGTAAAATAATAGAGCAGTAGTATGGTTGACAGATGGTTCTTGGCACTGACCATCAACATCACAGACCAGCATCTGTGACACCACCCCAGTGTTGTTTTCTTTGTTGCCAGGCCAACGGTACATGTAGAGAGAAGTGTGTGTGGATCCAGCGTCAAACACCATCCCATACTGAAGGACACACAGACAAAGAAGTCAAATACCATTCCATATTGGGGAATCCTGGTGTGTATGGGAGAGCCTGTGTGTTTGATACAGAGAGGGATACAGAGGGAGAGAGCTAAACTAAGATTAACATTGTACTTACTGGGAGAATGTTTTTTTTCCTAACATTTTTGAGACCCTTAGTGATGATAGGAATTGTATTTGTACACTCCCCTTTTGATGTTGAATACCGTCCCATATTGGAAGCTTTACAGGGGCCCTGTCGTATCCCATGAGGTACACTACCGTTCAAAACTTTGGGGTCACTTAGAAATGTCCTTGTTTTTGAAAGAAAAGCATATTTTTAATGGAATATCTACATAGGTGTACAGAGGCCCATTATCAGCAACCATCACTCCTGTGTTCCAATGGCACGTTGTGTTAGCTAATCCAAGTTTATCATTTTAAAATGCTAATCGATCATTAGAAAACCCTTTTGCAATTATGTTAGCACAGCTGAAAACTGTTGTTCTGATTAAAGAAGCGATAAAACTGGCCTTCTTTAGACTAGTTGCGTATCTGGAGCATCAACATTTGTGTGTTAGATAACAGGCTCAAAATGACCAGAAACAAATAACTTTCTTCTGAAACTCGTCAGTCTATTCTTGTTCTGAGAAATTAAGGCTATTCCATGCGAGCAATTGCCAAGAAACTGAAGATCTGGTACAGCGCCATTTACTACTCCCTTCACAGAACAGCGCAAACTGGCTCTAACCAGAATAGAAAGAGGGGGATGCCCTGGTGCACAAAATGATAAACTTGTATTAGCTAACACAACGTGCCGTTGGAACACAGGAGTGATGGTTGCTGATAATGTGCCTATGTAGATATTCCATTAAAAATCTGCCGTTTCCAGCTACAATAGTCATTTACACCATTAACAATGTCTACACTGTATTTCTGATCAATTTGATGTTATTTTAATGGACAAAAAAAAATCAGTTTTCTTTCAAAAACAAAGACATTTCTAAGTGACCCCAAACTTTTGAACGGTAGTGTATGTACTTTATAAAATAACATTGAAATCTGAGATATGATGAAAGCAATGTGATATCCAGAAGGGACAAGGGTGGAATTGGGAGGGAAAATGTTGGAACGGAGTTCCCAAAGTTAAAGGATTTCGACATGTAAAACCTTTTTTTAAAAGCTTTTTATGGTGAATTCCGGAATTTTACATGGGTGATTTCCCAAAGTGAATTTCCCTCAATTCTGCCCCTGATAAGGGTTGTCAAGTGAAGTAAATTACAGTAGTCACATCACAGAAAACAGTTGTAATTTCTCATCACCTGCATGCGATGGGGGAGATCCACTGAGTGGTGCTGAACTAATGTGAGGATTAGAGCGATGACGGCCATGCATCCCATCGCTACCACCACCACAGCCATTGCTGCCTGTTTCACCATTGACATCTTCATTCCAAATACACCTGTAAACCAACTCTTCCTGACGCACGCACACACAACAAAGCAAATTACACGTTGGTGTTCTTTTTATTGCCACCAATGCAGAAGATAACATCCATTTCACCATTGACATCTTCAAACACACCTGTAAGCCCACTCTCCCTTACACACATACACAGAGAGAGAGAGCCAATGTCACCCTAGTAGGCAATTTGTTTAGAACCAATCAACCTTCGATTATCAAAAACAAATTACACCGGAGTTGTTTCATGCCATCAATGTGAACATTGTAGAGTTCATGTATTTCTTCATTAATAGACAAGATGGATACATAGTGAATCCTAAAAGCATTCCTATCTAATCTTACGTATCTGCTTTGTCTTATCTGATTCTCATCAGAGGGTCACGGACATTTATGTTACCACAGGAATTGTGAGTTTATTTTCTTTATGCTACTTGTCTCCTCTGCCACTGTATCCTCTTCTTCAAGGGGTAAAGAAATGACAAAGCCTGCCCCACAATATCTCATCTTAAAATGCTGTCTGCACATGCAAACCTCATATCACATAACAGTACAGTATTTGTCTTGGTTTACTGCATATTGCTTTTATAGATAATGTTAAAATGATGCCTGAAATACAAATAGGGGCAATGACTGACTAGTAGTCAACCATTAACAGAGAAAATACTTGAACTCTATGAAAACAAGGGATGACGATAGATGTTTACCACTTAATCCTCCACGGTTCAACATGGTCAAAACAACTGGACTTACCGACAAGGAACTTTCTTCTCTGTGATCTCTTCTCCCTGACCCCAAGGTCAAACTAGAACCATATGCGTTATCTTTGAAATGTTCTAAATTGACTGCAGTCTGGTAAGATCTTACACTGACCAGAGGATAGGCGTTCCACCTTTCTCTTGTGCTCTCACTCACATACTCTATCTCTCCCATTCACTTGCTCTCTCTCTCTCTCTCTCTCTCTCTCTCTCTCCCTCTCTCGGTCTCTGTTTCTGTCTCTCTCACCTCTCCTTAATAAACTCACATTCTCCCTCCTCCTTCCATGCTCTGATGTAAAGTTTAATTTGTCATCTTTATTCCTCACGTGATTGGCTGAACTGTAACGTTAAAGCTCTCACAACTACTCACAAATGATATTACATTGATCATGTGGACCTTTGAAGTGTGTGATGTCTCATGTTTGGCCATTCAACACGTATTGAAATTACATTTGAGTGCAAAGTTGGTTGGCCCTCTTTGATGTCGCGTAAGTTAATACATTGCTATGTTTTCATTTATAAAGCCCATTTACAAAAGTCCCACTGTACCTAGCATCATTACTAAACTTTAGACATACTGTATGAGTTACCACAACGGTCACAGGAATAGCTAACTCTGGAAATTCCTTTGGTCTCTACTGAGTTAGGTACAGTAAATCAACTTTCAGTTTCTTGCACCTTATTTGTGGAACAATCTTCAACACTTTCTTAAAGTGTATATTTTGGTGCCTCTAAGGGCAATTCAGAAAGCTGACTGAGGACTTTTTGTTTTCTATGACTGTGTTTTTCTTTCTGCTTGCATTTTGATTTCTGTATTTTATGTCATTTATGTAATTCAAGGCTCATCTGTATGACTCCCTGATGAAATAAAGGTTCAATAAAATAAAATATATACAGGGAAGGAAAGTGGTTCCAAAAATTGTATCTTATCCTCACTATCCCACTGAAACCAGGCCCTACTCTCAGGATCACTACATTCCTAAATAACTCAATAACTAAATTCAATTTGTAAGTTTATAAATACACACACAATATTTGTATGTAACTTTAAATAGACTCAATTAATTTACTATAGTTTCATAGTTTGTGCAGTTACTCAATAGGGTGGGGTTCCATGGGAAAGTTAGGATATTTCCAAATATTTCATGACATAATATTATTTGTTGATCGTGTGCTTTCCAGAGCATTGCATGTTTTATTTCAGAAGTGAGTGTAACGAATGAAACGTGTTTCTGAGCCAAGGACATTGACAGCCTTCGTGGATCACACAACAAACTGTGATAGAAGAGGCACAGACAGCACACTGTTGTGTGCAATGACAGAATGAGTTATTTGTAGCCACTAGCTCCTGTACACTGATAATACGTTAATAAGTATTATTAAAGGATGTACTCTAAGACATATATACTTGTACTGAGAATGCCGTGGTGATACATTTTTTAAACCTGAGACCAAATTTGATGTGTCACAGACAGGGCCCTTCAGTCCCCATACCAATGTTAAAATGTGTCATTCAATTTACACTGATAAGCACTCCTATACTGTAAGTGGTATAGAGATATACGCTATCTAAACAAAAGTATGTGGACAACACTTCAAATTAGTGGATTTGGCTATTTCACCAACACCCGTTGCCGAGAAGTGTATAAAATCGAGCACACCGCCATGCATTCTCCATAGACAAACATTGACAGTAGAATGGCCTTATTGAAGAGCTCAGTGACTTTCAACATGGCACAGTCATAGGATGCCACATTTCCAACAAGTCAGTTCGTCAGATTTCTGCCCTGCTAGAGCTTCCCCGGTCA
This sequence comes from Salmo trutta, assembly GCF_901001165.1. NCBI lineage: Eukaryota > Metazoa > Chordata > Actinopteri > Salmoniformes > Salmonidae > Salmo > Salmo trutta. The sequence continues at coordinate 40,296,488 of NC_042970.1, read as the reverse complement.
ACTGTAAGTGCTGTTATTGTGAAGTGGAAACATTTAGGAGCAACAACAGCTCAGCCGCAAAGTGGTAGGCCACACAAGCTCACAGAACAGGACCGCCGAGTCCTGAAGCGTGTAGTGCATAAAAATAGTTTGTCTTTGGTTGCACAGACAGCCTTGGTTGCACTTAACGCTACAGCATACAATTTGTCCTTGGTTGCACTTAACACTACAGCATACAGTGACATTCTAGACGATTCTGTGCGATTCTGTGGCAACAGTTTGGGGAAGCCCTTTTCCGGTTTCAGCACGACAATGTCCCCGTGCACAAAGTGAGGTCCATACAGAAATGGTTTGTCGAGATCGGTGTGGAAGAACTTGACCTGCATGCATAGAGCCCTGACATCAACCCCCATCGAACACCTTTGGAATGAATTGGAATGCCGAATTCGAGCCAGGCCTAATCGCCCAACATCAGTGCTCGACCTCACTAATGCTCTTGTGGCTGAATGGAAGCAAGTCCCCGCAACAATGTTCCAGCATCTAGTGGAAAGCCTTCCCAGAAGAGTGGAGACTGTTATAGTAGCAAAGGGGGGACCAACTCTATATTAGTGCCCATGATTTTGGAATAAAATGTTCAACGAGCAGATGTCCACATACTTTTGGTTATGTAGTGTATCAATGTTAGATAACTTCCTCTAGCAGTTGCTGCATTTTTCCACATCTCCATGGCAATGACCCGCTGGACTCCGAGCACCTGTGTGAGCAACCTCTCATATGTCTTTTCTCCACACTCACTATGGCACCATGACTAGTCCCCTACAAAGGCTTACCTCTGTCCTGTGCCTCCCACACAAAGACTGCAGCCCGTCACAGTCAATTATGAATTTACGTTCTGCATTGATAACGGTTAGGTGTGAATAAAAACTACCAATAATTACAGATCAGTCTCTGTTTACAGAATACCGGTGCTTCATTCAATTGTTCAGAATCACAAAAACATGGTAATTGCACAAGCATACACACAGGCATTCATGCACATGTACACACACACACACACAAACACACACACAGTCAAACACGCCAAGTTGCTTTATAGATGGAGCGATCGGTTTCACATGTTTTTGTTGTTGTGATTTCTTTTTTCATTAGATAACCATTTAAATACTTAACTATTTGCACTTAATCTTTATCAATCACCAAATCTCAGGACATTACCTGAAGCTGCATGGAACATTACCACTAAAGTTCCACAGAACTAGGGTTGCAAAAGTTATCAGATTTTTGCAACCTTACATGACAGAACATTACTAATTAATTCCATTCTACCACTGAAGTTCCACAGAATATTACCAGATTCATGATGACAGACCAATACAACTGAAGTAGGCTAGAGCAATTGTTTTCCTCTCTTTTTGAGGAAAGCATTGAGCAACGGTTCCAGTCTTTGGTTCCACGGAAGCTCAGTGGGACACGGTTTTGCTGAAACTAAGAAAAAAGAGAAATTGCCACGTCCACCTGCATCACATGTTCATCAAGTTGACCAAACATTCTGTTTAACATGAATAAAGACACAAGCCTACTGTTTGATATATATGTCACATATAGCACTGGATTCAGGGTAGGCTTATGTCTCTGTATCATCTTAATAGTTTTGCACTAACTATTAATTCATTGATTCTTGTGTTTCATTCTTGATAGCTCTAATAGAAAATTGCTTTACTTGGGTTTAGGTTGCATTAAATACTCCAGCACGTTCAGGTGGTGGTTCCGTAGCAAGCTATCTGATTTAGCTTTTGAGATGATGGATCTCTGTCAAGAGAGGAACTGGTTTTTACATGTTGTGTATATTTGTTTCTTCGGAGTACATTTCTGTCTGTTGGCAATGTCAATTCTTGCCATTCATTTTTCAAAATACTTACTTTTATGTTTGCTAGCTGGACATGCAAAACCTGCCAAGTACTGAACTGTAAAGCAATCAAAACTTGTGTACTATCCATGGTACTATCTCTGCTGATCACCTCTGCCAATCACTCCTGTGTTCCAATGGAACGTTATGTTATCTAATCTAGGTTTATCATTTTAAAAGGCTAATTGATCATTAGAAAACCCTTTTGCAATTATGTTAGCATAGCTGAAAACTGTTTTTCTGATTAAGGAAGCAATAAACTGGCCTTCTTTAGACTAGTTGAGTATCTGGAGCATCAGCATTTGTGGGTTCGATTACAGGCTCAAAATGACCAGAAACAAAGAGCTTTCTTCTGAAACTCGTCAGTCTATTCTTGTTCTGAGAAATGAAGGCTATTCCATGCGAGCAATTGCTAAGAAACTGAAGATCTCGTACAACGCTGTGTACTACAAAACAGAAGAGAACAGTACAGAACAGCGCAAATTGTCTCTAGCAAGAATAGAAAGAGGAGTGGGAGGCCCAGGTGCACAACTGAGCAAGAGGACAAGTACATTAGAGTGTCTAGTTTGAGAAAAAGACACCTCACAAGTCCTCAACTGGCAGCTTCATTAAATAGTACCAGCAAAACACCAGTCTCAATGTCAACAGTGAAGAGGTGACTCCGGGATGCTGGCCCTCTAGGCAGAGTTCCTCTGCCCAGTGTCTGTGTTCTTTTGCCCTTCTTAATCTTTTCTTTTTATTGGCCAGTCTGAGATATGGCTTTTTCTTTGCAACTCTGCCTAGAAGGCCAGCATCTCGGAGTTGCCTTTTCACTGTTAACGGTGAGACTGGTGTTTTGCGGGTACTATTTTTTCCAACCTACACTGTGAATGTTTAAATGATGTATTCGATATAGAAAAGAAAAATACAATCATTTGTGTGTTATTAATTTAAGCACACTGTGTTTGTCTATTGTTGTGACTAAGATGAATATCAGATCAAAGTGTATGTCTAATTTATGCAGAAATCCAGGTAATTCCAAGGGGTTCACATACTTTTTCTTGCCACTGTACATAAATTGCACTTAAGGTGTTTTCAAAGTATATTTATTTTGCTCTTTATCTAATATACTAAGAATATACTTAAGTACAAAAAAGTGTCCCCATTTATATAATTTAAAAAGTATTTAATATACTTAAATGCTAATAAAATATAAATACAATTTACATTAAATGCATTAAGTATATTTAAACAATTTATTTCATTTTAAATTTACTTAAGTATGTTTATCACAGACTTACTTAAATATATTAATGAAGTATGATTTAAGCATATTTAAATATATGTATTTTTCACCTGGGATGTCTCACACTCAGTCATAATAGAATAATAAATGGATTGGCAAGATTTTGGCACCATCAACTTTTAGAAGGAAAGTTGAGAATTTAAACCACCTAAATATACTCACTCACTGAACATTTAGTATTTGAAACTGAAACATTTATTTCCCAACTGCTTTTTCTATGATATTACAGGCTCTTTATCATTCTCCATACTTTATATTCCAACACATCCAAGATTATGCATGCCCTCCATGGTATTGGGCAGCTGCTTTCTGAGAAAGTATCTGGTTTAGAAATCAAACTCTGGTTATCTTATTGCAGAGCACATTGTACAACTGTTTTTGGAGAATATTGCATTGCGAGGTATGCTATATGTGTAGGTTATGCCATATGTATTGGCTAATATGCATACGCAGTGGTCATTTTTAAAGGTCCCGCACAGTCATCATATTTCCTAAGTAAAAATAGCCTTTGAATGACCAAAACATCACCCATAATATTTGTACGCTATACTATGGGTGATGTTTACCATTTCATCGTTAATTATCAGGAAGCCTGAAAGAACAGGCTGAGTGGGTGGGGAGCTTATATTCATGAGCTCGCCTTGACTGACAGCTCTTTGAAACGCCCTTGTGGTCGTTGCCAGGTAACAAGGTAACCAATGGGCCACATGTCATTGACGATAAGGTAAACAATGGGTCTCATGTCATTCCAACCTGGATTCAGGGGTAACATAGTAAATGTAAATCCGGGACACTCCATTTAGCATGATATGTTACATTTCGTATGGTATGTATTCATTTGTGGATGTCCATCATCCATGTCGAATGATATGCCATGAATTGCAATTCGTACAAAATGTTATGAATTGCAATTCGTACAGTATGTTAAGAATTTGTAAAACGTACAGTCGGAAGTTTACCTACACCTTAGCCAAATACATTTAAACTCAGTTTTTCACAATTCCTGACATTTAATCCTAGTAAAAATTCACTGTTTTAGGTCCGTTAGGATCACCACTTTATTTTAAGAATGTGAAATGTCAGAATAATAGTAGAGAGAATTATTTATTTCAGCTTTTACTTTCATCACATTCCCAGTGGGTCAGAAGTTTACATACACTCAATTACTATTTTGTAGCATGCCTTTAAATTGTTTAACTTGGGTCAAACATTTTGGGTAGCCTTCCACAAGCTTCCCACAATAAGTTGGGTGAATTTTGGCCCATTCCTCCTGACAGAGCTGGTGTAACCGAGTCAGGTTTATAGGCCTCCTTGCTCACACACGCTTTTTCAGTTCTGCACACACACTTTCTATAGGATTGAGGTCAGGGCTTTGTGATGGCCACTCCAATACCTTGACTTTGTTGTCCTTATGCCATTTTGCTACCACTTTGGAAGTATGCTTGGGGTCATTGTCCATTTGGAAGACCCATTTGCAACCAAGCTTTACCTTCCTGAATGATGTCTTGAGATGTTGCTTCAATATATCCACATAATTTTCCTACCTCATCATGCCATCTTTTTTGTGAAGTGCACCAGTCCCTCCTGCAGCAAAGCACCCCCACAACATGATGTTGCCACCCCCGTGCTTCACAATTGGGATGGTGTTCTTCGGCTTGCAAGCCTCCCCCTTTTTCCTCCAAACATAACAATGGTCATTATGGCCAAACAGTTCTATTTTTGTTTCATCAGACCAGAGGTCATTTCTCCAAAAAGTGCGATCTTTGTCCCCATGTGTAGTTGCAAACCGTAGTCTGGCTTTTTTTATGACGGTTTTGGAGCGGTGGCTTCTTCCTTGCTGAGCGGCCTTTTAGGTTATGTTGATATAAGACTCGTTTTACTGTGGATATAGATACTTTTGTACCTGTTTACTCCAGCATCTTCACAGGGTCCTTTGCTGTTGTTCTAGGATTGATTTGCACTTTTTGCACCAAAGTACGTTAATCTCCAGGAGACAGAACGCGTCTCCTTCCTGAGCGGTATGACGGCAGCGTGGTCCCATGGTGTTTATACTTGCGTACTATTGTTTGTACAGATGAACGTGGTACCTTCAGGTGTTTGGAAATTGCTCCCAAGGATGAACCAGACTTGTGGAGGTCTAAAAAAAAAATCTGAGGTCTTGGCTGATTTCTTTAGATTTTCCCATGATGTCAATCAAAGAGGCACTGAGTTTGAAGGTAGACCTTGAAATATACTGCTCAAAAAAATAAAGGGAACACTTAAACAACACATCCTAGATCTGAATGAAAGAAATAATCTTATTAAATACTTTTTTCTTTACATAGTTGAATGTGCTGACAACAAAATCACACAAAAATAATCAATGGAAATCTAATTTATCAACCCATGGAGGTCTGGATTTGGAGTCACACTCAAAATTAAAGTGGAAAACCACACTACAGGCTGATCCAACTTTGATGTAATGTCCTTAAAACAAGTCAAAATGAGGCTCAGTAGTGTGTGTGGCCTCCACCTGCCTGTATGACCTCCATACAACGCCTGGGCATGCTCCTGATGAGGTGGCAGATGGTCTCCTGAGGGATCTCCTCCCAGACCTGGACTAAAGCATCCGCCAACTCCTGGACAGTCTGTAGTGCAACGTGGCGTTGGTGGATGGAGCGAGACATGATGTCCCATATGTGCTCAATTGGATTCAGGTCTGGGGAACGGGCGGGCCAGTCCATAGCATCAATGCCTTCCTCTTGCAGGAACTGCTGACACACTCCAGCCACATGAGGTCTAGCATTGTCTTGCATTAGGAGGAACCCAGGGCCAACCGCACCAGCATATGGTCTCACAAGGGGTCTGAGGATCTCATCTCGGTACCTAATGGCAGTCAGGCTACCTCTGGCGAGCACATGGAGGGCTGTGCAGCCCCCCAAAGAAATGCCACCCCACACCATGACTGACCCACCGCCAAACCGGTCATGCTGGAGGATGTTGCAGGCAGCAGAACGTTCTCCACGGCGTCTCCAGACTCTGTCACGTCTGTCACGTGCTCAGTGTGAACCTGCTTTCACCTGTGAAGAGCACAGTGTGCCAGTGGCGAATTTGCCAATCTTGGTGTTCTCTGGCAAATGCCAAACGTCCTGCACGGTGTTGGGCTGTAAGCACAACCCCCACCTGTGGACGTCGGGCCCTCATACCACCCTCATAGAGTCTGTTTCTGACCGTTTGAGCAGACACATGCACATTTGTGGCCTGCTGGAGGTCATTTTGCAGGGCTCTGGCAGTGCTTCTCCTGCTCCTCCTTGCACAAAGGCGGAGGTAGCGGTCCCGCTGCTGGGTTGTTGCCCTCCTACGGCCTCCTCCACGTCTCCTGATGTACTGGCCTGTCTCCTGGTAGCGCCTCCATGCTCTGGACACTATGCTGACAGACACAGCAAACCTTCTTGCCACAGCTTGCATTGATGTGCCATCCTGGATGAGCTGCACTACCTGAGCCACTTGTGTGGGTTGTAGACTCCGTCTCATGCTACCACTAGAATGAAAGCACCGCCAGCATTCAAAAGTGACCAAAACATCAGCCAGGAAGCATAGGAACTGAGAAGTGGTCTGTGGTCCCCACCTGCAGAACCACTCCTTTATTGGGGGTGTCTTGCTAATTGCCTATATTTTCCACCTGTTGTCTATTCCATTTGCACAACAGCATGTGAAATCTATTGTCAATCAGTGTTGCTTCCTAAGTGGACAGTTTGATTTCACAGAAGTGTGATTGACTTGGAGTTACATTGTGTTGTTTAAGTGTTCCCTTTATTTTTTTGAGCAGTGTACATCCACAGGTACACCTCCAATTGACTCAAATGATGTCAATAAGCCTATCAGAAGCTTCTAAATCCATTACATCATTTTCTGGAATTTTCCAAGCTGTTTAAAGGCACAGTCAACTGTATGTAAACTTCTGACCCACTTGAATTGTGATACAGTGAATTATAAGTGAAATAATCTGTCTGTAAACAATTGTTGGAAAAATTACTTGTGTCATGCACAAAGTAGATGTCTTAACCGACTTGCCAAAACTATAGTTTGTTAACAAGAAATGTGTGGAGTGGTTGAAAAACGAGTTTTAACGACTCAAACATGAGTGTATGTAAACTTCCAACTTCAACTGTTACAAAACAATAGAAATGCAATTGTGTCTTGCTGCTGTTTTTCTTATATCCAACAGAATTTTGCTGAGAAAATGGGTTCAGGCATACTATTTAGGCTTGGAATGACCAGCCTGGTGTCATCGTAAACATAGTAAATCCGGGACATAGTAAATGTAAATCCAGGACATCCAAATTAGTATATGTTAAGTTTGATATGGTTACATAAAAGATAAGGTTACTTAATAAAGTCAACAAAAGTATAATGATTGGTTGGGTTCAATGGGTAGGTGTATAATGCAAATGTCTAGCAACCCAGAGGTTGTGTGTTCAAATCTCATCATGAAAAATGTTGGCATTATAGCTAATTTGCAACTACGTACTACTTTTTAGCTACTTTCTGACTACTTAGCATGTTAGCTAACCCTTCCATTAAACCTAACCCTTTAACCTAACTCCTATCCTTAACCCTAAGCTTAATCCCTAAGCCTAACCCCTAGCCTAGCTAATGTTAGCATTAGCCACCTAGCCACTTATTTAACATTAGCCACAACAATTAGGAAATCATAACATATACTATGTTATTTTTATTGTATATGTTTTATTTTTTCCTCGGTAGAGCTTTGAGATAGCTCTGTAATGAAAAGCTATACAAATTAAATGTATTTCTATTACTTAAGGGAATGTAAATGAAAACAATTTATTGGTGCCTCTTCATTAGCATTATAAATGACCATATGTTCAGAATTGTACTGTATGTATTGATCAGACATTTATTTTATCATTTACAATACACCAGCAAAGCCAAAATATTGATCAACATGAACACTCATGAGAAATAATGGTGAGACACACAGGAGGCTGCTGAGGACAGCTCATAATAATGGCTGGAATGGAACGAATGGAATGGTATCAAACATATGGAAATCATGTGTTGGATGTATTTGATACTATTCCACTTATTCCTCTCCAGCAATTACCACGAGCCTGTCCTCCCCAATTAAGGTGCCACCAACCTTCTGTGGCGATTTGATTTTTTAAGAATTAGAGCCATAAGCATAATATAGGCACCTGGCCATCTTACAGTGTGCAGGACCCATTGATTTGTACAATTTGTAACACTCATCTTCCATCGGAATGCTAGATGAATAACAATACAAAGTAACAAACTGTGATGTCATATCACGTAAAAGTGAATTAATTAGGCTTTAGGGAATGCAACCAACTACAGAGATTGATGGGGAGAGGAGCAGGAGAGGAGGGGGACCCATGTACCCCGCTTCAATCAAGCAGGATTCAGTCGTCCACTTGGTTTCAGTCACCCTCAAGATTGACGCGGGAAACAAATCCAGATGTGGCCTCCTTCTTGTAAGGCCTCTCACACTGAGCAGACAGGGGTCCTGGGATGGTCAGCTCGCACAGCTTCCCCACATACAACGTTGGATCAAGGATGACCTCGTTGAAGAGGTGATCAAGAAACCTGTCTACGTAGCCTGTAATGTTTTTGAAAAGGGAAATGTTTGTTAAATGGGTAGTGAATTTAATTTCCTTTTATTTACTGTTCTGATTTTGATGCTATCAATTCGATGATGTAGGGATCTCATTCTACAATGTGTTTTCTGGTGTTTTTTAAGTACTCAATTTGAAATATGCAATATTTAGTTGTGTACTTTTTTGTGAAACTTTTCAATATTTGTATTTTTGGTTTTTGTGTGCCTGGAATGCTCAATTGATGCAGATTTGAAATGAATAACTATGACAGTATGTTGGGTCTGTCTTCAGTCTTCACAGCATATTCCTTCTTCTTTGCCTTGGGAAAGCTGATTTTATATCACTGCATTCCTGCCGCAGTGGTTGCCTAGGAAGCTGTGCATACAAAGATGTTGAATTTTCTAAAATGTCAATCATTACAGCTTGATGATAGTGGAAAGACAAAAGGAGATGGAAAGTGAAATAATAATCCCCCTTCATTCTTCTGAAAATAGTATAAGGTTAATTTTACACTATTGCCTCCAGTCACAACAGTGTCCTTTTGCCTGTATGCTGGTAAAAAGCTTGCCCTGTGGGGGGAAATTATATGACATACAGTGACATAGACTCTGAATGACCTTAAATGATAAATCCCATATTGGTCTTTCACAGTCAGGCAAACCGAAGCTGTACTGTGCAAGTTGTCTAACGTTAGCCCCCTACGGAGCAGCAAGAGGAACTGCCCCTCCCTACCTTCAGACTCTGCTCAAACCCTACACCCCAACCCGAATACTCCATTCTGCCACCTCTGGTCTCTTGGCCCTCCCGCTCAGCTCAGTCCAAGCTCTTCTCTGTCCTGGCACCACAATGGTGGAACCAGCTTCCCCCTGAAGCTAGGACAGCAGAGTCCCTGCCCATCTTCAGAAAACTTGTGAAACCCTACCTCTTCAAAGAGTAAAATAAAAACAGTAACACTTTTCCCTCTTACTACCTTTGACTTTGCTGATAGCTACTTTATTGAGGAAAAATGTACTTGCTATGGCGTGGTTGTCCCACCTGGCTATGTTAAGATGAATGTACTAACTGCAAGTCACTGGATATTTGTATTTATTTAACTAGGCAAGTCAGTTAACAACAAATTCTTATTTACAATGACAGCCTAACCCAGCCAAACCCTAACAATTCTGGACCAATTGTGCGCCACCCTATGGGACTCCCAATCACGGCCAGTTGTGATACAGCCTGGAATCGAACCAGGATCTGTTGTGACGCCTCTAGCACTGAGATGCAGTGCCTTAGACCGCTGTGCCACTCAGGAGCCCATAACAGTGTCTGCTAAATGACTAAAATGTGAACGTAAATTTTGTAATAAATTCACAGGTTTCAGATTTTCCATTTTTTCCAGGTTTTCACTCTCAAAGTCACGCTTTTAAAAAAATAGAAAAACAACTAAGTGTGATGTTTTAAGTCTACAAACAATAGCACATCAGGATACCACTTTTGAGGTCTGGGAAAATTCTAAGAAATGTTGATTTTTTTGTCTAGTTGGCCTTAAATTCAACTGGTCAGGCACCTAGCACTGTTGTTTGGTAGTGGTGCTTCTGTAGTGCACATGAGATGGAGTTTTCAAAACAAATAGCCACTGGATTGATGCAAATAATCATAATACAGTATAATTCTGCCAGGTAGGCATAGGGTACTTTGTAGCTAGTTAACATTTAATTGAGAAGGTTTGGGGAAAAGCTTTTCCATCTACCAGAAAATGGTTAGGCCTATCATTAGCATCACTATATTTTTTCATGTTCTTGAATTACATGAAACCTGGATGTTTTACTTCATATTATGAGGCATGTCTTACCTTGTTTCAAGGTAACCTATAGCCAAAATCCCACAATAGAACCGTTTTTATTTTATAAAGACTTCCTCATATGCGTGTTCCTGTTTTATTGGTTTTCAAATCAACTTTATTTCATTGTCTAGCATCCAAAGCCATTATCCTAGTCATATAAGCAACCCGTGACAGTTGTTGGATCTTTAGATCTCCCCTGACTTCAACATTTGTAACTGATATTTCCATCTCTGTCCATGAAACCGCTTGCATGTTTGGTGCCCATTTTAGAACATTGTTTTCCCGGAAATTGCATTTTGGAACGTTTGCGTGTAGACCTACCGCCGCATGCAAATTGATGCGTTTAAAATGTGAAGAAATAATAGTTTATCAACATTTTAAGCTAAACATTCTGATCTGTTCCATCAGCCTTATTAATGAATACTTAGTACCTCCACTACACTACTTTGATACGAATCCTGGGAATTAAAAAGTGAGTATACACAATGCCCCCCCAAAAAGTGAGTATACGGTGGGTATACCTGCGAAAAAGTGTGTATACCTGTGTATACCTGCGTAAAAAGTGGGTATACCTGCATATACCCTCCACTACACCACTGGATGAAAGGTTACCGATATGTTTGGTCATACATTCTGCTTGAGCAGATGTAAACAAAGCCAAAGCAAGGCATAGGCGCACATGTGATGACGGTTTTAAGGCGGTACATATTTAACTTAGTTAAGATGATAAGATGCTACCATTGGTGTATAAAATGTCTGCCTTTATGTGACGTTGCATAATAGCGGAAGTAAATCCTTGGTAATGCCTGCTTCCTGAATCCAAGTGTTTGACACGGGGAGGAGGGGACCAGTAACTTTATGATCAAGCTTTATCAATGTACCAGCTACAGTCATTTTTCAAACTTGGGTCACCCTACTTTGAACTGGTTTCATCCAAATATCATCCAATTTGATGAAAAACATGATTCGGGACCTTTAAACCTCCATTCTAGCATAGGCTATGAAACACACATCTTACTATCTGCATGCTTTTATTTGGGTTTCTATGAAAATTATATGATTGAATGTTTCTTTAAACCTGCAGCTAGTTACTTGAAATGAGCCAATCGTGGCAAAACATGACTCGAAATTTAATTCACTGAAAGAGATAGCTAATAAACACTAGCTGGCTAGGCTAGTCAACTGTAACATTGGCTATCTTTCAATACATTAGATAAATGGTCAACGGAGTTACCTCTGCATACGATCAAGACCATTCATATTGCATGCTACATTTTTCAAGTGCATTCAAAACTAGATATTTATCTTATTTTAGTCTCTGGAACTAGCGTTAGTTACACTGAGAGAATTCGATTATGCTGGGCATCGGCATTGGCCTGTTACGATCGGGCGAATCGGGGAGGGAGGCGCGCCCATCTCAAATCGAAAATTAATCTGCGCTGCTCGGTCATTTTGTCAACAAAGCAGTATGGTGCATCGTCCATAAAAAACACGTCCTTTTTCCATTAATAAATGTTTGAATGTTCTAACTAGTTTTCATTGGGAAGGCAGATAAAGTTTTTTTTTTTAATCAAAAGTTAATTCCTTTCGCATTGGGAAACAGAGATGCTGCTTTCAAGTGCTATTCGGAACTATAGGAAACTGGCATTTTCGACTTGCTAACAGGTTGTATAGTGAACAAAAATATAAACGCAACAATTTCAAAGATTTTACTGAGTTACAGTTCATATGAGTAAATCAGTCAATTGAAATAATTAATTAGGCCCTAAGCTATGGATTTCACATGACTGGGAATATAGATATGCATCCGTTGGTCACAAATGCCTTAAAACGCAATGGGTCTTAGGATCTCGTCACTGTATTCGAATTGCCGTCGATACAATTGAATTATGTTCGTTGTCCGTAGCTTATGACTGCCCATAGCATAACCCCACCGCCACCATGGGGCACTCTGTTCACAACGTTGATATCAGCAAACCGCTCGCCCACACAATGCCATACACGTGGTCTGCGGTTGTGAGGCCAGTTGGATGTACTGCCAAATTCTCTGAAATGACGTTGAATGCGGCTTATAGTAAAGAAATGAACATTCAATTCTATGGCAACAGCTCTGGTGGACATTCCTGCAGCCAGCATGCCAATTATACACTCCCTCAAAATCTGAGGCATTGTGTTGTGAACAAAACTGCACATTTTATTGTCCCCAGCACAAGGTGCACCTGTGTAATGATCATGCCGTTTAATCAGCATATTGATGTGCAACACCTGGCAGGTTGATGGATTATCTTGGCAAAGGAGAAATGCTCACTGACATGGATGTAAACATATTTGTGCACAACATTTTAGAGAAATAAGATTTTTGTGCGTATGGAACATTTCTGTGATTTTTTATTTCAACTATGAAACACTTTACATGTTGCATTTATATTTTTGTTCAGTGTAGTTCACAGGACGATGGTGGCACCTTAATTGGGGAGGCCCGGCTCATGGTCATGGCTGGAGTGGAATCAGTGGAATGGCATCAAATACATTAAAAACATGATTTGATGTCATTCCATTTGCTCTGTTCCGTCCTCCCCTCGGCAGCCTCCACTGGTGTAGTTATGCCGCATTAAACTAATCAGAAAGTCGGACATTTCCGAATATCCTAGTTCCGACTAGTATGTAAACATGTCAATAATCCTACTAATTACTACACGTGCGAAACTACGTCACTTTTGTTTTGAGCCGACCTTGCCGTGGGCTTTGAACATGGCACCTGGCTCACCCCGGGAGGTAGTCCGGTTCCAAATCGAATGCAATCAACTCAGCCGCTGCTAAATACGCCTACACTGGCGCCCGGGCGGCATTAATCGAAATCCCTCACTGACAGCAGAGGACGTTTTTAATATTCGAAGCAGACCATTGGCTGCCTTCATCACGAGGGATATGTACGGAAGTTGTGATTGGTTCCAAGTTTAGCAATTCGCAAATTTGCCTGCGCAGATATTGTTAAAATATTGATTGAAAGTACCAACACATTTCACAGTAATCATAAAAACATTTCATTTTCATATACAAAAATCTGTATTTTCAGGATGGCCCACAATTTAGGTGGCAGCAAAGACAGTAGTCAAAGACATTACAATATGAAGACAGGCAGAAACTGCTTCTCCAATATAAAGCCCCGATCACGCTTGTATGCGATGCGGTGAAGACGTTAGCTAAACGTAGCTCATGCGCAGAAACATATTTTCGGGTCTAACGGTCGTCACGTGCCAAACTTCGTATGTGTATGCCGTCAAATCAAAGGCACTCCAATATAAAGTCGTTTCAGTATGTCACTTTACCGAGGTTGCAGTAATAACATGTTCAACTACTTAAGACATGGGCTCGAATCTAGGTTGTGCCTTTAGATTTCGAGAAAATTAACAACTAAGGAAGAATGGTCTGCTTTGTCTGCTAGCAAGCGTTCCCGGATGTCTCGCGATGTTGCGCCTCTGTTTTTTTTCTTTCTTTTTTCTTTTTTTTTTTTATTAACAAATATCAACAAAGAAAAGAGGAATAGTCACATGAAACATGCATTCAAACAAACTATTTACATTGCCAGGAATACTAAACAAACAAATCATATTCATGAATAATACAAGTTTTAATTGCCTTTTTGTTTTTCATTTTAGTTAAAGTGGTGCCATATTGTTTGAACTCATTTATAAAGTGAAAAAAGTTCGGTTTTGAATTAGACCATTTGCATTTGTGAATATGAAATTTACCTAGTATTATTAGCAGTTGAATTATAATTAATATCTTTATGTCAGAATTTCTGAAATAAATCATTATATGAAAACCATTAAATAGTACAACCGGTCCTATTTTTTTGTAACAAAATTATGTATGTCAATCCAAAACATTCTACTGTAAATACAGGCAAAAAAAAAAGCAAAATGGTCTCCTTCTCCATTCCACAGAAATCACAGTTATATTCAATATTTAGCTTGAATCTTTCCAAAACATGTTTCACAGGATAAATTCTATGTAACATTTTAAATGAAACTTCCTTTACTTTGTTACTGATACAATATTTGTTAGCAATTTTCCATGCTTTCCCCCATTGTATATCACCATAGATATATGACCAAAATAATCTTGCTGAGGTAATTGCAGTATCACAAACAATATTCCTAATCTGTTTATTACTACATTTATCTTTGATGTTAATATTGCCAATGAATATATTTTCATGTAAATCTATGTTACATCAACCACAGAGGAATTTAAAAGAGATACAACCCCCCTTGGAATCGCATCAAAAATAATTACATTCTTTCGGGGTTATTGAAATTTTAAACTTATCAAGAAATTCCCCATATGAGAGTAGATATCCATCCTTATTCAGTAACTGCCCAACCAAAATAATTTTATTCTCAAACCAGTTACGAAAAGAGACTTATTTTTAAATCGGATATCTTTGTTGTTCCATAAAAAGTATCTGTGAGGGGAAAAATTGTGTTTATACGCTAACATGCAAACTAAAATTGCCTGCTTATGGAATTTGGCCAACTTTACTGGGATTTTATCAATATCAAAATTACATCGAAGCAAAAATTCTAAACCACCAACAGAGTCAAATAAATACTTAGGGGAGACATTCCAAATACTGTTCTGGTTCTTAACATACTTCAGAATCCAATTTATTTTAAAAGTATTATTTAGAGCATTGAAATCTAAAACCTCAAGACCTCCTTGTTCTTGGGTATTAGTGAGAATATCTTTTCGTAGATAATGAGGCTTGTTCCTCCAAATAAAATTATAAAGAATCTTATCTAAGTCCTTTACAATTTTAGGGGGTAAGTCAAGTGATAACGAGACATAAACCGATCTGGATAACCCTTCAGCTTTGGATAATAAAACCCGACCGTATAACGAAATATCTCTCATCAACCAGAGGTTCAAATTCTTTGTTTTCTCAATAATGGGGTTATAGTTCAATTCACTCCTTTGTTTTTCATCCTTGCATATAACAATTCCAAGATAAGAAACCTTATCTTTAATTAGGATACCATATACATCTTGTAAAACAATGCTTGAGTGGAAATAAGACTGACTTATTGATATTAATTTTCAAACCCGAAACTAAGGAAAAGTCTTCAATACAGGAAACTGCTTTAGAAACCTCATTCCTGTCTCTTAAAAATATGGTGGTATCATCAACCAGTTGACAAAGTTTAAATTCCTTGCCAAGTGCTGAAACACCTTGAAAATTCCCTTTCTTGATATAAAGAGCCATAATTTGAGTAACCAATAAAAATAAAAATGGACTAAATGGGCAGCCCTGCCTAATGCCACGGCCAATATAAAATCTTTGGGATGTCCCGTGAGCTAATTTTACAGAGCTAGTACAACCACTATATAAAGTTTGGACTGCTTTAAAAAAAAAGTCACCAAACCCCAAAAAACGTATTGCTTTGAACAGAAACTCGTGTTCTACAGTGTCTAAAACTTTATAAAAATCAACAAACATAAGAAAACTATCATCAAGGATGAGGCCATTATAGTCAATTATATCTAAGATCAACCTGATGTTATTACTAATGTGTCAACCATGCATTAAACCAGATTGTCAATTATATGATGCAAGCCTTGTTTCAACCTCTTAGCAAATACAAGGGCAAATAATTTCCCATCATTATTCAACAGGCTAATGGGTCTCCAGTTGTCTATATAAAGAGTATTCTTATTAGGTTTGGGAAGAAAAGTAATTACACCTTGCTTTAAGGAAGCCGGTAACTCCCCTTTTTCTATTGATTCTTGAAACAAAGCAAGAATGAAAGGAATCAATTTATCATTGAATGCTTTATAAAACTTGCTTATTAAACCATCATTTCCAGGGGACCTATTGTCCTTAGGGCTTTTAATAGTCTTTTATCTCAATTTCAAATAACTCATCGCAAAAATCCCTGAAATCATTATCTATCTTCTTAGCAATGTTTGCTACATTGACTAAGAAAAGATCCATATATATTTTTTTATTTTTTTGTCTCTGGGTTTAGAAACTCTGTGACACACTTGTAGGTGATGTCATGGTGACGTTGGCTAGCTAAGGTCAAAGGTAGAAACATGTAGTGGTGGTAAAACTACCCAATTGTCATTCTCAAATCAAATCGTATTGGTCACATACACATATTTTGCACTTGAGTAAAAGTAAAGATACCTTTACAGAAAATGACTCAAGTAAAAGTGGAAGTCACCCAGTAAAAGACTACTTGAGTAAAAGTCTAAAAGTATTTGGTTTTAAATATACTTAAGTATCAAAAGTAAAAGTAAATCATTTCAAATTCCTTACATTAAGCAAACCAGACTGCACAATGTTCTTGTTTTTTAAATTTACGGATAACCTGGAGCACACTCAAACACTCAGACATAATTTACAAACAAAGCATTTGTGTTTAGTCAGTCCTTTTTTTATTATTATTTTTATTAACAACAAATCAATACAGGAAGTACATGTGGGAACACAAGTATATATAAATAATATTCAAAGGACAATTGGGCTAGGGGGGATAGGGGCGGGGCTGGGGGTGGGGCTAGGGGGTACAATATCACATTACACAAGGCCCTTAAGGGACATACATACACTTATTATTCTAACAGCTTTTTTGTTAGTAGAGTATTTAATTGTCTTAAAATACAGTTCAATTCATTTTTGTAAGGTAAGAAAATTTGGTGTTTTGTTTGTAAATTTACATTTGTGAATATGAAATTTGGCCAAAAGAATAATGAAATTAATTACATAAAAATGTTTCAGCTTATTTCTATCGTAGGTAAATAATCCAAGCAGTACATCTCTCCACTATAGTGTAAGATCTTCGTAAATGTGTTCAATTATAAATCTACTGATGTCTTGCCACAGTTTTCTTACATGAATACAATGCCAAAAAAGATGCAACACTGTTTCTGGGTGGTCATTACAAAAGGAGCAATTTGAGTTGATGTTTCCTTAAACTTCTTCATATAGTGGTTGGCAGGATAATATTTATGAATAATTTTAGAGGAAACTTACTTAATTTTGTTAACAAGTATGTATGTGTGTAGCAACATCCAAACTTTTTTCCAACAGATATTATCAATAAATTGATAAGAGAATTATCTAATAAAGGTAAATGAATCAATAAACCATGATGAATTATTAGTCATACAGCATGGTTAATGAATAATCAATGTAATGATCAATGTAGTGATCGATTGGTCTGATTAGTTCCAGAAAGTCCAGGAACCACTGGAGAGGGAAAGTAATGTGTGTGTGTATGCAATTAGTATAGAGAGCTACAGAAACAGATGGTAAAGGGAGTAAAACTTCAAAGAGTTCCTAACCTTGAGGGAAAGGAACAGGCTGAGCTAGGATGTGATAAACAGCGTGAGAAGTCAATGGGGGTTGCAGGTCACCAACAGTTTGTGTGTAAATGCATGTGCGTAAGTAAGCAAGAACTATAAAATGACTGTTTTGTTATCCTGACCTCAGAACGTTCTCTGAATAAAGCTACAGAAACCTTTTGCAGAAAGCTGAGTCCTTGCCTAATTATTTTAACCCATTGTCTTACAAACCTTGGGCATTAGTCAAGGCGAATTGATTATTGATTGTTATCATCAAGATATAAAATTCCTTTAACATAAATCCATTCCAATAAGGCATGACATAAGGTCATGGTCAAGGTCATAGATACATAAGGTCAAGGTCATAGATACAACATCCTGCTGAAACAAGGTTCGTATTGCTCCGTTGTTGAATGGACTAAAAGAGAAAAAATCGCTCCTACTGATGAGTCAACAGGGTCAACTGAAGGTAGGCTCTGAGGGTCAGGTCTTGACACGTTCCTGAATAATAAAGCAACACCTGAGGGAATGGCATCTAAAACAATTGCAAAATCTTTAGGTGTTACAGGGACCTTGTAAAATGATAAGAATTCCTTATAACTGAGTAAAAGACCCTCTGCATTTACCAGTTGGCTCACCAATAGGATATCATTTCGGAACCAATATTCTAAAAACAAAGAAGTATTTTTATACAATATATCCCGATTATTCCATATATAATATCTGTGTGGAGAAAAATTATGCTTATAAATGAAGGACCATGACAAGAAAACCTGCCGATGAAAAGCAGAAAGTTTTACTGGAACTTTGTCAATATTATAATTGCAAACCAACATGAAGTTAAGGCCACCAAAAGTAGAGAAGACATGATGAGGAATAAAATTCCACATAGAAGTGGGTCTTCTTTGGAATTGTTTTATCCAATTGATCTTAAAAGTATTATTTTAGGTAGTAAAGTCCAGAAAATTCAGCCCACCATTCTCATAAGTGTTCATTACAACAGTTTTCCTAATGTAATGGGTACGGTTTCTCCACAGAAAGTTGAAAAGCATTTGGTCTATCTCCTTGCTTATTTTACTGTCAAGATATAAAGATAGAGTGCCATATGTTAGTCTAGAGATACCTTTGGCCGTGGTTATTAGGACTCTTCCTTTTAAAGATAAGTCCCCCTATAGCCATTGATTTAGCTTCTTCTGGCTTTTTTTAATAAGAGGGTTAAAATTTAGTAAGCCTCTAGACTTTTGACCCTTTGTAATGGTTATGCCTAAATATGTAAGTTCTTCTTTTACTAGAATACCATAATATGAAGGTGTCACACAATCTTTGACAGCCATGAGTTCACATTTATTAATGTTATGAGATAGACCAGACGCTTTGGAAAACGATTGTATCACATTGATCGACATGGGAATTTGGTTAGCATCTTTCAGAAAAAGTGTACAGTTGTGGCCAAAAATTTGGAGAATGACACAAATATTAATTTTCACAAAGTCTGCTGCCTCAGTTTATATGATGGCAATTTGCATATACTCCAGAATGTTATGAAGAGTGATCAGATGAATTGCAATTAATTGCAAAGTCCCTCTTTGCCATGCAAATGAACTGAATCCCCCAAAAACATTTCCACTGCATTTCAGCCATGCCACAAAAGAACCAGCTGACATCATGTCAGTGATTCTCTCGTTAACACAGGTGTGAGTGTTGACGAGGACAAGGCTGGAGATCACTCTGTCATGCTGATTGAGTTTGAATAACAGACTGGAAGCTTCAAATGGAGGGTGGTGCTTGGAATCATTGTTTTTCCTCTGTCAACCTTGGTTACCTGTAAGGAAACACGTGACGTCATCATTGCTTTGCACAAAAAGGGCTTCACAGGCAAGGATATTGCTGCCAGTAAGATTACACCTAAATCAATCATTTATCGGATCATCAAGAACTTCAAGAAGAGCGATTCAATTGTTGTGAAGAAGGCTTCAGGGCGCCCAAGAAAGTCCAGCAAGTGCTAGGACCGTCTCCTAAAGTTGATTCAGCTGCGGGATCGGGGCACCACCAGTACAGAGCTTGCTCAGGAATGGCAGCAGGCAGGTGTGAGTGCATCTGCATGCACAGTGAGGTGAAGACTTTTGGAGGATGGCCTGGTGTCAAGAAGGGCAGCAAAGAAGCCACTTCTCTCCAGGAAAAACATCAGGGACAGACTGATTTTCTGCAAAAGGTACAGGGATTGTACTGCTGAGGACTGGGGTAAAGTCATTTTCTCTGATGAATCCCCTTTCCGATTGTTTGGGGCATCCGGAAAAAAGCTTGTCCGGAGAAGACAAGGTGAGTGCTACCATCAGTCCTGTGTCATGCCAACAGTAAAGCATCCTGAGACCATTCATGTGTGGGGTTGCTTCTCATTCAAGGGAGTGGGCTCACTCACAATTTTGCCTAAGAACACAGCCATGAATAAGGAATGGTACCAACACATCCTCCGAGAGCAAGTCCTCCCAACCATTTGGTGACGAACAATGCCTTTTCCAGCATGATGGAGCACCTTGCCATAAGGCAAAAGTGATAACTAAGTGGCTCGGGGAACAAAATATTGATATTTTGGGTCCATGGCCAAAATTCTGACCAACTCCAAGCATTGATTATGCAAGAATGGGCTGCCATCGGTCAGGATGTGGCCCAAAAGTTAATTGACAGCATGCCAGGTTGGATTGCAGAGGTCTTGTAAAAAGAAGGGTCAACACTGCAAATATTGACTCTTTGCATCAACTTCATGTAATTGTCAATGAAAGACTTTGACACTTATGAAATGCTTGTAATTATACTTCAGTATTCCATAGTAACATCTGACAAAAATATCTAAAGACACTGAAGCAGCAAACTTAGTGGAAATTAATATTTGTGTCATTCTCAAAACTTTTGGCTATGACTGTAGTATTGTCAGCCAGCTGGCTTATAATAATTTCTTTACCAGCTATGGAAATACCTTGTACAGGACTATAATTTAAAGAATTTGTAAGAAGTTGGGTGATCAATAAAAACAGGTACAGAGAGATAGGACAACCTTGCCTAATTCCTCTCTTTAACTCAAATCTAGGTGAGGTGCCATATTTCAATTTAATAGCGCTGTAACCATTTGTATAGAGAGTAGCCTTACAGAAAAAAATCCCCAAAGCCAAGTCTCTCAAGGGAGTAGAAGAGGAACAGATGCTCTACTGTGTCAAATGCATTATAAAAATCAAAAAAATAATATGAAGCTATCCTCGGTTAGTAGGTCTGAGTAGTCAAGTATGTCTAATACTAGTCTGATATTGTTAGAAATATGTCTGTTCCTCATAAAGACTGTGTTTCATCAATGATTGCGTCTAGGATTTATTTTAATTATTTTTGCAAGTAGTAAGGTTAATATCTTATAGTCATTATTAAGAAGACAAATTGGACGCAAGTTATCGATGAGCAGCACTTCTTTTTTAGGCTTAGGTAGCAGTGTTATTAACCCCCAACTCATTGTAAGAGGGAGAACATTGTTTTTAATACTCTCTAAAAAGACTTCAAATAGGAAGGGAGCTACTTATTCAGAAAATAATTTGTAAAATTCTGATTTAATTCCATCAACACCTGGTGATTTACTGTTCTTTAGATGTTTGATAGACACTATAATCTCTTCAACTTTGATTGGTTCATCACACTGTTTAGATTCTATATCACTGATAACGTGAACATTATTCAGTGAGTCAAAAAACATATCTGTGTAAGGTTCTGGGTGTAGCTGGTGCAGAAGTCAGGCCCAGGACAGCAGAGATGAGTAACACAATGAACTTTACTCAAAATATCCAAATACATGAAGTAATACCAAGCCCACAAACATCGGACCGAACTTACAATAAAACAATCACTCAGAAAAACCATGGGGAAAACAGAGGGTTAAATATTGAACATGTAATTGGGGAATTGAAACCAGGTGTGTAAAACAAAGACAAAACAAATGGAAAATGAAAAGTGGATCAGCGATGGCTAGAAGGCCGGTGACTTCGACTGCCGAACGCCGCCCGAACAAGGAGAGGGACCGACTTCGGCGGAAGTCGTGACAATCTGTGGATTCCTGACAGTACGTAGAGCTACACAATTTTCTGTAAAAATTGCTACAGAATTTAGCGATTCATTTTTGGTCATCTGTAATAACACCATCAATGTTTAACTTATGGATAGTGTTATTTGTAGTGAAATTTCTCAAGTCTAAAGAAATAGGATGAATTCTGTTCTCCCTCCTCAATCCATTTATTCCTAGATCTAATAAAGGCTCCTTCTGCTTTTAATCTATATATATATTATCCAGTTTATTTTGTAACTCAATCAGTTCCATCTTCTCCTCCCCCGAGAGGCCAGCTGGGGACCTCTGAGAAAGGGAAGTTATCTTAATGATCATCTTTTCCTCCTCAGCTCTTCTGGTCTTAGCAAGATTACTACCATATTTTCTAAGGTATTTGGACACCTCACATTTAAAGAGCTCCCAGTTCTTGCAATAAGATTTTTCTTCACAAGACCTTTCCCAAAAGTGTGAAAGCAGAATTTTAACCTCAAACTTAACTATATCATTATTTAATAATGAGCTATTTAGCTTCCAGTAGAATGCTTTACCAAGGTTAGTATAAGGGGTAAATATTTTGGGGTAAATATTTTGATATCAATGTAAAGGGCCCTATGGTCTGTGAGGGGAGTAGTACAAATATTTGTAGTAACACACTCACTATCGATACATTTGGATATAAGCCCAAAATCTATTCTGGATTGTCTGGAACCTGTTTGTTACTCCAAGTGAATGATCTGTCGGCCGGAAACCTCTCTCTCCATATATCAGTAAGATCAAACTTTTCCATAAAAAGTATTAAACCCAAACTCTGATTGGTTGGAGGCCACCTACCTGGGGGCCATCTATCAGTTGAATTATCTATAGTAATGTTAAAGTCCCCTCCTATCAATAATAACGAATTCAGAAATGTAGATATCCAATGAAGTATATGTTTCTCTACAGATTCAAGCTACTCATCATTCTCATGTTTGGTGTTGTACCTGTAGAAGTTTACAGTAATGAGCGTAATGTCATTGTAACTGATCACAAGACAAAGTGACCAAAGGGGTCACATTCCGAGTGTAGAATATTACCACCAAAGGTATTTTTCATTGTAGTGACACCAGCGGAGCGTTCAGATCCATGGGAAAGTCAAATATCGTTGCCCGACTGTGTCCTCCAGAAGTTGGCATCAGCCGAAATTGAGTGAGACTTGAAAAAAGCAAAAATCTTTTCGAAATTGTTTAGCAAATAAAAATAAGGCCTTGCGCTTCACATTGTTTCATAACCCCCTAGCATTAAGTCAAACTATAGACAAAGACAAAACAACAAAGATTATATAAAGTATAAACTGTAGTAGGATGAGTCAAAAACGCAGGAGCAGTGAACGTAAGCGATAAGGAAAAGAGATCTGCACAATTTAAGTCAACTTAAAGTGAAAATAGCTTATTCCATAAACTCTGAGCTAGATGTTATCCGGCTTTTGAAATTCAACTCAACTGAAAATTATGTTCAAGACCAAACCAAGGGTTCTTTGTAGTAAGAGAGACTAAAAACCCCCTTTAGTGTAATCAGGAACTATTCTGAGAAATAAAATATAAAACAATAATTTAAAAGGGTACCCACTATTTTAAGTGCATATAAAAACTGATCATACATTTTTTTAAATAAAAAATGTTTTACATATACATGTTCCTAAGACCTTTTTCACTTGGAAATAAGTATTAATAACTAAATAGAACAATAACTGTGTAAAGTCAGAGCAGACCTGTATGCCCTTTAAAACAGTATCTTAGTTACTGTATACATAAAAAATAAATACAACTTTTTGTGTTTAGTCAGTCCGCCAGATCAGGAGCAGTATGGATGATGGGGGATTTTGCCTTTAAGTGTGTGAATTAGACCATTTTCCTGTCCTGCTAAACATTTGAAATGTAACAAGTACTTTTGGGTGTCACGGAAAATGTAGAAATTACATTATTTTCTTTAGGAATTTAGTGGAGTAAAAGTAAAAGTTGTCAAAAATATAAATAGTAAAGTAAAGTACAGATACCCCCAGAAAACTACTTAAGTAGCACTTTCAAGTATTTTTACTGAAGTACTTTACACCACTGAAAACGCGTCACTGGGTCTAACGTCATCTCACGCCGAACTGCGCATGTGCATGAAATCAAATCTTGAGGCACTCCTTGCATATAAAGTTGTTTTTGACGAAAATTAAATTGTGTGTCTTTGTCACTTATACGAGGTTGTAGTAATAACATGTTCAACTACTTAAGACATTAGCTCAAATCTAGGTTGTGACTTCAGATTTTGAGAATATTAACAACTTTCATTGACTTCTCAAACCCCGGCCTGGTCTGTTTCGCAAGCGTTCGCGGAAATCTTGCAATGTTGCACCTCTGGGTTTAGAAACTCTGCAGTATCGTTCTGGAATATGTTGGGTAGGAAACCCGAGAGGCACCCCCAATACATTTTTTTTGGGGGGCACACGGGTAGCTTGGCCAGGCCAGGGAAGAGCCGTAAGCCAGCTACCCGTGACTACAGGGAGGTGCGTATGAGGTGGAGGGCGCCATGTTACGCTGCGGTACGCACCATCTCGACTATACGGACGCACAGCCCAGTCCGCCAGGTACCAGCCCCACGCATCAGGAGTCTAGTGCGTCAGCCCAGCCTCGCCAGTCGTAGGTCGCCAGAGCTGCCCGCCAGTCAACAGTCACCAGAGCTGCCCGCCAGTCAGCAGTCACCAGAGCTGCCCGCCAGTCAACAGTCACCAGAGCTGCTCGCCAGTCAACAGTCACCAGAGCTGCCCGCCAGTCAACAGTCACCAGTCACCAGAGCTGCCCGCCAGTCAACAGTCACCAGAGCTGCCCGCCAGTCAACAGTCACCAAACCTGCCCGCCAGTCAACAGTCACCAGAGCTGCCCACCAGTCAACAGTCACCAGAGCTGCCCGCCAGTCAACAGTCACCAGAGCTGCCCGCCAATCAGGAGTCACTAGAGCTGCCCGCCAGTCAGGAGTCACCAGAGCCGCCCGCTAGTCAGGAGCCGCCAGAGCCGCCCGCTAGTCAGAAGCTGCCAGAGTGGCCCGACTGCCCGGAACTGCCAGAGTGGCCAGACTGCCCGGTTCTGCCAGAGTGGCCAGACTGCCCGGTTCTGCCAGAGTGGCCCGACTGCCCGGTTCTGCCAGAGTGGCCCGACTGCCCGGTTCTGCCAGAGTGGCCCGACTGCCCGGTTCTGCCAGAGTGGCCAGACTGCCCGGTTCTGCCAGAGTGGTCAGACTGCCCGGTTCTGCCAGAGTGGCCAGACTGCCCTGATCTGCCAGAGGTGTCCGCCTGCACTGATCTGCCAGAGGGGTCCTCCTGTCCTCCGGTCCAGCCCGAGTGGCCCTCCTGCCCTCCGGTCCAGCCCGAGTGGCCCTCCTGTCCTCCGGCCCAGCCCGAGTGGCCCTCCTGCCCAGCGGCCCAGCCCGAGTGGCCCTCCTGCCCTCCGGCCCAGCCCGAGTGGCCCTCCTGCCCTCCGGCCCAGCCCGAGTGGCCCTCCTGCCTTCGGGTCCAGCCCGAGTGGCCCTCCTGCCCTCCGGCCCTCCGGCCCAGCCCGAGTGGCCCTCCTGCCCTCCGGCTCAGCCCGAGTGGCCCTCCTGTCCTCCGGCTCAGCCCGAGTGGCCCTCCTGCCCTCCGGCCCAGCCCGAGTGGCCCTCCTGCCCTCCGGCCCAGCCCAAGTGGCCCTCCTGTCCTCCGGCCCAGCCCGAGTGGCCTGCATGTCTTCCGACCCAGCCCGAGTGGCCCGTCTGCCCGGCGCAGCTATCAGCGCCACCAAAGTGGGCGACGCCGAAGGTGGAGCGAGGTCCACGTCCTGCACCTGAGCCACCTCTAGGATAGGTGGGTTGGGGAGGGAGGGTGTAGCACAGTGCCGTCGGTGACGGCAGCCACCCTCCCTTCCCTCCCTTATTGTTTATGGGTTTTTTGTTGGTGTTTTCTGTTGGTAGGTGCATTCCGGGGTCTGCACCTTGAGGGGGGGGTACTGTCACGTCCTGACCAGCAGATGGAGCTATTGTTTTAGTTTTGGGGTCAGGACGTGACAGTTTTGTGTATGGGAATGTTTGTGTTGTTGATTGGGACTTCCAATTGAAGGCAGGTGTGTTGAGTTGCCTTTGATTGGAAGTCCTATATAGGTGTGTGTGTTTTTCTTTGGGGTTGTGGGTGGTTGTTTTTGCACGCGTTTGTAGAGCCTGTAAAACTGTTGCTGCTGTCTTGTTTATTGTTTTTTCACCGTGGATGCTTTACTCTTTTTTGAATTAAATATGAGTATTCACATACCTGCTGCGCCTTGGTCCATTTCTGAAGACAGCCGTTACAGGTATACATATCTCCCTGGAATATTACATAATTTATGCAGCAGCATACAATATATTTTTGGACTCACCTTGTTGTGCTGTGCTTATTGAACAGGATGGTGGTGCGGCGGTCATTCGTGGGCAAATTTTGTCATCAGTCTGTCATTCTCTGGATTCATGGTGCTTTCAAGACAACTGGGAACTCTGAAAAAAACAAGGTCGAATCATGACCTTTTGGTCGGAGCTCTAGAAAGAGGCCAGAGTTCCCGACTTACAATTCCGAGTGTGATGACCGTTCAAAACGTATTTTCCCAGTCGGAGCTCATTTTTTCTCCCCGAGATCCCAGTTGTCTTGAACTCACTGAAGACAGATTTCCGAGTTTCCAGTTGTTTTGAGTGTGGCAGAAGTCATGCTGGATTGACATGGCCACAATGTTGAATGTTTATCTTTTTAAGCTTGGAAAAGAGACCCTGAAACCCAGACTTGGAACCACATAACCACTCCACTGAATAGCAGGCTAGTGATTGCATTGCAATGTTTGCAGTTAGCCGCTGATTCCTTCCAAACCACTCATTGTTGAATTTGTGATTTCCAACTTGTTGTGTAATGTTTATGTCCAATGGCCGATGAGCACCGATACATTTTATTTATAATTTCTCTGCATTATTTCTCTTTATATGACAAGGATTAAAAAGGATTTGCCAGTAGATTGTCGACTTGATTCATGATTACTGCTTGCTAAGATTTTGAAAGTATGATGTTGACATGATCAGTCCAATCAAAGCTATGGTAGATATAACGTGATTTGACGTCCTTTTATCTGTGGCCAATGACCTTGAGCCTTCTTGGATGGGCATTTCTAATGTAACTCTATGGCAGCACCCAAGGGGCCTGAATTTTCGAGCTCTACCCTTAG
The DNA here is from genome assembly GCF_901001165.1 of Salmo trutta. NCBI lineage: Eukaryota > Metazoa > Chordata > Actinopteri > Salmoniformes > Salmonidae > Salmo > Salmo trutta. The sequence continues at coordinate 40,269,213 of NC_042970.1, read as the reverse complement.
ATTTGGCGGTAACGTTGTGTCCCCATGAGTGAGAGAACACTGAGCCAATCACGGCGCAACTAGAGAACATTACCAACCCCTACGCTCCATATTTTACGCTGGCTGCCCCACCACCACAGAACACACACCTACTCATGGACACACCTACTCATTCAAGGGTTTTTCTTTATTTGACTATTTCCTACATTGTAGAGTAATAGTGAAGACATCAAAACTATGAAATTACATGTATGGAATCATGTAGTAACCAAACAAGTGTTAAAAAAACGAAATATATTTGAGATTCTTGAAAGTAGCCACCCTTTGCCTTGATTACAGCTTTGCACACTCTTGGCAGTCTCTCAACCAGCTTCATGAGGTAGTCAACTGGAATGCATTTCAATTAACAGGTGTGCCTTGTTAAAAGTGAATTTGTGGGATTTCTTTCCTTAATGCGTTTGAGCCAATCAGTTGTGTTGTGACAAGGTAGGGGTGGTATACAGAAGATGGCCCTATTTGGTAAAAGACCAAGTCCATATTATGGCAAGAACCGCTCATATAAGCAAAGATAAAGTAATAATGGACTGTCATTTAAGACATGAAGGTCAGTCAATCCGGAAGATTTGAAGAACTTTGAAAGTGCAGTCACAAAAACTATCAAGCGCTACGAAGAAACTGGCTTTCATGAGGACCGCCACAGGAAAGGAAGACCCAGAGTTACCTCTGCTGCAGAGGATAAGTTCATTAGAGTTACCAGCAGAATTCAATAACAGTGCTATTGTTTACTTGTTTGTCCCCTAAATCAGTGAGTGGACCTGAGTTCCAGTACATACGAGTAGGAGTGGGACATCGACTGGAAGCATTCTCCTCGAGAGTTCTAGGTGGGACTTTCTGTCATGCAGGGCTTTACCCTGACCTTTTTTATAAGGAGCACGTGTGCGTCTAATAAAGCTAGAATCCTTCATTTCTCTAGGCACACTGGTGCTCCTGAATAAAAATTTGCACAGCTAAATATTTATGCGCATATGCAAATAAAATGGTCGCACCGTAGAGCCTATGGTTGAATATTTTCCCGGTATTTACAAATGTTCCATCATGAGAATAAATAATTTCTCGCCAAAACCAGAAATGTCATTATAAAGCATATAAATATTTGTGGATTTGATTAGAGCTTTGCTCAGCATGAAAATTCAAGCCTGATGCTACCTGAGCCTGATGAGCCATACATTAAAGACATTTTATAAGCCCAAGCCCCAAAAAGTCCAAATGATTGTGCCTTTATCCAGCACATGGATAGCATGTTATGCACTACAGAAAACATAAAAGCCCATAGATGTAGCTATACTCTCCTGGGTAAATAAATGAAATAACCTCCAGTAGGCTAATCTTTTTGAGCGTGTATTGTATTATACTGGATTTACTCACCTCATTTAAACCATGAAGCTGGGAGAAAACATGCAATGCTGGTGCAGGACATGCGGCCGACAAAGTTACAAGTATAGGCTAGCGAATTTGATTTTAATTGTTAAATATAATAGGACCTATTTTATATTTAGTAGGCTGACGCATATATGCCTTTTATAATATTTCCCCTAATGTTGTGGGATGTGCGTATTACTTGTTCTCTATTGTTGCTTCATTCCTTCCTCGCTTTCAACAGTTAAATTAAACTAATCAATCAAATGTACTTATAAAGCCCTTTTTACATCAGCCGATGTCACAAAGTGCTATACAGAAACCCAGCCTAAATCCCCAAACAGCAAGCAATGCAAATGTAGAAGCACAATGTCTAGGAAAAACTCCCTAGAATGGCTGGAACCTAGAGGCTGGAACCTAGAGGCTGGAACCTAGAGGCTGGAACCTAGAGGCTGGAACCTAGAGCCTGGAACCTAGAGGCTGGAACCTAGAGGCTGGAACCTAGAGGCTGGAACCTAGAGGCTGGAACCTAGAGGCTGGAACCTAGAGGCTGGAACCTAGAGGCTGGAACCTGGCTCTGAGCGTTGATGATTGATCATGCAGATAGCAGAGAGAGAGGGCTGTAGAAAAGCCAGATTTAGACATCGCATGTAATTTAATAGTTCCATTTCATGTCATGCTGTTCAATTAAATAATTTATTATAATTTACTGATTACTCGCAATTATTTATCCCGGGAAAAGGGACTGGGTTTGGGCAGGAAATCTCAGTAACCCGGTTTCCGCTATTCAAACCTAGTAGAGCCCGGTCATGTCCTTTCCAAACAAAAAATAAAAAATGACTGCTTAGGGATGTGCTCATTTGAACCACATCGGGCCTCCATTACTTAATTGAATATTCAAAACATACAATATACTTGCAGTGAAGCCGCTCAACAACTACACACAGAAGCATCCAGGGTCAATGCCCTGCTCAAGGGCATGTTGACCGATCTACCACCAGGCCAAAAAACGTGAACCCAAACCCTCCACGATCACCCCCACAGTTCCCCGATAGCTGTCCCTCAACCATTCGGGGCGGCAGGTAGCCTAGTGGTTAGAGCGTTGGACTAGTAACCGGAAAGTTGCACGATCGAATCACCGAGCTGACAAGGTAAAAATCTGTCGTTCTGCCCCTGAACAAGGCAGTTAACCCACTGTTCCTAGGCTGTCATCAAAAATAAGAATTTGTTCTTAACTGACTTGCCTAGTTAAATAAAATAAAAATTGGAGGCCCCTCCCACAGTCCCCCCAGGAAGAAACATTAAAATACAATTAATTCCATTCCCCACCCCCAAGAACCCCTCCAATTTTTTTTTTTTTTTTTTACTTTTATCTTTGACCATCATTCTATATCTCACACAGAAACTCCACTCCCACTTGTCTCCAATTCCACATACCAACCCTCAGCTTCCCTCAGCCCATCCCATCTATCTCTGCTGGCCACCCACTTCGGGTTTCTACGCAAAACACATCTTTCAACAATGCTGTGATGTTTAACGTACAATTTCAATCTATCTAATCGAATAGAATCCACAGATTGCGAGTTGAAGATAAATACTTTTACTAAGAGTATTAGTATATTAGTAATTGACTGACCCGTTCTCTCCAGATCTCCTAACAGTACTATTTCTAGGGTCAATTTTAGATCAATGCTATGCATTTTCAGCCATTCCTGAACCTGTAACCAGAAACAGGCTACCTGAGGGCAATACCAAAATAAATGGTCTATTGATTATGTATCCTCACAACAAAATCTGCAGAGCTTCGATGATTTTATGCCCCAAATATTCAACATTTTGTTGATGGCAAGAATTCTATATAATAATTTTAGCTGAAAAGCACCAAGTCTTGAATCTTGCGTTGTTTTATATATCAACTCATACACCCTATACCATGGAATCGGTACATCAAAAATCTCTTCCCAACTATTTGGCACAGTTGTCAACATCCTGGTCCTCAAATGAAACTGGTATACTTTCCTATTTATGCTATTTTTATTCCACTGCCAGTTTTGATCCTTTATATTGGGCAGACAGACCAGTTCCCTACCTCCTCCCGCTGCCACCCGCCTCCTCCATTTTTGGGGCAATGCTGTAATTAATTGGTTGTACTCTTGGATTGAGCAGACCTTTCTGTACAATTCTGATAACTCCATGAAGGACATAGCTCAACCCTTCCGATTTACAATATAATTTAAGAAGAAAATACCCTTTTCAAACATCTTTCCCGTAAATACAAGTATTTTATCTACCAGCACATTTGAGTTCAGCCATAATATTTGTTGTAATATTTGTTCTATCTTTTCGAGGGGATGAAATTGAAATTGTAGCAAGCTCTGCAATGCTTGTTTGAAAAAGAGAGATACTTTTTGCAAAGTCTAATTTTCAATTAATCGAAAACGAGACATGGCAATCTGCACAAAGGCAAAAAGGCAATTTTTAAACAATGGATGAGCTTTTCTTAGTAATCTACTTGAGAACCATTTAGGGTTCAAATAAAACTTTTGAATGAGTGAAGCTTTTAGAGAGAGATTTAGTGCTTTTATATTTACTAATCTCAACCCACCCAATTCATATTCATTATATAGATAGGCATGTTTTATTTTGTCTGGTTTAGCGTCCCAGATAAAGCGAAATATTTTTTGCTCATATGATTTGAAAAACGAATCATCAGGAGTAGGCAGTGCCATAAGTAAGTGAGTAAACTGAGATATGACTAAGGAGTTAATCAGGGCAATTTGTCCATAAATAGACAGGTATTTACCTCTCCATGGTTGCAGGATCTTGTCTATTTTTACAAGTTTTCTATTGAAATTCATTGTAGAGAGCTTATTTATATATTTTGTGATATGAATACCGAGTATGTCTACTTCACCATCAACCCATTTTATAGGTAAACTGCAGGGTAATGTAAAAGTAGTATTTTTTAAGGATCCAATACGTAATATTGTACACATCATAATCAGGTTTTAGTGCAGAGAGTACAGAAAAGTTACCTAGATCTTCAATGAGACATTGCATGGATCTAGCTTGCAGACTTAATATAAAACTTGAGTCATCGGCCTACATGGACACCTTTGTTTTTAAGCCTTGGATTTCTAATCCTCTAATGTTGTTACTGGATCTGATTTTAATAGCTAGCAATTCGATGGCCATACGAATAGATATAGTGACAGCATACACCCTTGTTTAACTCCTCTTGACAATTCAAACCTCTCTGAGAAATAGCCATTATTTACTATTTTACACCTGGAGTTGCTATACATTATTTTTACCCATTTTAAAAGAGAATTACCAAAATTGAGAAAAAATCCAGGCATTTATAAATAAAATCCAGTCTTATTTTATCAAATGCCTTTTCAAAATCCGCTATAAATACCATTCCTGGCTTCTTATATGTTTCATGATGTTCTATTATTTCTAGTAGTTGTCATATATTATCTCCAATGTATCGACCATGTAAAAAAAACCTGTCTGTTCAGGATGAACAATACCTGGTAAAACCCTTTTAATTCTGAGTGCTATGGATTTTGCTAGTATTTTTGCATCACAACATTGAAGTGTAAGGGGCCTCCAGTTTTTTAGATAGACTGGGTCTTTATATTTGCCATCCGGGTCTTGTTTTAATAATAGAGAAATCAGACCTTCCTGCTGAGTACGTGACAAACTACCATTTCTATAGGAGTAGTTAAAACAATCTAACAATGGAGCTTTTAGTATATAAAAAAATACTTGATATATCTCTACCGGTATGCTAAAATAATTAGCTTCCTCTTTTAAAATATCATTCGGAGAATCATAGAAACTCCGTCTTCAGTAACGAGATTCTGCAAATTATTTTTGTTAGCGTTCCTGTATTGGAGATTCAGGAAGAATTTTTTGCATTTTTCTCCATATTCCATCCAGTTTGCTTTATTTTTGTAATAGATTACATTAGATCGTTCTTGAATAAGTTCCTCAAGTTCTTTTTGTTTTTCCTTTAACTTATTTTGTGTCTCTCTAGTATCGTTTTTATTGCTATCTACCTGTACTATTAGTTAATGGATTTCCCTTGTTAGTCTTGTCTCTAGCTAGAAAGTGCTTTTTTATTATTGATGAATGTTGAATTGAATGACCCCTGAAGGTACATTTAAAGGTATCCCAAACAGTAAGGGGATTTGCTGAACCTATATTATACTGGGAAAATTCTGTTATAAATTATTTTGTCTTAGTTAAAAATAAGTTGTCCTCCAGTAAACTTTGATTAAATTTCCAATATCCCCGTCCACGTGGAAAATCTATAAGAGTTATGTGAATGCCAATTAGATGATGATCCGATCGCATTCTGTCTCCTATTAAAACTTTTTTAACCTTTGATGCAAGAGAGAAAGCGACAAGAAAGTAGTCAAGACGACTAGCTTGATTAAGTCTCTGCCATGTATATCTCATTAGGTCGGGGTTTTTTAGTGTCCAAATATCCACTATTTCTAATGTGTCCATAATATTTGTGACATCTTTAAGGGCACGGTAATGATAGTTTGTAGAGTGATTACCTTTACGGTCCATTGAGGTACTTAACACTGTGTTATAGTCTCCTACCATAATGATTAGATCATTTTTTGCTTGTAAGTTCTATGAATTGGTATAAATGTTTTCGATGAAGTGTGGATCATCCTGATTTGGACCGTATAGATTAATGAGCCAAATCTCTTTTTCGTCCACTTTCATATTCAAAAGAATCCACCTTCCATTTGGGAATCATTCCTGACTATTTGCACATTCAGATCGAAAGTTTTGTTAATTAATATCATCACACCCTTTGAGTTCCTTTATCCATGACAGAAAATTATTTCACCACCCCATTCCCTTTTCCACTCGACTTCGTCTAAGGATGTAGAGTGAGTTTCCTGTAAACAGTATATATTATATTCTTTTACTTTTAGCCATGTAAAGACTGATCTTCTTTTTTATAATCTGCTAAACCATTACAATTATAACTGGCTATACTTATTTTACCTCTTACCATAACTAGATACTATTCTCAGTCTAAATTTACCATAATTAGGGCTCGTAAGGTTACTGCCATCAGAGGTATTATGAAGGTCAAAACTAGAGCTTTCAAATGTCTAATATTTAGAATTCAAGAAATAGGTTATAGCAATATTTGTTTTATTCCCTTGCCTGTGAGCCAATGCCACAGATTTTAGAAAATTGAGACAAGGTATTATGTGTGTAGCAAATCTGAGTAGGTTGATGTGTATGATATTGGATGTGATATAGTGAGAGTGTGTACGATGTCTGTATAAGAGTAAGACTATAATGTGTGATGTCCAAATAAATAATAACTTAAAATAAATAATAAATAAATAATAACTGATTGAGTGTCTATGTGTGTAACATGTAGTGCGTATAGCCTTAATATTCATGATGATAATATTCATGATGATAATTGTAATCCATCTCGTATCACCATCATAGTTGCATCATAATTACCTTTAATATAATTGAAAACACATCCCAGCATTTCCATAGCAATTGACGTTTCACATGATCATGAAAGAGACCTTGCATTACTCTAGAGACGGCTTCACTACAGTACAAATGTATTCCATACAATATGTTATTATTCCCCAATGCCCCTATTCTGATATCTTCCCCTTGCTTGTTGTAAACATATATAAACTTGTAGACAAATACATGAAAAAGATAGACAAACAATAAACACATTAAATTATAAAACAGTTCTTGACAACAGAGAGAGAGGGAGAGGAGAAAGAGAGAGTGAGAGCGAGATCAGGTGTGTGTGTGTGTGTATGTGTAAGTCCATATGTATAAGCAAGCATGTAATTGAGTACGTGTGTGTTCCTATCCACTTCATAATGTTCAGATATTTTTACAGTTCCCATACCTTTTTTTTCGTAACCTGAAGTCCCTCGGGCCGCCATTACCGCACTGATGAAGTTTTCACTTTTCGTGTGATGTTTGAGGCTGTAAATCATCATGACATCTGTTTTTCCTCAGTTCTAGGTGTTGGCCAGGCAAACAAGGCTTTGACTGATCTCTACAGATCTCATGTCACTAGAGTAAGCATTCCTCTCTATTTATGTTACATGTAAAAGAGTATGCAGTTTATTGGAGGTGGAAAATCCATATGGCATTGTTGTGACACAATGCTGAGATTGCCAAGATGCATTTATTTTTTTACTTTTAATTTATTCAGGATTATACATTGGAGGGGGAATTCGGGATGGCCACAGACAATTTCTCTCACACAGGCCGCCTCATAGAGAGAACCACATATGGTAGTTACAGCGCTTTCTTTTTTTGTCTTCCACCTTACTGAAAGAAATACTCTATAAACACCTTATCTTGACTGCATTGCAACCCTTGACGTGCCTTCCAGATCACATCACACGGGACAAGCTGGAGAAAGTCCTGGCCATGATGCAGGGATCCAATCAGAAGGCCTTGCTCACGTACGTCCGCCATTCATTCTAGTTCTGTGGTCCACCTCTTATCCCTCTCTGTCCACCTTACTCTATCTACTCACTGAGCCACGGCATAGCAGTTAGAGCATTCCCATAGACCTGTACCAATTCAATCCCATTACTTACCACACTAGTGATATACAGTGTCTTCGGAAGATGGGAGAACCTTCCAGAAGGACAACCATCTCTGTAGCACTCCACCAATCAAGCCTTTATGGTAGAGTGGCCAGACAGAAGCCACTCCTCAGTAAAAGGCACATGACAGCCCGCTTGGAGTTTGCCAAAAAACACCTAAAGACCCTCAGACCATGTGAAACAAGATTCTCTGGTCTGATGAAACCAAGATGGAACTTTTTGGCCTGAATGCCAAGCGTCACGTCTGGAGGAAACCTGGCACCATCCCTACGATGAAGCATGGTGGTGGCAAAATTATGCTGTGGGGATGTTTTTCAGTGGCAGGGACTGGGAGACTAGTCAAGAACGAGGCAAAGATAAACGAAGCAAAGTACAGAGAGATCATTGAAAGAAAAACTGCTACAGAGCTCTCAGAACCTCAGACTGAGGTGAAGGTTCACCTTCCAACAGGACAACGACCCAAAGTACACAGCCAAAACAACTTCGGGACAAGTCTCTGAATGTCATTGAGGGGCCCAGCCAGAGCCCAGACTTGAACCCAATCTAACATCTTTGGAGAGACCTGAAAATAGCTGTGCAGCGACGCTCCCCATCCAACCTGACAGAGCTTGAGAGGATCTGCAGAGAAGAATGGGAGATTCTCTCCAAATACAGGTGTGCCAAGCTTGTAACGTCATACCTAAGAAGACGCGAGGCTGTAATCGCTGCCAAAGGTGCTACAGCAAAGTATTGTGTAAAGGGTCTGAATACTTCATGTTTAATTTAGTCTTTTTTTTATTAGCAAAAATGTCTAAACCTGTTTTTGCTTTGTCATTATGGGGTATTGTGTGTAGATTGGGGGGGGGACTATTTTAATCATTTTTATAATAAGGTGTAATCTCTAAAAATGTGGATTAAGTCAAAGGGTCTGAATACTTCCCGAAGGCACAGTTGTCAGTGCCAGCTCAAGCTTATTTGTAATTTTGCTATACCTAGTGTGCAGAGCAGTGTAGGATAACTGTGTTTGTTCTGGCAGGTACTCTAAGGTGGACATGAACACCCAGGAGGCCTATGAGCTGGCTGCGAAGGGGAAACTCCGTCCCCATGGGAAATCTCCCCCTATTATGACAGGCCTGCGTTTATTACACTTCCAACCACCCCACTTTACCTTGGGTAAGTATTTCACCTGTACTGTACAATAACCTCCTGGATAGACACTTGCTCACACACATGGCTACAGAGACACAGGGCAACACTCATACATGCAATAGGATTTGGCACGTCTCTTTTTAACTGATAAATTGCAACAGACACCTTAATGTTGCACTCGATATGTATTAGATATTCTGTAATAGTTTGCTAATTCCATTTTTCACATTACATTAATCAGAGGTGCAGTGTTTGAATGAAACCCAGCGATACCTGTGCAGAATCTTGCATGAGGTGGGCTTGGAGCTCCGCAGCACGGCAGTATGTAAAGGAGTGTGCCGCACGCGAGACGGACCCTTCACGGTACAGCACGCTTTGACCCGCCAACACTGGACTGCCCCTGGTGTCATACAGGCCATCCAACAGTCCAGGAAGGCAACAAAAATCCAAGAGCACACAGCTAGGGGAGGATACAGGAACAGCCAGGCGAAGACAGGAAATAGAGGAAGAAGCAGCAGTCACTGGTGATTACCACCGGTTACACTTGGTATTGACCTCAAAAGCATTTGGCTCTTGATGTCCTTGGGATTAGATATCCTTGAAAGAAAGCTACACGAGCTGCAAAATAGACTGGGTTTAGTCAATCAATGCAGATGTGGAAAGACTGAGCTATTTTTCATGTGCAATGTCTCTGCTTTTTTTCTGACAATGTAAAATGTGTGACCTCTTTATGTTTGTGTATCAATGTGTTTATTCATCTTATAAATTAAATAATATTCTAACTGTGATGATATATGATATCAAAATACACTTTACCAACCAAGAAATACCAGAATGATCTACACTACTTCCAAGTCAACACTAGATGGCAGCACAAGACAAATTTGATTAGCCATATTTCAGAAATCATGTTTTAGCAATCTGTGTAATTTTGCAACCAAACTCCGGATTATAAAACATTTATGCAAAGGATTAACACACAAAAACAAGACATTCATTATAGTAATGCATTCTCAAATGGAACCCTTCCTTAGCAAGAGATTCCGTGCACATATTTTAGTTGCTGCACATGACCGCCGTCAGTAAGGCCCGTGCTATCCGGGATCTCTCTGTGTGCACAAATTTGTTAATATCCCTGTTGGTGAGCATTTCTCCTTTGCCAAGATAATCACCTGACAGGTGTGGCATATCAAGAAGTTGATCAAACAGTATGATCATTACACAGGTGCACCTTGTGCTGGGGGACAATATAAGACCACTTTAAAATGTGCAGTTTTGTCACACAAGACAATGCCACAGATGTCTCAAGTTTTGAGGGAGTGTGTAATTGGCACGCTGACTGCAGGAATGTCCACTTGAGTTTTTGCCAGAGATATGAAAGTTCATTTCTCTACCATAAACTGCCTCCAACGTCATTTTAGAGAATTTGGCAGTACGTCCAACCAGCCTCACAACCGCAGACCACGTGTAACCACGCCAGCTCAGGACCTCCACATCCGGCTTCTTTACCTGTGGGATCGTCTGAGGCGGGGTGGGGCGTGCTGAGGAGTACAGTTGAAGTCAGAAGTTTTCCTACACCTTAGCCAAATACATTTAAACTCAGTTTTTCACAATTCCTGACATTTAATCCTAGTAAAATTCACTGTCCTAGGTCAGTTAGGATCACCACTTTATTTTAAGAATGTGAATGGGTCAGAAGTTTACATACACTCAATTAGTATTTGGTAGCATTGCCTTTAAATTGTTTAACTTGGGTCAAACGTTTTGGGTTGCCTTTCTCCAAGCTTCCCACAATAAGTTGGGTGAATTTTGGCCCATTCCTCCTGACAGAGCTGGTGTAACTGAGTCAGGTTCGTAGGCCTCCTTGCTCACACACGCTTTTTCAGTTCTGCCCACACATTTTCTATAGGATTAAGGTCAGGGCTTTGTGATGGCCACTCCAATACCTTGACTTTGTTGTCCTTAAGCCATTTTGCCTCAACTTTGGAAGTATGCTTGGGGTCATTGTCCATTTGGAAGACCCCTTTGCGACCAAGCTGTAACTTGTTGCTTCAATATATCCACATAATTTTCCTCCTCATGATGGCATCTTTTTGTTAAGCACACCAGTCCCTCCTGCAGCAAAGCTCCCCCACAACATGATGCTGCCACCCCCGTGCTTCACGGATTGGATGGTGTTCTTCGGCTTGCAAGCCTCGCCCTTTTTCCTCCAAATATAACGATGGTCATTATGGCCAAACAGTTCTATTTTTGTTTCATCAGACCAGAGGACATTTCTCCAAAAAGTATGATCTTTGTCCCCATGTGCAGTTGCAAACTGTAGTGGCTTCTTCCTTGCTGAGCGGCCTTTCAGGTTACATCGATATAGGACTCGTTTTACTGTGGATATAGATACTTTTGTACCTGTTTCCTCCAGCATCTTCACAAGGTTCTTTGCTGTTGTTTTGGGATTGATTTACACTTATCTCACCAAAGTACCTTCCTCTCTAGGAGACAAAACTCGTCTCCTTCCTGAGCTGTATGACGGCTGCATATTCCCATGGTGTTTATAGTTGCGTACTATTGTTTGTACAGATGAACGTGGTACCTTCAGGCGTTTGGAAATTGCTCCTAAGGATGAACCAGACTTGTGGAGGTCTACAATTTTTTTCTGAGGTCTTGGCTGATTTCTTTTCATTTTCCCGTGATGTCAAGCAAAGAGGCACTGAGTTTTAGGGTAGGCCTTGAAATACATCCACAGGTACACCTCCAATTGACTCAAATTATGTCAATTAGCCTATCAGAAGCTTCTAAAGCCATGACATCATTTTCTGGAATTTTCCAAGTTGTTTAAAGGCACAGTCAACTTTGGCCTGGTGGATGGGGGTGGTCCAGGACTAGAGAAAAGTGGTGTCCCAGCCATCAGCGTAGCTCACATTGGGAACCACTATGTCTATGACTACCTGACCTCTCAGTCGCTAGGCCTCCATGGGTACTTGCTGGGCAGACAGGGCAGGGATAAATACCCTGATGCACCCCACAGCATCGATTAAAGACCCCGTAGGAGCTACCTGCATGTCTCCAGAACGACATGGACTAAATGCTATTTATTACCCAAGTAAACTCAGGCCGGGATTCAAACAAACCGCACCAACATCGCCCTGCTCTTGACTTCATTTTGTTTTCAGAGTTGATTTACTAGTTTTTATTTAGTTTCAGTTTGATAAAAACATTTCTATTTCATTTTTTTATTATTTAGTTTCAGGTTTAGTGTTAGGCACAGAAAGTAGCCTATGCGTGGGAGGTTAGGAGCCATTTGTGTGTTGTAGGCATATAGTTTGTTTGTTTGGGATGTCACTTCCTGCCACTGGGGAAGAAGTAATACATACGGTGATGGGCCAGGACATAGGTTTGGTTAGATTTAATTTATAAATCAATCCTATTGTGACTTGGATTTAAAAGAATAAGCACCTAGACTGGTGCAAGAAATAGGATGGAAGGAAACTCTTGCCCATGTTTACACCAATCCAATGTTTTTTAACTTCAGTAGTAGATGTAAGAAGAATCAAGTACCTTTACCTTTATTTGACAGAAAGAAAGAGGGAAAACCTACAAATGAAGTCATGGCACATCTGACATGATATGCTTATGTATCACTGACTAACCCCTTCAAATAGGTTTAATAAAATCAGCTGCAACAACAAAAACATATATCAGTTCCCAGGCAGCCAGCTTGTGTGTGTGTTCTGGTTTATCTTAAAGAAGACGGTATTCCAGAGAGGTGGTCGTTCGGTTTCTCAAGCCTGATGAAAGTGGTCCACAGACAGAGAATATTCTCTCTAAGAGCACTTGGGATGCAGGGGCAGAAACCAGATCCAGTGCCACACAGCACAGCTTTGGATCAAATCAAATGGTTAAAGGCTTGTAAGTAAGAGTTTCACGGTAAGGTCTACACTTGTTGTATTCGGCGCATGTGACAAATAAAGTTTGATTTGATTTGATCAACAGCCATCCTTGCCTGCCAGAACTGGAGGTGACTCTGTAAACATGCCACCCTTTACCTATTCCAGGTATTTCCTCACTTCACACCCGAGCACTTAATGCTCTCTGCCAGGTTGACCCTCCGGCTGGACAGTGACCTCATACACAATCTTCAATGTACGGAATCTATATTTCTGAAGCACTGTGGTCGAGATGCTTGCTGCATTCATCATCCTGGCATCTTCCTATGGTCCTGCTGCTCCACGGCTGTACTCTCTGATTTGCTGAAGTATAAAAGACTCTGCTTCCCTCATCAGTGGCTCCATCTCTGTTGAGCAAGGTACCAGAGACACACTTGGGTCCATTAGGCAAGCTGCATGTGAGAAGTGCTCACACAGTGACTTCAGGAGGACCTGTGGCAACTGTTTTGTCTAGTGTGCCTCAAGGTTGAGAAGGCACGGCACCACATCAGACAGCGACTGTCAGTTTGAAGTTGGTCAGTGTGAATTGTGAATGGCTCCAGCAACTTCACGAGCTGCTCTAGCTTGGCCCAGCCATGCTCTGTGCTCGCCCTCTGATTTCTTCCCTGTTAGCTAGTGATAGCTAGTGATAGGGATCCACAAACTAGGCCTCTTTGAAACATCGCCATCTACAGGCAGCATTAGAAAAAAAAGCTTAAATCCCCAGAAGTTTAGGAGAAAAAACTCAAACTAAGCATAATCTATGCTGTTTTTTATTTTATATGAGTTAGTTTTGCAGCAAAAGGTAATAGTTTCAGTATAGTTTTAGTTTTCCAAATGTTTTTTGTTTTTATTTCAGTTTACTAAATTGTTTTTAAAACTGTAGTTTTTATTTTAGTTTCAGTTTTTGTTTTCTATAATAACCTTGCTTACTATTGATGTTAGTGAAACCAGCCCCAAAACCATTAACATATTACCACTTTTAGATGATTTAAAAATGCCCTTCGTATGTATTTGGACAGTGAAGCAAAACTTTTAAATGTGGCTCTAAACTCCAGCATTTTGGATTTGAGATTAAATGTTTTACATGAGGTGGCAGTACGGTACAGTGGGGTAAGTTGAGCCAAAGGGGTAAATTGAGCCATCCTTGTTTCTAGGAAACCATATAACATTTTTAGACTTTCACCAAAAATTCCTAATTTCTTGGAGTCTGTGAAGGAAGAAACCACATGGAAAGTGTGGTAAGCAAGTTAGGTCCAAAAACAGATTTTCACCAAGTCATATAAATGTATTGCATTAGAGGTTTCATGATGCTTGAATCTAAACCAAAGTAGATACTTTTAAGATTGTTCTATACATCAATTGGGGTCTCTATAAGCTTCAATATGAGGTCCTAAACCTAGCATGAAAGTGCATCATTGTATCTTTATGGGTTAAATATAGTCAAAATGTTCACCTTGGGGTAAGTTGAGCCAATGGCAAGTTGAGCAAATGTAAGTGTTTTCTTCCCAAGTGTAATGCAAGGCATTATTGCTGTGATATGAGGTAAGAACAGGGCCTGGCCTATGTTAACAGTGTTCAAAAAAACTTCCAAAGTGTTTGTTATGTGTTAAGCCTGTGCTAAAAGAGATGGTTAAAATGATTAAAATACAAAAAAATAATTATGATTGTGTTGAATTGTGTTTGGGAAATAAAGATAGACATGGTTTTTAAAAGGTGGTAATATTTTATTCAGTACAGAAATTTGTAGGAGGTTTAGCTTACCATCAACTTAACCTGGAGTAACCCATAACATGATGCAGCCACCAGTATGGTTGAAAATATGAAGAGTGGTACTCAGTAATGTGTTCTATTGGATTTGCCCCAAACATAAACCTTTGAATTCACTATTATTGCACACAGAGTGAGTCCATTCAACGTAGCAAAGTTTTACTCCTGAACTTATTTAGGCTTGCCATAACAAAGTGGTTGAATACTTATTGACTCAAGACATTTCAGCTTTGAATGTTTTATTAATTTGTAGAACATTAGAAAAACATAATTTCACTGTAACATTATGGGTTATTGTGTGTTGGCCAGGCTGTAACACAACAAAATGTGGAAGAAGTCAACAGGTGTGAATAATTTCTGAAGGCACTAAATGTCTAGCGCTCCCGAGTGGCGAAGCGGTCTAAAGCACTGCATCTCAGTGCACGAGGCATCACTACAGTCCCCGGTTTGATTCCAGGTTGTATCACATCCGGCCCTGATTGGGAGTCCCATAGGGCTGCGCACAATTGGCCCAGCGTCGCCGGGGTAGGCCGTCATTGTAATTAAGAATTTGTTCTTGCCTGGTTAAATAAAAAAAGTCAAACAAACAACAATAATTGCGAAGTTAAACAAACCATACACCTTGTTAACGGAAGTCCTTGTGAATAGAGTGGTATGGTTTATTTAACTTTGCAATTATTGTTTTTTGGTGAATGATGACTGGAGTAATTTTCTTTCTAAGTGAGTCGATAAGATGCAGATAATGCCATGATTAAGAAAAACAATGCATCATGAATAAAGTTACAGAGGTTACAACAAAACATGCTAATCTCTCACCAATACCAGTAACAGGGGAGAGTGGGGGGGTTTGTTATGATATTTTTCCCTCCTTCTCACTTTTTATCATTCACAATTAATTCATGATTATGCATAATAATGGTATCTTCCACATGAATTTAGACATGTTCAAAAACATTCTATTCTTACTTACAATAAAAGTGGCTCCAAAAGGCCACACTACATTATTCACCATTCCCTTCCTATTGGGCAAAACATAATCTGAAACACAACCAAAACAAGCTGTGAATGCATCCAAAATGTGTATAAAGTCACAAGCTTTACGTAGTCAACGTGTGCTAGGAATATGGGACCAAATACTAAACGTTTTACTACTTTAATACACTATAAGTGAATTTGTCCAAATACTTAAGTATTTTACATTTGAAGAAGTCATGACTTCTAAACTGTAAAACAGACATGTATTTAAAAAAATATATCAAATTAAAGATGACATTCTGTAGTGTCGCCTCAAATGAAACATTTGATCTCAAACCCAAAATGCTGGAGTATAGAGACCAATTAAAATGTTTAGCTTCACTGTCCAAATACATTCTGAATAATATATCTAACATTTTCCGAATACATTTTCTGTCAAGTTGTTGTGACAGCCTCCAATAAATGGATTATGTTCAATAAATACAAATGTCTGTTCTGCAGCCAGTCCTGCTTTCATCTACCAATGACGATATTTCATCACAGTCGATCTCCTTTCTTAGTGCTCTGCAGCTCATATTGGCACACTTCAGCTCATATCACATGTATCATCAATCATATAACCCAACTGCATAATGGAAAATAAGAACAGTCACCATTACTTTTGTGTTTACAATAAGAAAGACATCTCTATCATGCTTACAGGCCTGGCTACAGCCCATGTGTCACACTTGGGATGGATCAGAACTTACAAAACATGCAAACCCCCTAAACCCTCTAATTCAATGCCATGGACATGCTCCTTATCATTCCAATGCAGACTTTAAATCCAACCACAAAATGTGTGCCTGCAGGGTGTGTTAATTGGCATGTAAGTGTGCCAAACTGCCTGGCGAGAGGAGGGAGGAGTTTGACGTTATGACATTGTAAGAGGGAGTGGATCATTACACAGCCCACTGGAGCACATGCATTATAATGAATCTGCTGTGAACTACAGTACCATTGTTGGTCAACGCTTACTGGGAAAGTAGTTAGTCTGTGGACTGGAATCCCTTCTCCCAGATTAGATTGCGTGAGATTCTTCCCTATACACTGAGCTTACAAAACTCTAAGAACACCTTCCTAATATTGAGTTGCACCCCCCCCCCCTTTTGCCCTCAGAACAGGCTCAATTCGTTGGGGCATGGACTCTAAATGGACACCGATGCTTCCCACAGTTGTGTCAAGTTAGCTGGATGTCCTTTGGGTGGTGGACTTTAACCGGTCTCCTCCCCTTCACTGATTGAAGTGGATTTAACAAGTGACATCAATAAGGGATCATAGCTTTCACCTGGATTCACCTTGTCAGTCTATGTCATGGAAAGAGCAGGTGTTCATAATGTTTTGTACACTCAGCGTGTACTGCGTCAATGGAAGAGTTAAGCCGTTACTGCGAGAACAGTAGATCCGTTTAAAAAAAAAAATAATTACAAAGACCATCTATGTTTATGTTGAGTGCAGATGTCATTGGGTGTTTTATTTAATGATGATTATGTGTTTGAGCACAATCAACAAAGATGTCCGAGGGGGAGAGAGAGAGAGCATGGGCCCAGGAGGCTGGAAAGCCAGGTGGGGAAGTAGGAGCTTGATCACTTAACCCTAATACCCAAATACTCTTACTTCTAGCCTAGCCATCTGCTCCGAGGCAGATAATGGGAATGTTGGGTTAGGATCAGAAAGGAGAGGACAGGGGAGCAAGCCAAAAATGAAATCAGACTGTCCCGAGGGGTATACTACGATGCAAGCTAGTTCTACTCAGGGTTTTCTAATGCTAGCCAGCTTGTAGTTAGCTTCACATTCCAGTTTAGGCTTTATCTATATTACAACAGTGAATATTGCTAGTCCGCCTGCCGTTAACTCTAGCAGGCTTGTAACTGCACATGCATGTCGCACACCAAACTCTTCATTGAGACAATGCTGAAACGTCAATCAATGGTCGAGTCAATGCCACATTTCCATTTGTGCCGAAATCAAAATGAAAGAAAAGTTGTCATGCAAATTCCGCAGGCTATGGTGTGAAATAGGCTTGTAGAAGGGCCGTCTTTATTTTATCACGTTATTGCAGTCTTTGTTGTGCTATTGTAGGGCGGCCCAGCCCCCGAAGTGACTCATCAACACTATATGCAAAATCATTTGTCTTCTCAGGAATTCAGCATTCTCTACTATGCAGAGATGTTGGGATTTAGAGAGGGGCCGACCGTCTCGAGTATACTTGCAGCATAAAGTAGATTAGGAGCTTTCTCCTAAAATGTAGGATGTTGATTATGTGACGATAATTGGTTAATTATTTCTTCCCTTGCAACTCAATCATTTCTACATCCATTTGTGATGGCGATGTAGGTTACTTTTGAGAATGTGCTTTCTTATGTATACAGACTGCTAGACAAAAGGAAATGGCGCCTGTTACATAATATTTGCGTAGTGCATATGGCTAAGTCCATCTGTATGTATAGATGTGCGTGTGCTATGAGTCAAGTCATTGCCTTGTTTCTAACAAAATGGCCGTAGAACCTTCACCACTGGTATGCTAATGTTGGGTGCTGTATACTGAGATGCTAATACATTTCATTTTCAATTTGCTTGTGAAACCAGTTGCCCTAAAGTCATGATTTAACTTCAGGAATTGTTCTTGATTATTTCAAAAGTCTGGTTCTTTAGTTTATTTTCTCATTTTCAAGGCTATTCCATTTTCTCTCAAAGGGAGGAGAGTTTTTCATTTCAAATATTCTGTTTTATATGATGCAGTGAGCTTTGATGTATTTGATATTAATCTGACTGTTTTGATAAAACTACATCTGAAGTTGCTATTGATCAATCCAATCAGATAAACAGACTATTGTATGTTCAGTGAAATGGGAATTAATCTGTGATTTTGCAATGTACCTTCAGCTCTGTGTTTTGATCTCACGGGAAGAACAGACCATTCCTTCTCTAGCTTGCTTGCAGAAAGGTGTTCCCTAAGGACATTTGCATGTCTAAAGCAGAATACAATGGTACCCGCCAAATGGACACCCCTGAAGTGATGCTGCTAGAACCATGAACTGCTGGTCTGAAGATTGTCTAGTGACTACAGTGCTGGCCGTCCGGTTTTGAACACTTATCTGATGCAGAATCAGATCTGTTCAAGGGAGGATTTTGTAGGGCGGCCTAGCACCCGAAGTGACTTATCAAAACTCTATGCAAAAGGATTTATTGTCTTCTCAGGAATTCAGCCTTCTCTGTGTTGATCTCACCATCCCCCATTCTGTAAAGGAATAGGTGTTGTTGTCTTTTCATCCTGTACTGTATGTCTGATATCTGATTGGAGGTTAACTTTACAGTAATGCTATTGGTCAACGACTCAGATTTTGAATCCAAACAACTCAGATGTTTTAAAGGGTCTTAGATTCATTGTCTCTTTCTATTTTTGTCCCTGACCTGCGCTGGTGAGATACCTACACTCTTGGGGGCATGGATACCTACACTCAGGGACTCTTGGGGCATGGCATTTCAGGCTATGACCTCCCTCTCTCCCCCTTTCAAGGGCTTTATTGGCATGGGAAACATATGTTAACATTGCCATTACAAGTGAAGTAGATAATAAACAAAAGTTGAATAAACAATACAAATTAACAGTAAACATTACACACACAGAAGTTCCAAAATAATAAATACATTTCAAAAGTCATTATGTCTATATACAGTGTTGTAACGATGTGCAAATAGTTAAAGTACAAAAGGGAAAATAAATAAACATGAGTTGTATTTACAATGGTGTTTGTTCTTTACTGGTTGCCCTTTACTTGTGGCAACAGGTCACAAATCTTTTTGCTGTGACAGCACACTGTGGTATTTCACACAGTAGATATGGGAGTTTATCAAAATTGGGTTTGTTTTAAATTTTTTGTGGATCTGTGTAATCTGAGGGAAATATGCGTCTCTGATATGGTCATACATTTGGCAGGAGGTTAGGAAGTGCAGCTCAGTTTCCATCTCATTTTGTGGTCCTCTCCTCTCTTGAGAGCCAGGTCTGCCTAAGACGGACTTTCTCAATAGCAAGGCTATGCTCACCGAGTCTGTACATAGTCAAAGCTTTCCTTAAGTTTGGGTCAGTCACAGTGGTGAGGTATTCTGCCGCTGTTTACTCTGTTTAGGACCAAATAGCATTCTAGTTTGCTGTTTTTTTTGTTAATTACTTGACACATTGGAAATAATTATCTTTTTGTTTTCTCAGGTCTAATTGTGTTCTCTTTCTCCCTCTCCGATCATGCCTAGAATAATGCTTTGTAATGCTTTTTACTGTAGCTTAAGCGTATGCCTTTTACATGAATCCATTCATTTAAAAATGTTAATTAAATATTTGCTTAGTTCTTTCTGGACCTTTCTACTACTGTAACTCAACTATAGTATCTTGCATATTGCTAAATAATCTTTATGGAGTCAGATAATTCATTAATAGACTGTCAACATATTATTTGAATTGTCTTATGGGTCGCAGGTGAGGTATATATATATATATATATATATATACACACACACTGCTCAAAAAAATAAAAGGGAACACTTAAACAACACAATGTAACTCCAAGTCAATCACACTTCTGTGAAATCAAACTGTCCACTTAGGAAGCAACACTGATTGACAATACATTTCACATGCTGTTGTGCAAATGGAATAGACAACAGGTGGAAATTATAGGCAATTAGCAAGACACCCCCAATAAAGGAGTGGTTCTGCAGGTGGGGACCACAGACCACTTCTCAGTTCCTATGCTTCCTGGCTGATGTTTTAGTCACTTTTGAATGCTGGCGGTGCTTTCACTCTAGTGGTAGCATGAGACGGAGTCTACAACCCACACAAGTGGCTCAGGTAGTGCAGCTCATCCAGGATGGCACATCAATGCGAGCTGTAGCAAGAAGGTTTGCTGTGTCTGTCAGCGTAGTGTCCAGAGCATGGAGGCGCTACCAGGAGACAGGCCAGTACATCAGGAGACGTGGAGGAGGCCGTAGGAGGGCAACAACCCAGCAGCAGGACCGCTACCTCCGCCTTTGTGCAAGGAGGAGCAGGAGAAGCACTGCCAGAGCCCTGCAAAATGACCTCCAGCAGGCCACAAATGTGCATGTGTCTGCTCAAACGGTCAGAAACAGACTCCATGAGGGTGGTATGAGGGCCCGACGTCCACAGGTGGGGGTTGTGCTTACAGCCCAACACCGTGCAGGACGTTTGGCATTTGCCAGAGAACACCAAGATTGGCAAATTCGCCACTGGCGCCCTGTGCACTTCACAGATGAAAGCAGGTTCACACTGAGCATGTGACAGACGTGACAGAGTCTGGAGACGCTGTGGAGAACGTTCTGCTGCCTGCAACATCCTCCAGCATGACCGGTTTGGCGGTGGGTCAGTCATGGTGTGGGGTGGCATTTCTTTGGGGGGCCGCACAGCCCTCCATGTGCTCGCCAGAGGTAGCCTGACTGCCATTAGGTACCGAGATGAGATCCTCAGACCCCTTGTGAGACCACATGCTGGTGCGGTTGGCCCTGGGTTCCTCCTAATGCAAGACAATGCTAGACCTCATGTGGCTGGAGTGTGTCAGCAGTTCCTGCAAGAGGAAGGCATTGATGCTATGGACTGGCCCGCCCGTTCCCCAGACCTGAATCCAATTGAGCACATCTGGGACATCATGTCTCGCTCCATCCACCAACGCCACGTTGCACCACACTGTCCAGGAGTTGGCGGATGCTTTAGTCCAGGTCTGGGAGGAGATCCCTCAGGAGACCATCCGCCACCTCATCAGGAGCATGCCCAGGCATTGTAGGGAGGTCATACAGGCACGTGGAGGCCACACACACTACTGAGCCTCATTTTGACTTGTTTTAAGGACATTACATCAAAGTTGGATCTGCCTGTAGTGTGGTTTTCCACTTTAATTTTGAGTGTGACTCCAAATCCAGACCTCCATGGGTTGATAAATTGGATTTCCATTGATTATTTTTGTGTGATTTTGTTGTCAGCACATTCAACTATGTAAAGAAAAAAGTATTTAATAAAATGATTTCTTTCATTCAGATCTAGGATGTGTTGTTTAAGTGTTCCCTTTATTTTTTTGAGCAGTAATATATATATATATATATATATATATATATATACACACATATACATACATATACACACCTTGCCAAAACTATAGTTTGTTAACAAGAAATTTGTGGAGTGGTTGAAAAACAAGTTTTAATGACTCCAACCTAAGTGTATGTAAACTTCCGACTTCAACTGGTTGTGTGTGTATATATAGATATATATACACACACATACACACTTGAAGTCGGAAGTTTACATACACTTAGGTTGGAGTCATTAAAACTCATTTTTCAACGACTCCACAAATTTATTGTTAACAAACTGTCACGGTTGTCTTCATGAATGGACCAAGGCGCAGCAGGTATGTGAATACTCATGGTTATTTATTACCAAAAAAAGGAGTAGAGCATCCACTTGAAAAACCCAATGACGGTGAAAACAGTAGCAGTTTTACAGGCTATACACGCAGTGTAAAAACAACCACCACAACCCCAAAGAAAAACACACACACCTATATAGGACTTCCAATCAAAGGCAACTATACACACCTGCCTTCAATTGGAAGTCCCAATCATCCACAAACATTCACAACACAAACATGCCACGTCCTGACCCCAAAACTAAAACACTAGCTCCATCTGCTGGTCAGGACGTGACAGTACCCCCCCCCCCTCAAGGTGCAGTCCCCGGAATGCACCTACCAACAGAAAAACACCAACAAAAAACCCATAAACAATAACCCCTAAACACTAAGGGAGGGAAGGGAGGGTGGCTGCCGTCATCGACGGCACTGTGCTACACCCTCCCTCCCCAACCCACCTATCCTGGAGGTGGCTCAGGTGCAGGCCGTTCCTGGCTGTCGGGGCAGTCTGGCACCTCGGGGCGGTCTGGCAGCTCGGGACAGTCTGGGCAGTCTGGCAGCTCGGGACAGTCTGGCAGCTCGGGACAGTCTGGGCAGTCTGGCAGCTCGGGACAGTCTGGCAGCTCGGGACAGTCTGGCAGCTCGGGACAGTCTGGGCAGTCTGGCAGCTCGGGACAGTCTGGGCAGTCTGGCAGCTCGGGACAGTCTGGGCAGTCTGGCAGCTCGGGACAGTCTGGGCAGTCTGGCAGCTCGGGACAGTCTGGGCAGTCTGGCAGCTCGGGACAGTCTGGGCAGTCTGGCAGCTCGGGACAGTCTGGGCAGTCTGGCAGCTCGGGACAGTCTGGGCAGTCTGGCAGCTCGGGACAGTCTGGGCAGTCTGGCAGCTCGGGACAGTCTGGGCAGTCTGGCAGCTCGGGACAGTCTGGGCAGTCTGGCAGCTCGGGACAGTCTGGGCAGTCTGGCAGCTCGGGACAGTCTGGGCAGTCTGGCAGCTCGGGACAGTCTGGGCAGTCTCGGGACAGTCTGGCAGCTCGGGACAGTCTGGCAGCTCGGGACAGTCTGGCAGCTCGGGACAGTCTGGCAGCTCGGGACAGTCTGGCAGCTCGGGACAGTCTGGGCAGTCTGGCCACTCCGGCAGTTCAGGGCAGTCTGGCCACTCCGGCAGTTCAGGGCAGTCTGGCCACTCCGGCAGTTCAGGGCAGTCTGGCCACTCCGGCAGTTTAGGGCAGTCTGGCCACTCCGGCAGTTCAGGGCAGTCTGGCCACTCCGGCAGTTCAGGGCAGTCTGGCCACTCCGGCAGTTCAGGGCAGTCTGGCCACTCCGGCAGTTCAGGGCAGTCTGGCCACTCCGGCAGTTCAGGGCAGTCTGGCCACTCCGGCAGTTCAGGGCAGTCTGGCCACTCCGGCAGTTCAGGGCAGTCTGGCCGCTCCGGCAGTTCAGGGCAGTCTGGCCGCTCCGGCAGTTCAGGGCAGTCTGGCCGCTCCGGCAGTTCAGGGCAGTCTGGCCGCTCCGGCAGTTCAGGGCAGTCTGGCCGCTCCGGCAGTTCAGGGCAGTCTGGCAGCTCCGACGACTGTTGACTGGCGGGCAGCTCCGACGACTGTTGACTGGCGGGCAGCTCCGACGACTGTTGACTGGCGGGCAGCTCCGACGACTGTTGACTGGCGGGCAGCTCCGACGACTGTTGACTGGCGGGCAGCTCCGACGACTGTTGACTGGCGGGCAGCTCCGACGACTGTTGACTGGCGGGCAGCTCCGACGACTGTTGACTGGCGGGCAGCTCCGACGACTGTTGACTGGCGGGCAGCTCCGGTGACTGTTGACTGGCGGGCAGCTCCGGTGACGGTTGACTGGCGGGCAGCTCTGGTGACGGTTGACTGGCGGGCAGCTCTGACGACTGTTGACTGGCGGGCAGCTCTGACGACTGTTGACTGGCGGGCAGCTCTGACGACTGTTGACTGGCGGGCAGCTCTGGCGACTGTTGGCTGGCGGGCAGCTCCTGCCCCGTCACACAGCCCTTGTGCCCCCCCCTAAAAAATTCTTGGGGGTGCCTCTCGGTCTCCCAGTCCTCGCCAGCCTTCTTCCGCTGCTTGGTCCTGTGTAGGTGGGTGGTTCTGTCACGGTTGTCTTCATGAATGGACCAAGGCGCAGCAGGTATGTGAATACTCATGGTTATTTATTACCAAAAAAAGGAGTAGAGCATCCACTTGAAAAACCCAATGACGGTGACAACAGTAGCAGTTTTACAGGCTATACACGCAGTGTAAAAACAACCACCCACAACCCCAAAGAAAAACACACACACCTATATAGGACTTCCAATCAAAGGCAACTATACACACCTGCCTTCAATTGGAAGTCCCAATCATCCACAAACATTCACAACACAAACATGCCACGTCCTGACCCCAAAACTAAAACACTAGCTCCATCTGCTGGTCAGGACGTGACACAAACGCTAATTTTGGCAAGTCGGTGAGGACATCTCCTGGCATGACACAAGTAAACAGCACAAACTGGCTGAGGACAAGTACATTAGAGTGTCTACAAGATATGTCTAGAAGGCCAGCATCCCGGAGTCACCTCTTCACTGTTGATGTTGAGACAGGTGTTTTGCTGGTACTATTTAATGACGCTGCCAGTTGAGGACTTGTGAGGCGTCTGTTTCTCAAACTAGACACTCTAATGTACTTGTCCTCTTGCTCAGTTGTGCACCGGGGCCTCCCACTCCTCTTTCTATTCTGGTTAGAGCCAGTTTGCGCTGTTCTGTGAAGGGAGTAGCTCACAGCGTTGTACGAGATCTTCAGTTTCTTGGCAATTTCCTCGCATGGAATAGCCTTCATTTCTCAGAACAAGAATAGACTGACGAGTTTCAGAAGAAAATTATTTGTTTCTGGCCATTTTTTGAGCCTGTAATCAAACCCACAAATGCTGATGCTCCAGATACTCAACTAGTTTAAAGAAGGCCAGTTTTATTGCTTCTTTAATTAGCACAACATTTTTCGCTGATATACTTGCAAAAAGGTGTTCTAATGATCAATTAGCCTTTTAAAATTCTAAACTTGGATTAGCTAATACAACGTGCCATTGGAACACAGGAGTGATGGTTGATGATAATGGGCGTTTCCAGCTACAATAGTTATTTACAACATTAACAATGTCACACTGTATTTCTGATCAATTTGATGTTATTTTAAAAATGGACAGAAAATGTGCTTTTCTTTCAAAAACAAGGACATTTCTTGGAAGGGGCTGGGGATCTGTGAACCATAGAGAAAGAGAAAGTGACAATATAAACTCAGCAAAAAAGAAACGACCCTTATTCAGGACCCTGTCTTTCAAAGATAATTGGTAAAAATCCAAATAACTTCACAGATCTTCATTGTAAAGGGTTTAAACACTGTTGGCCATGCTTGTTCAATGAACCATAAACAATTAATGAACATGCATTTGTGGAACGGTCGTTAAGACACTAACAACTTACAGACGGTAGGCAAATAAGGTTACAGTTATGAAAACTTAGGACACTAAAGAGGCCTTTCTACTGACTCTGAAAAACACCAAAAGAAAGATGCCTGCTCATCTGCATGCCTTAGGCATGCTGCAAGGAGGCATGAGGACATCTGACCACATTTGAGGACTGCAGATGTGGCCAGGGCAATTCATTGCAATGTCCGTACTCTGAAACGCCTAAGACAGCGCTACAGGGAGACAGGACGGACAACTGATCGTCCTCACAGTGGCAGACCACGTGTAACAACACCTGCACAGGATTGGTACATACAAACATCACACCTGCGGGACAGGTACAGGATGGGAACAACAACTGCCCGAGTTACACCAGGAACGTACAATCCCTCCATCAGTGCACAGACTGTCCGCAATAGGCTGGGATTGGCTGGACTGAGGGCTTGTAGGCCTGTTGTAAGGCAGGTCCTCACCAGACATCACCGGCAACAATGTTGCC
The DNA here is from genome assembly GCF_901001165.1 of Salmo trutta. Classification (NCBI taxonomy): domain Eukaryota; kingdom Metazoa; phylum Chordata; class Actinopteri; order Salmoniformes; family Salmonidae; genus Salmo; species Salmo trutta. Next base: position 40,242,965 of record NC_042970.1, on the reverse strand, counting down.
TATGTGCACAAATCCACCGTCACTGGACCAGACAGGACTGGCAAAAAATGCTCTTCACTGACAAGTCGCAGTTTTGTCTCACCAGGGGTGATGGTCGGATTCACGTTCATCACCGAAGGAATGAGTGTTACACCGAGGCCTGTACTCTGGAGCGGGATTTATTTGGAGGTGGAGGGTCCGTCATGGTCTGGGGCGGTGTGTCACAGCATCATCGGTCTGAGCTTGTTGTCATTGCAGGCAATGTCAATGCTGTGCGTTACAGGGAAGACATCCTCATATATATATATATATATATATATATTGGCTGGATTTACCGTGTATGACCTGGACTGTTTGGACTTACCTACCGAGAGCCCAATTCATGTACCGAACCCTGCTATCCTTGACCCCGCCTACAGCCTGGGTTGACCAAGATGGATAAACCAACACAGGTACTGTCCTGGTCGAAAGAACTCTCATTCTGGTGTGATTTTGGTGACGGTCTCCCACTTCATTTGTGACAAACTCTCCTAACCTTGAAGAGGTTTGTCACAATAAACACACACACACTTTTTTTTATCCCCGTCCCCACAGGAGGCCTTTTGGTAGGCCATCATTGTAAATAAGAATTTGTTAATTGACTTGCCTAGTTAAATAAAGGTTAAATAAATACAAAGAAATTAAAATAAATGAACGGGGCTGTAGTGGAGCAGGTTGAGAGCTTCAAGTTCCTTGGTGTCCACATCACCAACAAACTATCATGGTCCAAACACACCAAGACAACACCTATTCCCCCTCAGGAGACTGAAAAGATTTGGCATGGGTCCTCAGATCCTCAAAAAGTTCTACAGTTGCACCATCGAGAGCATCCTGCTCGGCCTCCGACCGCAAGGCACTACAGAGGGTCATGCATACGGCCCAGTACATCACTGGGGTCACGCTTCCTGCCATCCAGGACCTCTATACCAGGCGGTGTCAGAGGAAGGACAAAAAGAATTGCCAAGGACTCCAGCCACCCTTGTCATAGACTGTTCTCTCTGCTACCGCACGGCAAGCAGTACCGGAGCACCAAGTCTAGGTCAAAAAGGCTTCTTAACAGCTCCTACCCCCCCAAGCCATAAGACTCTTGAACAGTTAATCAAATAGCTACCCACACTATTTGCAATGTCCCCACCCCACCCCCCATTTTTACACTGCTGCTGCTCTGTTTATTATCTATGCATAGTCACTTTACCTCTACCTACATGTACATATTACCTCTACTAACCGGTGGCCCCGCATATTGACTCTGTACCGGAGCCCCCTGTATATAGCCTCGCTACTGTTATTTTATTGTTGCTCCTTAATTATTTAATATATTTCTATTTATTTATTTTTCTCTTAAAACTGCATTGTTGGTTGATGGCTTCTAAGTAAGCATTTCACTGTAAGTCTACTACGCCTGTTGTATTCGGAGCATAACATTTGATTTGATTTGAGGGTCAGTTCAAAACAGACAAAGGGAGAAGGTGGAGCTGAGAGAGGCTCCAAAGGGTTGGGGAAAACTCCCCCTTATAGCACCCTAACAGGTGAATTAGAGCTTCTCCTTTTCCCCTCTCTGATCATCCATCACACAGTAAGTCTTTTGTGTATCTTTAGGGAGGGATGCCCCCAGAAGAGCTTAATTCAAAGCTGGCTTTGGTAGCTTAGGCAGACGGCTCCACACAAATCCAATTGTTAACATAATGGGATTGGGAAACAAAAACGCAGCACATGGAGGGAGAAAAAGAAAGGGTATAGCAAAGTGTAGATACGAAAGGAGGAGGAAGAGGTCAAGCAAAAACATCTGCAACGGGAAAGGAAAAAAACATGGTGATGGATTGAATCAACTTCACGTCACCTACACTCATGCACTGAACAAAGTACAAGCATATTTTGTTCTGCCCCGTGTTGGGAAATATACTCTCACTTAAAGGGGACAAGCAAACAAACAAATATCTGTGAAAGTAAAAACCTTTGCTTCCCTCAGCTAAAATAAGCACTCTAGACCGAGGCTCTTTGTTCAGTTGTGCCTGAGGTTTGCGGTTTAGTTTTTCTGTTTGCATTCATTCTACCTCTAAAATATTCAGTAGAAGGAAAAAATAGATGGGCAGAGAGCTCTGAATAAAGAGTGTAACTGGTCTGTTAGAGGTGGAAGAAGTGAGTGAAAAGGGTAGGCACGCAATGGAGGAAATATCTTTGAGGAGAGAGAAAGTCAACTGGGGACCAAAAAGTGGGTCAGAATGAAGGGTGTAAGGGTACACTGCTTTCCTAACGACCAGCTTACTTCTCCTTCTTGGCCATTTCTCCTTTGTTAGCGAGTAGGAGTCCTAAGATGTTACTGGGCAACAGAAAACAGCAGGGAGACAGCCACCTTTGCAGATTTCAGTCTTCATTGAAAAAGAAATAAACATCCATACAAGTCAAGGACATTACAACATCATACAACTGGTTAGTTCACACGAGAATATCCAGAAAAGTTGTACTGTTGATGAAGATCCAAAAAGTTTATAAATTGACAAGGTAAAGTCTGCAGTTAGACTCACATTGTCAATACTACTGTTATGCACTGTACAGTCCATTATCCTTATTCTCTTCAAAATAAAAAGTGTACATGGATTATACACTACATGACCAAAAGTATGTGGAGACCTGCTTGTCGAACATCGCATTCCAAAATCACAGGCATTAATATGGAGTTGGTCCCCCCTTTGCTGCTATAACAGCCTCCACTCATCTGGGAAGGCTTTCCACTACATGTTAAAACATTGCTGAAGGGACTTGCTTCCATTCAGCCACAAGAGCATTAGTGAGGTCGGGCACTGATGTTGGGCGATTAGGCTTGGCTTGCAGTCGGCGTTCCAATTCATCTCAAAGGTGTTCGATGAGGTTGAGGTCAGGGCTCTGTGCAGGCCAGTCAAGTTCTTCCACACCGATCTCAACAAACCATTTCTGAATTGACCTCGCTTTCTGCAAGGTGGCATTGTCATGGTGAAAGAGGAAAGGACCTTCTCCAAACTGTTGCCACAAAGTTAGAAGCACAGTATTGTCTAGAATGTCAGTGTATGGTGTAGCGTTGTTTCCCCTTCACTGGAACTAAAGGGCCTAGGCTGGACCATGAAAAACAGCCCCAGACCATTATTCCTTCTCCAACAAACTTTACAGTTGGCACTATGCATGCAGATAGGTAGTGTTCTCCTGTCATCCGCCAAACCCGGATTTGTCTGTTGGACTGCCAGATGGTGAACAGTAACAGCACTTACAGTTGACCGGGGCCGCTCTAGAAGGGAAGAAATTTGATGAACTGACTTGTTGGAAAGGTGACATCCTTTGACTGTGTCACATTGAAAGTCACTGAGCTCTTCAGTAAAGCCATTCTACTGGCAATGTTTGTTATGTAGATTCCATAGCTGTGTCCGCAACAAGTGTACCTGAAATAGCCGAATCCACTAATTTGAAGGGGTGTCCACATACTTTTGGTCCTGTAGTGCATTTCATTTGTATAGTTTACAACTTTACATTGTTCAGTACGTGTGTTGTCCATGCTTACCTACATGACCATCAACTTTCACTGTATACACAGATATTGTTGCTTGAAATCTCATTTTCAGTTCATAACCAGATGTTGTTACAGAAAAACACGAGTAATATCTGGGACACAAACTGTTGTATTGAGGCTTCTAAACAAAATATTCACAATACAATGGAAAAAGGGTTAGCCAAGTCCCTGTCTCATTCATACATTTTATTTCACCCCTCTAACTTACCCCCTCCTTATTCAAATCTCTTTTACCATCTCTTGCACATTTTTCATGCACCTGAAAGTTCAAAATATTTATCTACTGATAAAATGTGGTTTCTGACTGCTTTCATTTAATCAAATTGAATTTTGTAGGCTTATGGAATAATAAGCATAGCCAAAATGTCTGAATTGAATACACACATTTATAAATAAATATAGAGCAGGTATTCAACCCTACTTACTTTCCCTCAAGTATTTGTATTTCAGAAATTCACAATTCTTTTGTATGTTTATTTTTTTGCCAGAACTGTACAAAAATCGCCATTCAGATGCTTCAGCTCTCTATTCCCATCATATGTTCTCTCCTCTTAAACCACAATTTACAGTTGTAAAACAACACATTCTAGCTAAATGCTCTGTTTGTGCATATTTGTGGGGTGCAATAATATAAATACTGTGTTGTCATATTTGTTTCATATATAGAAACAGTGCATTTTGTGTATGCACGCATAGGTGGATGTGCTCTATAGCATGTGTCGCTGCATGTGTAACTGAGCTCTATCAGACATGTAAGATCTTCAGGTGCATTTGGCATCTTTCACAAGTGAAGGGACCGCAACTTAAGTGCAGAAGTGTGCTTCGAAGTAGTGAGCAAACGTGCTATGTAGTCTACCCCAAGAAAACATTACTATACAATGAAGTGTATGTCTAGAAAAAGTCACGAGAAGAATCGCATGCATACAATGTTCTCAGTAACATGTATGCAGTGTTGATGTTAAAATGCAATATAGTACTTTAAGTAGCTAGATTAACATGTTACTTTACACTTTGTGTGGAAAGTAACACGTTATATTAGTAGTTATATAACTTTGTTTGTATCATGGAAAAAAATCTCAAAATGAACTGTTTGTTTGTCTGTCTGTCGGAGTGAGCAAGGTGAGCCGCACGCGCTCTACCAAAGACAAACTACTTCCTAACTCAGGTTTGATTACTAGTTACTCCTTTCATCAGTGGCACTGATTTCCTTTACTAGTCTGAGCTATATATGGGCTGCTTAATTAGCCATATACAGTGCATTCATAAAGAATTTAAACTCCTTGACTTTTTCCACATTTTGTTACGTTCCAGCCCTATTCTAAAAGGTGTAAAAAAAATATATAAAAATGTCTCAATCTACACACAATACCCCATAATGACAAATCAAATACAGGTTCTTGGAAATAGCAACTTACATAAGTATTCAGACCCTTTTCTATGAGACTCAAAATTGTGCTCAGGTGCATTCTGTTTCCATTGATCATTCTTGAGGTGTTTCTACAACTTGATTGGAGTCCACCTGTGGTAAATTCAATTGATTGGACATGATTTGGAAAGGTACACACCTATCTATATGAGGTCCCACAGTTGACAGTGCATGTCAGAGCAAAAACCAAGCCATGAGGTTGAAGGAATTGTCCTAAACAGGATTGTGTCGAGGCACAGATCTGGGGAAGGGTACCAAAACATTTCTGCAGCATTGAAGATCCCCAAGAACACAGTGGCCTCCATAATTATTAAATGGAAGAAGCTTGGAAGTTCCAAGACTCTTCCTAGAGCTGGCTGCCCGGTCAAACTGAGTAATCAGGAAAGAAGGGCCTTGGTGAAGGAGGTGACCAAGAACCCAATGGACACTCTGACAGAGCTCCAGAGCTCCTCTGTGGAGATGGGAGAATCTTCCAGAAGGACAACCATCTTTGCAGCACTCCACCAATCAAGCCTTTATGGTAGAGTGGCCAGACGGAAGCCACTCCTCAGTAAAAAGGCACACGAGTTTGCCAAAAGGCACCTAAAGGACTCTCAGACCATGAGAAACAAGATTCTCTGGTCTGATGAAACCAAGATTGAATTATTTGGCCTGAATGCCAAGCGTCACGTCTGAAGTAAACCTGGCACCATCCCTACGGTAAATCATGGTGGTTGCAGCATCATGCTGTGGGGATGTTTTTCAGTGGCAGGGACTGGGAGACTAGTCAGGATCAAGAGAAAGGTGAACGAAGTATAGGAAGATCCTTGATGAAAACCTGCTGCAGAGTGCTCAGGACCTCAGAGTGGGGCGAAGGTTCACCTTCCAACAGGACAACAACCCTAAGCACACAGCCAAGACAACGCAGGTGTGGCTT